>NC_041381.1:609001364-609072806 GCF_002162155.2 Triticum dicoccoides | reverse complement strand
CATCTTGGACTCCTTTCACAAGTCTAGATGGGATTACTCCATTGAGCTGGTTGTGTGACCAATCTCTGCAGAACAGAATTGATAACACTATTTACATGAGTCAGAAGTAATTCATGCGAATGGCTAAATTTTGACAAAAGTTGCCCGACTTACAGAACTGTCAATGAAGTTAATTGTGAAAGGGCATCTGGAATTGATCCTACCAAGTTATTGTTTGAAAGATTCCTGTGAGTTATGAAAAACTTTCTTATAGTTTTTTGTTGCACAAGTGCAGTGGACATTAAGGCAGATCCATAACTCAAGACATACAAGTACTGGATAACTTTAAGATTGGCGAAGGAAGATGAGATACCACCGTTCAGACCTCTCGAGGACAAGTCTCTGCATATAGAAGATAAGCAGTGGATCAGTTTCAGTTGATAGGAGCAGTGTAACCCTTTCTCCATTTAATATTTCCAATTATGAATTTCACAAACATAAGTTTCTTACAGATTGTTATGAACTACTTACACACGTCTAATCCTTGGGGCCCTTGCAGTGGCGTAGCTACATGCCAACTTGTCCCACACCATAATAGTCTCCGGACCGCATGGGTCACCAAACCAGTTTTTATGCACTTGACACTTCACCTTGATTGCCATGATTACTGCAGTTAATGGTTGGCAATTTTTCAATGCACTGTTGCTATTCACCATTGCTTCAGATTTTTCAGAATTTTTGTACTACTCCCTACATCCCATATTAATTGTTGATCAAACGTTTAGCGACAATTAATATGCTATGTGTGTACAATTTTAAAATGAAAAACGTTGAAATGTGACCTATACAAAAAAGACAAATTTATGGCATAGGAGGATGAATAGTATCATGTGTTAAAAAGCCTCAGATTTGTCTTTTTTACACAACCCTCATTTCAACTTATTTTGCGCTGAAATTTGACATACATGTGTGTTATGCCTTCATGTATATGTGTGTTCTTTTCCAAAACTTTTTAAAATGTAGAAAATGTGAAATTCGACAAAATTTAAAATTTTCAAAACCGAGCTCCATGGAGCTCGGCCTCCAAAGACAATATCCGGTGGACAGCATTTTAGTTGCAACGAAATCTGAATCGACGTAGTGGCTGCCTGCTCCTTGCCGCTTCAGTAACACTGTTCTCAGCCGTCTCATCATGCCGTACTGAGCCTTTGCCCTCCATATTTTGCATGCGGGTAACAAATAACCTTAGCGACCGATGGCCACGGGATAAAAAAATCAACAGTCCAGTGTACGTCGGACACGAAGCGTGCACCGCTTTGACTCATCCAACAGTGACCTAGCTGGAAGATGGGGGCTATGCGCTCTTCTGACAAAGCTAAATGAGCAAGCTGAAAGGAGAGAGCAAGCTGAACCAGTTGAACAAGCTGAACAAGACGTGGCGAATGGCAATCTCTTGTGATACGAATGGGCGCGTGCGTCAGCTTGGTTTCTACGAAAATGGGTGACAGCTGAAGGAATCTCATGTCATGCCGCTAGGCGGATGCACCGTCGTCTCTGTGCTGTGCTGTCACTTCAACTAGCACCGCGTGGGCTGCAAAGACCTCCTGCCAGGCCTAGTCATGCCAGTCCCTGTCTCACCTCCCGTCTCTATTTGTCTCCTTAAATAAAGCCTGCTAATTAGCCTGCTACTGTAAAGCGTCTGCACCTGTAAAGTAACTAGCATGAATCTTATACTCGGCGAACGGACCAGATAATCGGGTGCCGGGGCACCCGGGTTCCATCACACCTTTCCGCAATCCTAAGCCACCTGAGACAATTCGTGCCCTCATCGCCGTCTGCATCACGACCGTCGGTACCTCGAAGAGGCTATCCGGTACCTTCTCCGTCGTTGATATATCGGTAGGTTCAACCAAATGTGTCCATATTCTGTCATGTGGATCGTCGGGATACCTGACCGATCGATCAAATGCGTTCGTGGTTAAGGTCCATGACATGCATAGAAACAACATATGGGAGTATGCGATCTTTGGCTCACCTGATGACTTCGTTGTTTTCATCGGTCCGGCCGAAGTTGATCCTGTCTGAGAGGACGAGCCCCTGTGCCGCAGTCACCTGTGGGTACATCGTCTTTTTGAGCGGCCTGAGCTCCAGCAAAGAGATGAAGGGCGTTCCAGCACCCGTGTTGATGAGGCAAACTTGCAAGAAGTCGTTTGGCACCATGACGATGGCCTCCACGGACTTCTCCGTGTCCGGCTTCGTGATGTTCACGGTTTGCCAGTAGTTGACGCCGATGTGCAGGTCAAAGATGGGTGGCCGCCGGAGGCTGTCGTAGTTGCCGTACATGAACTTGGCCCGGATGAGATACTTGAGCCCGGGCAGGAGGGAGCGGAGCGTATAGCAGTTCCGCACGCCGGATGCGAAGCTGCGGACGGTATACAAGCACTTGCACAAGGACGGTGTTATGTAGTCGGCCGAAATGTTGCGGCTGATGCCGGCGCCGTCGGTGAAGCCCGTGTCCGGGTAGTACAAGAGCTTGGTGGCCGTGTCCACGTAGCCCTCCTTCCCCTGCGTTCCGCAGTCTATGCTTATGAATCCTGCATATATAGCAAACAGCACGCGATCGATCACACGCAGATAAAGATGTTGGATGATACAGTATGGACAGAGTGCAATTGTACACGATCCATTTGTGGCAACTTGCAGTAATCTTCTAGAGAACACATGTAAGTGTATACCATTGCTGTCAGGCTGGGCACGAGCTTGCAGTACGCCTCCGGCGCCGAGGCTGAGGAAGAGAAGCATCAGCCATGGCGTGGCCGCCATTGCTCGTGGCGTTAATTGCTCCGGTGCACACGCAAGAAGCAGCTAATGGAGCATCGATCATAACATATCTTTGATATGGGAAGCCTCAACTCAATCCCTTCTAATAAAAAAATTAGACAACTTGTTTTTGCGAAATTATTAGATCTATTATAAAGATTCATCGAAAGTACACATAATAAAAATTACATTGAGGTTCATGGACCACCAAACGACCATTCCGCCCTAGAACGAGTGGCCGACGTACCGTTGTCGCCGCTTCCATACTGGAGTCGGCCCGACCTTGTCGATGACAGCCTGGAAGTCTTCGTGCACGTGCCCCTAAGGACCAGCGTCCCGGAGCCACAATCGTTGTTGTTGAATCCTTGAATCGATCTGAAGAATTGACACCAAATATCGCCGTAGCGTACGGACGGCGAGAAACCCTAACCTCGCCACCCCGAGGAGCTTGCAGGAATCTACGCGGAAACTCCATCTAAGCCGTCCAAACACCGCCCGTGCGAGGACTAAAAAATTAGACAACTTGTGGAGGCTTAATCTAGATATAATAAGCAAGAAAGTCAGACATGTCCGACTGTCACATCAGCACCACCTTGGTTAACCAAGTCGTTACATACACAGAGACAGACTAACATATCCAGCAGGACCCAGTAGTAAAACCTTTTTTTTAAGATAACGTACTGGGACACACCATGAAGCGGCGAGTCGCTCTACCGACGAGGCCACGACTCGATCCGTTCAGAAGAAAAAAGAATGTGGGTTGACATGGGTTTGCAGAGATTTTTATTCTCTTTGAGGCAAGGCATGGGCTGGAGAGTTGACACTGCCTTCGAACTTTCTATTGTGCGTGAGAGCGCACGAAGCCACGAACTGGTCGACTACAGCCAGCGGCCCCCTCTTCTTCTAGGCACTTTGTTCTTCGCTATATACACCGGCTGCGGTGGATTGGAGATGGGACGACATTACACTACCGACAACAAAACACAAAGTGAGCCCTCAAGACGAGTGATGGTATCTGTAAGTTTACCGGTAATACCGGTAATACTTTTGGTACAACGTACACCAACACTATTAAAAGCTAGTCAGGACTTCGAAAATGCACACGATCAAAAATACTAAAAAGACAAAAGCAAGATATAAAAAAAGGCATGCCAAAATGGACGACACCATGTAGCAATTGGCACCAACACCAGGCCCCACCTTGGCAATCCAGGAACCGCGAGAGAGGTTCTTCGACAGCAACACCTGGAGAAAGGGAATGACACACCACGTCGCCGACCACCGATGGTCAGATCATGGGTTTTCAACCCCAAAGGTAACTCTGAGCAATGCCTTCAAGGGAATGGCGTGGATACACGTTCAACAAAAGGTTGAAAATATGACACGAACCATCAATCCAGCCAGAGAGACACAACCGGGGTTGACAAAATCCCATGGTGTGACCCTCAAGCAGCACCTCTCGTCCTCCCAAGCAGCATGTAGCCGTTCATCTAGACCATATCGCAATAGCAATTACCACCTTCGATCCAAAAACCGCTACACGCGCGCGGAGAGAGAGAGAGAGAGAGAGAGAGAGAGAGAGAGAGAGAGAGAGAGAGAGAGAGAGAGAGAGAGATGCAATGTTGTCCTTGATCACAATCTGGGTGCGCGAACGAAGGTACCATCCACCACATAAGCCCATGCAAGGGCCAACACTCTAGCGCTATAACGGCAAAATCAGCGGCGTCCTCGGCAAAAGAAGTGGCAGATCAACGGTGGTGGTAACGACTACCAAAATGGCGCTCCCATGCTACATCTAGAGGAATCGCGTCATACCAGCCTCGACCTCATATCGGTGTTGGCCACGCCATATGAACCAGATCAGGCAGACCGCGCTTAAAACCGGAACTGCCTCCACCCGTGTTGCTGGAGATGACCAGCAGTCATAGATGTCCACCATCGTAGGCCACCACATCGGCCGCCTCTGCGTGGTGCCAAACTGCAATCTCATTGCGCAGCTACTACACCACCATAACACCCCATGATAGATACCCTACTGCCACCATCAGCCAAGTGGCTTTGCCCAACAACGTATTCATCAGTGCAGTGGCGAAGCTACACAAGATTGGTTGGGGGGGCAAGAGAGAAAATGTCCAATTCTAGGGGGGCAAAAGCTGTATTTTTTCCAATCTGCATCTACATATAAAAAATTTCTTCACAAATTTTACCAAACCTGGGGGCCATGGCCCCTGCAGGGTTGCATGTAGCTCCGCCAGTGCATCAGTGGCAAGGGGGTGTGGCAAGTGGAAGCTAGAGTTGGCCGAGTGGGAGCACGATCTAACTGTCAGCCATGTCACCTGCGCGACAATGTTGGGTCCAACTAGCGGGTTTTTAGAGCATGGCATATGCCTTTCTAGTAAATGGCAACCAGCTAGAGAAGATAAGGAAACATGAGGGCCCATGAGAATTTAACATGCTTTCTAACTGGTCATCACTCTTCCTACTGCCTATGGATCCATGAGGGTGCACGACTTGAAAACTAGAGTGCGGTGGCCATGTTCGTGCTTCCCTATTCTTGGACGTTTCACTGACACTACTAGGGATGTTGCTTCAATACCGAAGGATTCATGCCTGATCGCGAATTTTCAACTAAGGTTTCACTCGTGCCTTGAACCTAAATTGTCCAGCGGTACACCATGCGTGATTAACACAATGATACAATGAACAGGCTCTGGGACTCCAATCCTCACTACGACATGTTTGTGGTTAACGTCGATGGCTTAACGGCGGCCCGTTACGGTGGCTTCCACTTGTTTGTTACCCTGGATGAAAATGCTTCCATGACGTGATATTTTCTGTCATGTGGTTCCATGATGAAACGGCAAATATTGTAATGGAACACATCTATGACAACACAAGTATCACTATTTTGATCATGTCATAAAACCATCACAGATGTACATCGATGACAGGAAATATGATCTACTATGACAAAAGTGTATCATCACAGATGTGTATATTTTTTGTGGCGTGAGGCTGCTTGATGATAATCTCTTGCTCTTGTACTTCAAAAGATAATCTCCTCTTGCACTCAAACTCTGTCAAGATTTTCCTTGTGGATTGGAGAAGTATGAGTGGAAATAAAAAGGGGGAATTATATCTCAAAGGATTGACTCACTACTAGGAAAAGGCCTACTAATGGCGCACCAGTTTTGCCTACTAATGGCATCACTGGTGCGCCATTACTAGCACGCCATTAGTAATTTTTACTAATGGCGCACCACTGATGCGCCATTAGTATCTGGTATACTAATGGCGCACCACTGGTGCGCCATTAGTATAGGCCACAGTGCGCCATTAGTATAGGCCACGGTGCGCCATTAGTATTTTTGAATTTTGAAGGCGGGAAAATAGTAGTGGCGCACCGTCTAACCCCCACCGTGCGCCATTGCTATTTTTGAATTTTGAATTTGGATCTGGATCGTGATTTTTTTGCCCATTTTTTGCTAGTTTTTTTTTCTCGTTTTTTGGCACGATATTATTTCAAATTTTGTTCCTGTTTTTGGATCTTGTACGTTCTTTTGCCGTTTTCTTTTGCCGGAGAGGAGTTCGCCGGAGAGGAGGAGGAGGAGGTCACCGGAGAGGCGCTCGCCTACATCGCCGGAGAGGAGGAGGAGGTCGCCGGAGAGGAGTTCACCGAAGCATCGGAGAGGAGGAAGGAGAAACCATGAGGGAATGGGAGGAGAGGAGGGAGGAGGAGCTCACCGGAGAGGAGGGAGGAGAAACCGTGAGGGGAGGGGAGGGGAGGAGAGGAGGGACGAGGAGGTTCCCGGAGAGGAGGAGGTCGCCGGAGAGGAGGAGGAGGTGAGGGTATTAATAGGCTGGGGTAGGTGAGGGTATTAATAGGCTGGATTAGAATTTTGAATTTGAGTGATTTTTACAAATTCTCGAGAGATTTTGCAAATGAAGTCGAAATTCATATTTGTAAATTTTCCCAACAACTAGACCACATATCACATGGGAAACTTATTTTCTTTTATTTTTTTGACATTTTCATCATTTTCTTTTATTTTTTTTAAAACTGAAAAGGCGATCCACGGGAGGGGGGGGCATTCGGTGGAAGTGGTGGCCAAGTTACTAATGGCGCACCGTGGCATGGTGCGCCATTACTAGTTCAACTAGTAATGGCGCACCACTCCCACGGTGCGCCATTAGTAGTTTTGACAAAATTTAAAAAAAATTACTAATGGCGCACCCGCGATGTGGTGCACCATTAGTATTTGGACATTAATGGCGTACCAACACGTGGTGCGCCATTAGTATATAGTAATGGTGCACCACATGTCTGGTGCGCCATTAGTGTCAATTCCATCTATAGCCCTTTTCCTAGTAGTGACTTGGATGTTGAAGTAGAAAGACCTTTGAAATAAGCACACAAAGGTGGAGTTCTCTCTCAAATATATTTGATAGGAGTGAAGTTTGCTTTGAGTGAACAGATGGGGTAGGTGAGGGTATTAATAGGCTGGATTAGAATTTTGACCGTTGCCAACTTTTTGACACAGCTCGGAAGCTCCGAAGTGATCAGCTCAGATGCTCCGATGTGGATGAAAGGTTGAAAGTTTCATATCGCTTGGTCAGTCTGAAAGGAAGCGATTCGTAGGCCCCAATGTCAGTAGCATACTCCCTGTAACCACTTCAGAAATTCCAACCGAATGGTTTAGGAAATTCTAAGAGGGCTACTGAACGTTTGCCAAGTGGTTCAGCAGTTCTGAATGAAATAGCTAGCAACTCTGAATGACTAGACTTTTTCAACGGCTATATCTGGTGAACAATTCGCTGATTCCGACCGGAAGAGCTCAGGAACTCCGAAGTGTATGAAAGTTAGGTACATATAGTGAGGAATTTTGAAGGCTTTTGAGGGTTTTTGGAGTTTAATTCTTAAGCAATTAGAGAAGAAAGACTCGTCATGGCTTCCTTGTCCCCTGTTCTTAGTATCGGCATGCCTATGGACTCAATGTGATCTTGGATCACTAGAATAAAAATGAAGAATCCTTGGGCTAGACCAACTCTTGTCTTCATGTAAATTTGTGGGGGGTCACCTTCCATTTCCTTTTTTTTTTGCACCCCAACGAACTTTCCTAAAATGAACTTGTAGTAGGCATTAGTTCCTCGAGATATGTTGACATTGATTACAAAAATTCATCTAAGGGGCAAGATGCACTTTCACCTGGAGTATGAGTTCCTCATAGTAGTTATGTAGTAGCATTTATCTTTCTGCTTCGATGTATAGATTACATAAGTTTTCCTACATATTTGCGGTTATCGTGGTTGTATGGATTCTTTTATGCATGTATATTGATATTTGTTTTCTACTCTAATCATTCGCCAGTTTAGATATATTTTTCTCACTAATTAACACATAGAAATGACTATCATACAATATTTTTTGTCGATTAACAACAAACAACCAAGAATGGCATAGTTTACATGCAATAAACATCGATCTCAAGGTCCTATTTCCAAATTAAATTAATGCTACACTCTTGATGAGTTCAGGTATATCAGTCCATGTGTACTCACTTCGGCAAAAGCATTTCAGTATCTCGTCTAGATCCCTTCAAGAGAAAAAAAATTATGCAGAATCTATTGTTGCTTCATACGAATTTCTCAAACCAATATAGGAGTTGTCAACGTGTAGCAGGACCGGTGGGCATTGAATGCACCCTCTTGACGTCGTGTTCAATCTGAAATGCAGTACTATCACTGGATTGGTCAGCTATATAAGCACTATAACTCAAGTCCGTGTTGTCGCTGCCACCACTTTTATAGAAGCCATTGTTCCCAACTTCAATGGTGCGGCCTTCCTCGAGCTCGATGCATTCTTGCAGCTGATCCACCACGTCGGTCATGGTGGGTCGTTGCGGTGACACATAGGCAGTGCACTTGAGTGCAATTTCCACCACTTTCCACACACTGTTGATATCGTAAATGCCACACATACGTGCATCAACCACACTTTCAATGTTGCCCCGCGCCATCCGTTGTCGTGACCAATGAATGATGCTGATGGGTGTCGCCTCCCTCACTACGGCGGGTTTCCCTGTGACCATTTCCAGTAGCACGACACCGAAACTGTACACGTCGCTCTTGGCTGTTAGCTGCATAGTTGCATGGTACTCGGGGTCGACATATCCGGGTGTGCCAACAAGTGTTTTTGTGGACACGTAGTCATTGCCGCCATTGAAAGTCTTGGATAAGCCAAAATCAGCAATCCTAGCCTCTAACCTCGCGTTCAAGAGGATATTGGAGGCCTTTACATCCCTGTGAATTAGAGGTGGGTCGCATCCCTTGTGTAGATACTCCAACCCTGGAAATCACCATACACGCCAGTGCTCATGTGTTTGGAAACACAAAACATTAAGCAAAAACAAACTCGACATTGAAGTGCATACCTTGTGCAGAATCAAGTGCGATTCGGAGTCTTTGTATCCATGATAAACATCCTCCATTGTGTTTGCTTCCTATAAATAGTTTTATATTTGGTCAATTTGAAATCTCAAGAAACATTTAAATCTAAAGTTAACATGTGAATGACTTACTTGCCTTCAAGATGCTCATGCAGGGTTCCCTCTGACATATACTCATAGACGAGTGCCATGTACTCCCCATCCTTGCAGTAACCAATCAAGGTGACAAGATTTTTGTGATGAATCCGTGTTAAAATATGAGCCTAGACAAACGTTCACAACTTATAAATTTTACCCTCAAATTTCTTGGCACAATCCCTACCTTGGAACATCAAGTCCAATCAATGAAAGACATGTACCTCTGCAAGGAACTCCTTGAAACCTTGACTGGAAGAATGAGACCGTAACTTTACCGCCACCTGAGTGTCGTCCTCCAGAAAACCATCATAGACGTACCCGAACCCTCCCTGGCCAAGTATTCGTTGGAAGTTATTTGTTATCATCTTGAGCTCTTCATACGTGAACCGGCGACTCTCAAGTTGATGTAGTGAAAAATTGTCCCTATGAGCATTGTTTCCCGACGCATAGCTCGTCGTGGCTTCATTATGTGGCTCCACAAAGTTATTCATTGATCCTTAATAGGTGACAAATAATACAAGTAGGCTTAGTAGTGTGATTGGGGAAAAGATCAGATGGTGAATGTGCTCTTGCCTATGCCTCACCTCGTCTCTTCCGTCGTAGAGAGCACAAGAGTACTACCACTATTATCACCACTATCATGGACACAACCACAGGGACGACAATGTATATGGCCAGATTGCTCTTCCGTTTAGGTTCTAGCCGACATGAATTGTTATTGACGCAAAGGTCTCGGTTGTTGCCATATCTAACAAATATTAAATAAAGATGGTTAATTTTAAAATGTGGGCAATAATGTTAGATAGAATGGGAATTAAAATGTGGAGTGAGTTTGGGGGTACCTTAGATTCAATGAGCCGTCTTCGACTCTTTTGAGAAGTCTAGATGGGATTGCTCCATTGAGCTGGTTGTATGACAAATCTCTGCAGAAAAGAAATCTTAAGACAATAATACATGACTCAGAAGTAATTCATGGTAATGCCTAAATTTTGACAAAAGTTGCCCCACTTACAGAACTGTCAATGAAGTTAACTGTGAAAGGGCATCTGGAATTGATCCTACCAAGTTATTGTTTGATAGATTCCTGCAATATATGAAACACTTTCTTATCATTATTGTTGCACAAACTAGAATGGACATTAAGACAGATCTATTACACAAGACGTACAAGTACTGGATAGCTTTGAGATTGGTGAAAGAAGATGAGATATCACCGTTCAGACCTCTCAAGGACAAGTCTCTGCATATAGCAAATGATCAGTGGATCAGTTTCAGTTAATGATACTAGAAATGTAACCCTATTCTCCAGTTAATATTACCAGTTATGGTTTTCACTAACATAAGATCCTAACAGCTTGATATGAGCTACTTCCTCTGTAAAGAAATATAAGAGCGTTTGGATCACTACTTTAGTGATCTAATACTTACAAGCGTATAATCCTTGCGGGGCTTGCACTGGCGTAGCTACATGTCAACCTGTCCCACACCATAACAGTCTCTGGACCGCACGGGTCGCCAAACCAGTTTCTATGCACCTGATACTTCACCTTGATTGCCATGATCGCAGACACTGCAGTTAGTAGTTCTCAATTTTTCAATGCACTTTTGCTAATTCACAGTTGCTTCAGATCTTCAGATTTGTGTAGTGTTATACAAATCTAAAATTGCACCAGTTGAACGTGTGCAGTTTAGTGAAATATTTGTGCAATTTTAGTTAGCAGGTTAGAAGAGATTTAAAATAATCTCTTGTCCATCTATATGTATTTTTTGCGTCTGAATAAAACGTACCATCCAGGGAGTCGGTGCCAAGGTTGGTGGTGGTGACGACGGTGTACCTTTCAATAGCGTTGATGATAGGAGGTTGCGTTGATCTGACGGTGGGAATGATGGATATGTCGTAGCGGCTCTTCCGGGAGGGGGCGCTATTGTAGATGGCGACTCCATAGAGGTATTTCGGTGTGACGTTATCTGGGTGCCATGGCTCGTTGTCGAGGTTGATTGAGAACTCACGTGTGACATTGAACAGGAGGAACTCTAGCTCAGAGAAGTGCATGATGAAGATGTACCATGGCGATGGATTGTTGGGTTGGGGCTCAGGGTCCCAAGACAATGATATGCCGCTTGAGACATTTCTTGGCCTCATCGCCGTCTGCATCACGGCCGTCGGTACCTCAAAGAGGCTGTCCGGTATGACCTTGCTCGTCGTCGATACCTCAGTATATGTTCTAGAGCTGACCACAGGCGTCCATATTCTGTCATAAGTATCGTCGGGGTACCTGATCGATTGATCGAATGCGTTCATGCTTAAAAAATACACCAAAATGACTTATACTCCCTCCATTCCAAAATAAGTGTCTCAACTTCAAAATTGGTACAAAGTTGACACACTTATTTTGGAAAGGAGGGAGCATTTAGGAACAAAGGTAGTATTAATTAAGATTCATGGCATGCATAGAAACAACATAGCGAAGTTTGCGATCGTCTTTGGCTCACCTGATGACGTTGTTTTCATCAATCTGGCCGAAGTTGCTCCTCTCAGAGAGCAGGAGCCCCTGTGTCACAGTCACCTGCGGGTAGATCATCGTTTTGAGCGGCCTGAGCTCCAGCGAAGAGATGAAGGGCGTCCCGGCGCCGGTGTTGATCAGGCAAACTTGTACGAAGTCGTCCGGCACCACAAGGATGGCCTCCACAGACTTCTCCACATGCGGCTTTGAGATGTTCACGGTGTGCCAGTGGTTGACGCCGATGTGGAGGTCAAAGATGGGCGGCCGGCGGAGGGCGTCGTAGTTGCCGTACATGAACTTGGTCCGGATGAGGTACTTGAGCCCGGGCACGAGGGAACGGAGCGTGTAGCAGTTCCGCGGGCCGAATGGGAAGCTGCGGACGGTATACATGCACTTGCACAAGGACGGCCCTATGTAGTCGGCCGAAATGTTGCGGCAGGTGCCGGCACCGTCGGTGAAGCCGGTGTCTGGATAGTACGAGAGCTTGGTGGCCGTGTCAATGTAGCCCTCCTCCCCCTGCAGTCCGCAGTCTATGCTTATGAATCCTGCGGTGCAAACAGCGCGTGATCGATCGAACACGCGCAGATATATGAGATGAATTGATCATACAGTATAGACAAAGGACAAAGTGAAATTTTACATGATTTGTGTCAACTTGCAATAATCCTTTTAGTAAATTTTGAGAACGCATACAAGTACATACCATTGCTGTTGGGCTGGGCACGAGCTTGCCGTATGCCTCCGGCGGCGAGGCTGAGGCAGAGAAGAAGCAGCCACGGCGTGGCCGCCATTGTTCTTTGCGTTGATTTCTCCGTTGTGGTCAGGCGCACACACACACACATGCCGAACATATCCAACAGGACTCAATACTAAAAACTTTCAGTGACGTGCGTATAACCTTAGTTAACGTCTTGGGGGAACACACCACGAAGCGTCTACGGTGAGTCGCTCAGGAGTGGGCCCTGCCCTAGCCTGAATTCTCTAGCCACCACTTTGTACCCACGAAGAGGCCACGACTCGATCGGCTCACGAAAAACTAAAGTTTAGTTGACAGACGGGGCTGGAGAGTTGACACTGCCTTCTCTTGAAACAAGGTTTATAAATAAAGCAATCATCACGTTCATACAACAAAGTTAAGTGTCGTATCAAAATAAAATAGTCTTTTAGGGCAACAGCACAAACACACGAAAAAGAAACATAAAAGAAAGAGAAGAAAAGACCACAAGTCGTTGGCGGCGAAACAAGATGGCGTGAGGCAGCAATTATCGCGTCCATCATGTATCCAAACCAGTCGTGATCCCGCTATTTAGAAAGCGGGTAACAGTGCTGCAAAAATGCATGGAATTTGAAGATAGAGGCAGATGCCCGCCTAAGAAATATCCACTCAATCAACATCTTGTTGCGTGTTGTCCACAGGGTCTAAGCTAGCACCATGAACATAAAGCCATAAGAGGCGTCCCATGTCTGGTTTGCACGGATTTGTAGGAACCCAGACAGGTCTAGTGCCTCCGAGTCAGGCCCAGAGCCTCACGGACAAACCGTGGACAAGAAAAATACGTGTCCCCATCTCCGGAACTTCATAAATGGGACACAACCCATTCCCAAGGTCATGTCGTTTGATCACCTCCATCCCAGATGGGAGGCGATTCCATAGCAGTTGCCAAACAAAAGATTTTGATCTTCAGCTACAAGGGTGTTTTCTATAACTGAAAGATTCATGAAAGAGATGACCGTCGACATAAGGCATGATAAGCCGAGCCAACAGAGAAGATCCCCGAGGGGGTCAGCTGCCAAGAAACGGTGTCCAGATACTCCACGAGCATCGGCGGGAGGGCAGCCCACAAGTTGGCCCACTCCACGGTCTCCAGACGCCAAATGTCCTTCAGAATCCCGTTGTGGGTTGTTGTGGAAGCCAACACCATCGGATCTGAGCAGATAGTAAACACGTTTGGGAACTCAATACAAAACGGAGACCCGTCCACCCACGGGTCAAGCCAAAAGAGGTTCCACTCTCCGTTGTCAATGGAGACAGAGAGCCCATTGCAGATCTCATGCTTGATCCGCTGGATGGACTTTCAAAAATTGGACCCCTCCCTACACTCACAGGCAAGGAGGGGTCAGCCCTGCATATACCTTGCTTGAGCAAGTTGTAACCATGATCCTCCATCTCCACGAAGTGTCCGCCAGACCCATCTCAATATAAGAGCCATGTTCATACAACAAGACGCAATAATGCCTATCCCTCCCAAGTCCTTTGGCATGCATACATCAGCCCGGTGACCATATGGTACTTCTGTCAGCCATCTGTCACTTGCTAGAAGTACCGGGAAAGGTCTAGTTAGAACCCATTTCGGCAAGATATACAACCCTATAATGTACATGGGGAGACTAGATAGGGAGGAGTCAATACGAATTGTCTTACTCCCTTTAGATGTAAAATGACCGCACCATGGCTTCGACCTAGACACAACCCGACCGATAAGCGGGTCGAACTCACTCAAGGGTACCCTCGAATCAGACAACGACATCCCTAAGTATATAATGGGGAAGGAGGACAACTTGCAGTTCAAGTTGTCCACATTCTGTTGTTGATCGTCATCCGAGTACCCTAAAATCACAACTTCACTCTTGTTAAAGTTGATCTTAAGACCAGACATGGCCTCAAAACATAGGAGGAATTTGAGGTTGATAACATCGGGTCCGAAGCATACTAATCTCCCGCATGATGTCGATATACTTCCTATTCATTCCTTCGTGAGTGTCCCTAATTACCTTCTTGCAGTCCGAAGCAACTCGTATGTTCTGAATGAAGGGCTAAGGACCCGCGACAAGCAAGAGTCTTGGGGCACCCTTGACGCTGATGTATGACATGAAAATAATGTTTTTTGAGTGCGTCAAAGGATTTTTATCTAAATAATTGTTCCATTTTGCAACTCTGTTTTCCAACGTGCCCCTTTCCCCTGCCTCAGGTGTGCCATCTTTCTGGCCTAACTGAGGGGCACACCGCACACAGGTTACCCACCCCCAACCCCAAACCTAATCCCTTGCCTCTCACCGATGTCAATTTGTGTATTGTTGTAACCACTCCGAAGTTGCCTACCTCGACTAAGGCCCTGTTCGGTAATGGTCCTCTCCCGGAATCTGCCGAGTGGCTAAATGGCAACTCCACCATTTTAAACTACAGCTCCGCCAACTCCGCTCCGGGAGTTGTGGAGTGGAGCGTTGCCGAACAGCCCCTAAGTCGGCTGTTGTCGCTGCTCTACTGTTGAGGCCACTACGCCTTCGTCCTAACCACGCAAACAGGAAGAAGAATCAGCATACAAAACCCATTAGAAGCCAACAAGATGAGTGCCTCTCCTTTATCTGAGAACCTAGTTATCTTTATGCATCAACCCCTTGAGGATCGTCACTATTTCATTTTTTATTTTCTCTTAGCAAATCATATTGTGCTTTCTTGACAAAGATTATTTTGCCATCACATTTTCATGTAACACTATCATCTGAATCAAAAAATGGTCACACTTGTCGATGATGTTGTACGGTTCAGCCAACAGAGAATCTTTATCCTCTTAAGTTATCTTCTAAAGTTGAAAAATCGAGATACATCAAGTATTATATACTACTCCCTCTGTAAAGAGTAATGATCTAAACGCTCTTATATTTCTTTACAAAGGGAGTACTTCATATCAGTACATTCACACTTCCCCTAATAATAATGACAATTATCGTGTAAAAACTTTTGAATTCCCTTGAGTGAAAACAAAGAATACTCGCAGAAGAGAGGTGGAGATAATCATTGTCTAAATCCTCACCTAACAGCTGGACCAGTAGACAGTATAGAGACACTGCCCAAATGCTCTTGCTCAAATGCAGTGCTGCTCTGGCTTAGATCAGTAGACATGCCACTGTTGTACTGACCATAGTCGTTCATACTGCCACCGCTGCCAGGCGTGTAAAACCCTGCATTCACATTGTCGTGTGCAGCCTCGAGCTCAAGGCACTCATGTAGCACTGCTACCACTTCAGTCATCGTGGGCCGCTCTCCGGGCTTTTGTGCCGTACACTTCAATGCGGTGTCTGCAATTTTCCACACGCTATTGACATCGTGGTCGCCACGCATGCGCGCATCCACCACATCCTCGATGTTACCACGGGCTAGGCGCTGCCGCACCCACTGAACAATGCTCGTTGGCTCAGGGTCATTCAGGATGTGTCGTTGCCCTGCGACTATCTCCAGTAGCACTACGCCAAAGCTAAAGACGTCACTCTTGTTGGTCAGCTGAAATGTAGCATGGTACCTAGTAAAGTATGTGTGAGATACATCAATGGGTCTGGTTTCAAGAACAATCGTGCAGGTCAAGTTCTTCAAGACATGTTTGGCTCAAACGAATTTCACAATAATTTGCAAATAATTCACAAATCAATTTGATTCTTGCGTAAATCAGGATTTTTGCTTAAATCGCTAAATTCAGTGTCAAAATTTCAAATTTAAGGGACTGGGTACTGAATTTTGTTTACCCTAGGAGAAAAGGTAGATCATACATTATGACCCTGCATGTATGTTGAATTGTACTAACTTCTAGACAATCGAAATATATTACTCTAGTTGTTCATAATAGGTGAGAAGTTTTTTAGAGCATAATCTGAAACACTAGACAGTTGTGCACTTACTCAGGGTCAAGGTAACCGAGGGTGCCAACCACCCTTGCTGTCGAAACATGTGTATCGTTGTTTCTATTGAAAGCCTTGAGTAGGCCAAAATCAGCAATCTTAGCCTCCAGGTTTGCATTCAGCAAGATGTTTGACGTCTTCACGTCCCTGTGAATGAGGGGCGGGTTACACCCCTTGTGCAGATACTCAAGCCCTGAATGCATCCACATGACACATCATCAACTACATCACAATCAAAATCCACGCCTTCTATATGCACCCACATGTGGGAAAGCGTAATTAAAAGCTTACCTTGTGCGGATTCCAAGGCGATACGAAGTCTCTGTCTCCATGTTAAAGTTTTCATGGTGTTATCTTTCCCTGCAATGCAAATATAATAAGATGAATCACATGTATCACTTTTACAACTTTATATTTATATTACATAAATATATCATTTATGTTGCTGCGGGCTTGTAGCTTGATGATTTGATTAAATTTAATACCTCTAAGATGTTCGTCTAGGGCTCCTTCAGACATGTACTCATAGACAAGAGCCATGTATTTCATGTCCTTGCAGTACCCAATCAAGGACACAAGATTCTTGTGGTGAATTTTTGCCAACGTCTGAGCCTGAAACCAAAAAACATCCATGCACATTACCAAACTGAATCGCATTAGTCTACTTAACCTTGAACAATCACATTAATTCTCACCTCTGCCAAGAATTCTTGTTCACCTTGATCTGAAGATTCAGACCTCAGTTTGACAGCCACTTGTGTGCCATCCTCCAACGAACCATGATAAACTTTCCCAAACCCCCCTTTACCAATTACTCGCTCGAAGCCATTTGTGATGGCCTCTAATTCACTATATGTGAACCGGCGGTTATCGAGTCGCAACGAGTTGTGCCCCTTGATATTCGCCTCATCCAGCCGCTTGATATTGCCGCTTGTCCTTCCTTCATAAAGCAATCACACTAACTGATGTTACTTAATCACTTCACACTTGCATTCATGAGGTACCATATGCATCTTTGATGCAGAGGCCAGGGATAATGAAACCTTTTATTTTCTAAGAACACTTGCATTCTTGAGTTCAGTGTTATGTATTTCTGTATGGTTTCTTACCTTGCCTTCTCCTTCTCATGCAAATGAGAAGAACTGACAGTAGCAGAATCACTAGTACTGCAACTACGGGAACAACAACATAGACGGCAACCATAGAGCTTCTCTTCTTTTTTGGAGGCTGACAGTAGTCGCCGCTGCTGCAGAGGTTTGGATTTTTACCATATCTAGCAAAAGAAAGAGAAGGATGAGTAAATCATGCTGATGAATTAAGATATATAAAATGTATGTTGAACAAAAAGGTCAAATAAGATCTTAGAACTACTCCATATCATTGAAAAAATTCTGATGCTAGAGGGTACTAACCTGAGTGTTAGGGAGCCATCTTGAGTTCTTTTCACAAGGCCAGGAGGAATTGATCCACTGAGTTGATTGTCTGTCAGATCTCTGAAAGAAACACAACAGTTTTTTTTTATGCCACGTTTACTACTAATGGATTTGAAAAACACATAGCATGGATTACTTACAGAAGTGTGAGCGACGACAACTGCGACAGGCTGTCGGGAATTGAGCCCGTAAGATTATTGCGTGACAAATCCCTATGAATTTGCAAAAACCGGTTAAGCGTTTCGATTGCTTCAGAATAAAATTAGCATTGCAATGACTAGCTTAACGATCTCTTACTTACAAGTACTGTATTTACTCAAAAAAAATACTTACAAGTACTGTATTTACTCAAAAAGTACTTACAAGTACTGTAGACCTTTGAGGCCGGCAAACGAAGATGACAAGTTGCCGCTGAGGCCACTGGAAGATAGATTCCTGCAACATATATACAACTGCAGCTCAACATATATACTTTTAACAGGAAACAGAACATTCAGAAACTTATAACTCACAACACTTTTAACAGGAAACAGAACATTCAGAAGCATATGACTCACAAGCCTGTGACACTTCAACCCAATCCTTTCCACGCGAAATTCTTGGGCACGCAGGGATCGCCCATCCAGTTCTTCTTCACCTGGTACTTGCCTCTGATCGCCGCGATGGCAGACACTGTTACATTTCTCAGCAGCAGCAACACAAAAATCTGTCAGCTGAGTATAATTAAATTAACTGCTTCGTTGATCCTACTGTTGCATCTGAAGAAAATGACTCCTAGCTTACCATCCTGAGTGGCCGTGGTTATGCCAGTGGTGGGCAGGACGGAGAAGATCTCAAGGGCGTTGAGGATGGGCGGCAGCATGGAGTTGCCGGTGGCATTGAGCGAGACGTTGTACTGGTGGTACCCGTGGTTGGGGATGGAGTTGAAGACGGCGTTGGTGTAGAGGTACTGCGGTGTGAAGCCCTTGCCAAGCCAGAGCTGGCCGTTGAGGGTGACGTAGAACTGCCGCACGGCACTCACGGGGAGGGGCTGCAGCTCGGAGAAGTGCAGGATGCAGACGTACCCGGGATCCGGACTGCTGGCGCTAGGCTCGGCATCCCAGCTGAACACGATCGGGCTGGAGGAGTTGACGGGGGTGATGGCCGTCTGCATCACGGCGGACGGCGCGTCGAAGCTGTCGTCATCGATGTTCTGCACCTTCTTGTCCGTCGAGACCTCCGTCCACTCCGCCCGCTTGCTCATCGGGATCCAAAAGCGGTCGTGCGGGTCGTCGGGGTATCTGAGGATCACGCCATCATCCCGGCCAAAGTTGGCTCTGGTGTGAAGAACCAGCCCCTGCGTCGCGTTGGCCATCGGGTAGAGCCCGTTCTTGAGGGGCCTTAGGTCGAGGGCGGAAATGAACGGCGTCCCGGAGCCGGTGTTCACGAGGCACACCTGCACGGACTCGCCGGGGACGACGGCGATGATCTCGTAGATCACCGGCGTGTTGGCGTTCGAGATGTTCACGGTCGTCCAATAGTTGACGCCGACGTGCAGGTCGAAGACAGGCGCTATGTCGAGGCCGTCGTAGTTGCCGTACCAGAACTTGGCCCGGATGAGGTACTTGAGCCCGGCCACGAGGGAGCGGAGTGTGTAGCAGCTGCGCGTGCCGGCGCCGCCGCCGAAGCTGCGCACCTTGTGCCAGCTCCTGCCCATCGTCGGTGTGATGTACTCGGATGACATGTTGTAGTTGGTGCCGGCGTCGATGAAGCCGGCGTCGGAGATGAAGCGCAGCTTGGTGACGCCGTCCACGTAGCCCGCGGCACTCTCTGGCAGACCGCAGTCCAAGTTAATGAAACCTGCACGGCAGACGCAAAAATAAGCTGTGGCAATGTTTGTGAAGGTAATAATGACATGAAACGTCGGAAGCATGTACGATGGGCTCACCTAAGTTATCGACCTGCCCATGGACTTGAAGAACGCCGCCGAGGCCGGCGATGCCGAGAAGAAGCGGCCACAGCCACCGGGCCTCCATTGCTCTCCGCCGCTGTCCTTCCATGGTGCATGTGCCAGCAGCTATACACAGGACATAGATTATATGCAGGTACAAACGTAAGTCTAACCATCTTGTCTAGGACTAATAATTCAAACACCACATGTCAATCAGTTCATAGAAATGGGTGTGGTACAACTTAATTACCGTACCTACTTGGGGCTGATCACATGGGTGATGGGTTGACTTGCATCCTGAGTCAGTCAACCGCCTTGCTGGGTCTGGTTGGACGTGCATGGATGCCCTTGATGATTAGACTTCTCACCTTTCCCTGCGCGATTATCGCGACGGCCAGTTCCTTTAATCATGCAAGCGGGCGCTCTTATACAGTTGACTTCTGATATGTGTGTGCAGCTCGTTTTTCTCTTCTCCAATAAAGGTCGTTTTTATTAAATTAAAATGTACTAGTATCAATTAGATACTATCGAAACAATTGAGCAACAGGCCCCCTGCATAGTTAAAGTGCACACAGCCACACTTCAGCAGTCTGGCTAGAAAATAAAAACGACATGACGGCAATAGTTAAACCATAGAAGATCGACCATTATGCATATGTCAAAGTCGCTGGGGGAGGTGGACCCATCCGGAGATTATGCTACAACCCATGTTGAGTTGAAACCTCCAAATCATGGCGGTGGACCGACATCTGATTAAGACCTTGAAATATGACACCCACTCTGAGTCAGCAGCTAAATCATCTCTCCTTACAGATAAAATTGAGAAAGCAAAGGAGATTATGGCCCAGAAATCCAACATCAAGGAGCTGCTGGAAAAAATTGACGAATTGAAGAAGCAACTTATGGCCTTGTCGGAGCCCCAGAATACATTGAGCAATGGCAGCAATCATGCGTGAGGGGAAGAGCCAGAACCGCACTTTCCATGGTTATGGCACATCATCTAGCCGTCGAAATACGAAAAATTACAAAGTTGATCCCCAGGAAATATAGATTGGCACAGTCTATATTTCATTTGCAGGAAATCTGCTAGCAACAAAACCCTAGCCGAATTACTGCATTCGGAACATAGAGCAGGCTATTAGAACCAATGCAAATTACTTAGACAGTTTGTGAATCAGCATAGATAATTGTTAGTAGAAAAACCCGAACTTTAAGCCTCGAGGCAAGAAACCAAGTGGTTGACCTGGGCCTCGTCGGGTAGTTAGATCATCTTTGTTAATCCTTTAAAAATGATCATAGAAGATAAAGAACGAGGGCAAAAACTCAAATCAATTTATATGAACAAAGCTTATTTCATGATTGTAGTCGAAAGATTACAAAATTTGCTAATTATGGAAAGGACGCGGCTGTGCTATGTTCCAATGATGCTCTGTTTCTTCTTCAAAAGTACTCCCTCCGTTTCTAAATATAAGTCCTTTTAGAGATTCCACTCTAGAGACTACGTTCGAATGTATATAGACGTGTTTTAGAGTATAAGTTCACTTATTTTGCTCCATAGGCAGTCTATATTGAAATCTCTTAAAAGACTTATATTTAGGAAAGGAGGGAGTATCATGTTTCTTCTTCTTGAACCACTCTGACTCATGAATGTCAAACCAGGTAGTATGACCCATTGTGTAATGCCTTGCTAATATCAAGAGTGTGGTTTTGTGTAGCTTGAGCTACACGATACCCCTTATCTTAGCTATCCATTTTGGCATCAAGATCCGTGCAGGCACATTTGTCATTTTGTTTCTCTCAAACGAAACAATGTATAAACTTCCAACTTTGCAGGACAAGAAAACATTCTAATTACTACGTGGGAAAAAACTTTCAGATTTTTTCATGCATTTAAAATGCTAAAAATTATTTTTTTTTAATCAAAAAAATCCTCATTTTGTATATTTATGTCGGTCCAAAAAATATGAAAGTTTTTTCACACATTGAAGTTGTAAAGTTTGTTTGATCTGCAAAGTTTGAAGTTCATATGTTCTTTCATTTGAGAGAAACAAAAAAGAGAAATCTGCTTGTTGCAAGTTAGTTGGAGAGTACGGATCTCAAAGCAGTGTTGAAGGGCTGAAGATAAGAGGTTTCATGTAGGACGAGCTACAAAGGAACTTTGTGTAATATCAAAGGGTCCTTCCCAAGGTGGAGAAAGCTTGTCATGCAGTTCTCTTCTCTATGAGGCGGAGCACTAGGTTGCCTTCCTTAACAGAATGGCCTTTGATCCCAGTGGCGGAGCTAGGTAGCCAAAGCTGGGCGGGCCGGTACAAAGGAAGGCCACTAATTTTTGTCCTCATGTCCCAATTCACTTCAAACCTCTGCACTGTATTTGCTCTCGGCAGGGTGGGCCATGACCCATTTTTGTAACACATAGCTCCGCCATTGTTTGACCCGGCGGCTATGGTAGTGACTCAAGTTTTGTTAGTAGATGGCGGATCTGGAGAGTGTGACCTCTTGTTCCTCCTCGAGGAGATCAATGTTATCTTGTCTTGCCTACTCGGCTTCCACTTCTGTGTAGGCGGCAACGCATGGGGAGTCATGAACGATGTCACTCGGCAAGACGGCTTCTGCTCCATACACCAAGAAGAAAGGTAACCCATTGATCTATTGGGAGTAGTCAGCAGACTCCAAAGAACATAAGGTAGCTTGTCAACCCAACAGTCGACTACTCTCCAAAGCTACCTGAAGTCTAGGCTTGAGGCCTTGCAAGTGAGCCCATTGGTCCATCCGACTTGCCCATTGGACCGTGGATGAGCCAGTGACGCAACGTCGAGCCGGATTCCTTCCTCTTCTCTTAGCCGGATTCCTTCCTCTTCTCTTGGCAGTATTGTCAGCTTATTCTCCTTGCGAGAGGTTGGATCTGATCTCCGGAAAGGAGGTCCGCTTATTTACTTATCTGAAAAAGCAAAAGGTAGGTAGGCTGTTTCAGAGAAGAGTACGTGGGTTTTCACATAGCTGGATATGAAAGAGACCCTAATGAGCAGCTTTTATTATTATTTGCCACTGATAATACTGCGCATGTCTCTGATAAACTCGAGGGTCGTTGCTCCATCAAGTTTCCTGATGGGCTTGGCCTCAATGCACTTTGTGAACTTATCCATCATAACTAGAAAATGTGTGTATCTGCCAGAACGGTCCAACCATATCAAGTCTCCATATGGCAAAGGGCCAAGTGATAGGGATGATCCTCAAAGCTTGAGCCGGCATATGGGGCTACGTGGAGTATAACTGGCATCCAACACACGCCTTAACCAAAAGCTCTGCATCAACAGTGATGTTAGCCAGAAGAAACCACGCGCGAAAGGCTTTGGAGACAACCTATCTAGCAGAGAATGATGTCCACAGTCGCCTGAATGGATTTCTTGCAAAATCATCTTCGTCTGGAGAGACGCAACGCTGGCATTGTTTTTCGAAAAGGTGAAATACCCACGGCCTCTGCATCTCTTGATGCACATAGCCATATTATTAAAGATGCAAAATCCAGCAGCCGAACAAAATCGACCCGAAAAAAAAAGCGAAAGAAAAACCTGAGGCCGCATGCCTTGTGACAGTAGCTCCACCAGATAGCCACTAACCCTATGTTACAAGACAACATCAAAACGGAAAATAACTCCTAGGCTACGCCTTCAAGAAGGAATTGCCTCACGTTGGCATATGTCGGAAGCGATATGCTTGTATAGCTAACCATTGATGATGGCATATGCCTTGGCCTGACGGACAATCTGCTGTGCTTCGACCTCGTCAGCCAGCAAATCCTTGTTCGCCAGGTACGCCTTTAGGGCACCGTCCAATCCGGGTTGACTACCAAGACCGAATGAAAGAAACTACGAAAGCTGACTATGAGTCCACCTATGATTGACCTCTATGGGCTTTGTTTCTCGTTCAAGAATTAATGGTTTAAAAAAGCGGTTTAACAGAGTGCATAGTTATATCACAAGAACGACAGATTCTACAGTCAAGAATCTGCGCCAATTCCCACAGTCTAGAGAAAAGTATTTTCCTTTATTCCAGTACTACATTATACAACAGTAGAGTGAACAAGTGCGTGTTCAGTTAATCTCTGAACACTCACATTGCTCACGCGTAGCAGGCAGCCAATGTATAACTCCATAATTAACACACACAAAATAACCGTGTACTATGTTCCTTCGCCCCAAAATATAAGACGTTTTGGTAGGCTAAAATGGAGGTAGTACAAAAATGGATCATTTGAAGTAAAACAACAACAAATTATATACCTCATAGGCATAAAAATGGCTCGGTTCACAAAAAAAGCCTTACCTTAAAGGCGACGCAGCTTGTGAAGGGACGGCATGAGTAGGAACATCAGGAGCGCAACTTCCAGGGCAATAGGCGTCGTTCTAGGATGAGCGAGCAAATAGACAGGCGTGCTTCGATGCGCCGGTGATGCCGGCCTTGACCAATGTGTTGTTTAGAACCTCTGCAGAAACATTATTTCCTCACGATCAAGGCGGTTGTCCAATTAGAGGCCAAGTTTGTATCTCTAAATGTGCAGTCATGCACATTACTGTCTGCTGAATGAATGAAGTCCTGAAGTTTTCATAAAATGAAATAAAATTCAGCTGGGTGGAGACATTTGATTCTACATGTTGTTCAAATGGAAATTGGTTCTCTCTGAATGTAAAAGGATAATGTATCCCATCTATTACATAAGTAGAAAATTCTTGATTTGAGCATGACGATGAATCGAATATCAACTGAGTCCTTAAACTACCACACTAGAAATATTTGATAATTTTTGACCGTGTATGACCAGGAGGAATGAATATCAAGAATTCAAGATGCAGTTGCTCTGCTGCAGGATTTAACGGAGACAAAAAAAATTCAAAGCACTAGCACAGAACATACAGATTTTCTAACTTTTTCAAAGTTATCATCATTTGGACCTCCAATACGAAGAAATACAATAATTTGTGTACCAGACACTTCTTCAGATCAAAAAACGAGATTAATTTTGCAAGTAAGATGGTGTAATAGGGAATGAAGCATATCAACCAACATACACAGTCAAGTATTGCATACGGTCTCAAAAATAAAGTATTGCATACAGGACACTCAACCAGTAGATTTGATATCTCAAATCACTAGGGAGCAAATAGGGATTTTAAAAACAAACATCCCATCATTTATGATAAATCATGTTAACTTTTACTCCTTCACCTTGTTACTGAAAGCATAAGCTATGATTCTCACAAAAGAAGACCACGCGACAGAACAGTGCTTCATCAAGTTACTTGCTAATTTTTTTTATTTTTTTTGGTAGAACCAAATATTCTTTTCCCCCCAAACAAAGCAAGATTTCATAGCCATACATTAATTGCTGAATCAGAATGAACAACTAGGTTGAGGTCATTCGCAATCTAGAATGCCAAAGACATGCCACATCTCAATAACATGACGAGTAAAATACCAGTTGCATGACAATCTCTAAAGCATTACACACAAGTCACAAAGTGCCATGTTTCCAGTTCTGCACAGTGACAAGACATGCCACAAAACCTGAAGGGGCACAACAATCTAGTCAACCTTGTCCACAAGGCCACTGGAGGGATCCGTCAAGAACAGAATATGGTCAAAAGGTTGCCAACATCAGCAGCTGTAAATTCAAGTTGAGCATTTGGAGAAGGCCTGCTATCAACATGTAGCTGACTGTGTTGATCAGCTACCCATTCCTCAGTATATTGGTCCTTGACACCAAACCTCATTAACTCGAGCACTTTACCATTCAGGAGAAAGAACTTGGCAAAGTTGACATCTGTTCTGCTGCCAATATAAAGCTTCAACTCTACTTCTCTGAGATGATCGAGGCATTCGATAGGATCTTGTGGTTGAAGATGATGCACATTCTCCATATCATTTCCAGGACATGACTGAAACAAAATAATAAAGACAATTACACAATAGAAACACTGAACCCCACCTGACAAGTAAAACAAGGATTAATTCATTGGAAAATGTATGAAATGACCGTGAAGCTATTTTTTAACACCAAAAACTATCGAAGAAAGAAGAGAGTCACCGTGATGTAGAGCTTCTCCAAGCAAGGAAATTTTTTGAGGAAGACTATGACTGCATCAAGATTAGGGCCACTAGACGTGAGATGCAAAACCTTGACGCTGCGCATCAGAGCTTTCAAGTTGCCAGCAACCAATCCCTGATAACAGAGAAGGCATAAACATACAACAGGATCAGAAAGAAGCCTACTAATATGACGCGTAATACTGAATCTTAGATTAGATGGCCACAGCTACCTCAGAAATTGCAGACCCAAGCTTGAGTTTAGTAAAGTCGTCTGTCATGAAGCCAAAGGTCTCGAGTTTCGGTGCCTTGATTAGCCGGATGGTTGAGTCTGGAAGAGGATTAATTCTGATCAATCTTTCCAGTCTGGGGGCATTTTCTATGACTAGTTGACAGCCATGCCGACCGTCGTTTGTGCCGATTCTCTTGAGAGTTGGTGAATTGATGACCAGATAGTAGAAGCCGTGGCACCTGTCCAGCAGCAAGCTCTGGAGGACAGGGCAGCCATCGAGCAGGCCGTGGAGGGTGTCTTCCCGTACGAAGATAAATCTCATGCTGAGCTTCTCAAGGCAAGGGAAGTTAAACGGCGGCTGCGCGTCGTCGACAAAGAACCTGCAGTTGCCGAAGCTGGCCACGCGCAGGGTCGTTGCGAAGCGGAGGACGGACAGCGGCATCGGAATTTCGTACCGAGGGAGCCATAGGTCGATCTCCTGAAGATCTCGGAGGGCCGGGGACCCGAGCCAGCCGTCGGGGTCGATGATGTGGAGCCAGGCGGTCAGGAAGCGGCGCGCGGGGCCCGGGTGATCGGAGAGGATCTTGGACACGGCGGCGGCGCGGTCGCGGACGCGCCCGTCGATGTGGGAAACGTCGAGGTTGAGCGGGGAGGAGCGCCATAGGGGACGCCAGCGGCGGGAGAGGGATGTGGTGCGCATGGCGGAGTCGACGGGGAGGAGGGATATGATTATGCTGAGGATCTCACCGGGGAGAGAGCTAATCAGATCGATTTCCGGCGGTTCCGGTGCCGTCTTGGCTACAGGAAGCGCCGCCGCCGCCGCCGCCATGGTCTAGGGCACACGAGGAGTGACACTGAGCAAACTTCACGCAGATCTGGCTTCTCTCCAGCGCAGGCAACAGGCAAGAGGCCGAAATGGAGCAAAATAATGGGCTGGGCTGCAGGACGTGGTGTTATGCACAGTTTTTTTTTCATATAGTTGTGAATGATACCATACAGACTAGCAAGTAGATATGGCACACCAAAATGAGCCACGCAGTTTAGATATATTATAACTGAGCATCTTCCCAGCCCTCCCAGGCTATCAGTGTTTGTAGTCGTGGGATCGTTATTTTTGGATGTTTCAACCGTTCGATTAGCTGTGAACCAAACCACCGAGCGCTAATTCACAGGGCCGCTACTCCCGTAACAATATCGGAAGCCTGCCGTGAAACTGGGCCTAATGGGCTTTAATCCAGCGTGGGGCAAAGTACAGACACAACGACGTTTCAGCAACAACCTGATGCAGCCCTTCCGCTTCTTCAACCTTGGCACGCCCATGATCTCGCGATTAGGGTTGTCTTTGCCGCCGCCACTGCTCTCCTCCTGCATCGTCGACAGCTGCAGCCACCCTGCCGCCTCCTCCTTGATGCGTCCTTCCATCCTATTCTCTCCTCCTTGCCCCGTGGTTCACACTTCTCTTGACTTCACAACGGCGAAACCCTTCTCATCTCACGGTGGCGCGAGGAAACCGTGACAAGCACTCCCCGTCTGTCTTGGTGGCGTGAGGATGAAGGTAATTGCTAGATGCTTACTGAATCAACCTCTCCTCCAGTGATCTTCTCGAGAGAAAACTGCCTGATGTTCCGTCTCCCCAATGGATCTCCTCTTGCGTCATCTCACGACAGCCGTCGAGCAGGTATAAACATCAGTTTCTCCATTTTAGATAGGCCAGTGAGGTAAATTTCATCATGGAGAAGACTCAATCATGGTTTCTCTTTATTGTGCACTATCCTTTAGTGTAGTGCAAAATATTTCACCTACAGGCAGAGTTGAGAGAACTAGAATGGGGCAAGGACCTTTATGCATCGGCTAACACAACAACAGTGCCCAGTGACATTCACCGGACCATCAATGCCAACCTTCAAGTCCAAGGTCTTGCTTTCTCAGTATTTTGCGTTGCCTTTCATACATTACCAACAATGTGCTTTCTTTCTGGCTGCATAACTACCCTTTGTGGTCTGGACTCTGGAATATGCCTGCAACAATCGAGTCAAATGAATATTTATTGAAGTTTGCGGCATTTATGTAAACTGTAGTTTTTGATCTTTCATACCACCATTGCTTTCAGATGTATGTATTAACGTCTTTTTTCTTTCTCTCATTTACAGCACAAAGAAGTTGGAAATTTCTGAAGTCCCCAAGTAAATCATTGATCGATTATATATTGCTCTTTGTAGAAAAATTATAACATACTCCCTCTTTGTGCTATATATACTGCTCAATATTCATTACCATCAATAATAGAATTGATAGTGTGTGTGTGATTTCCCTCTTTTTGCACAAATTCTTAACTTGCATTTTGATATTGGCCACCCTTTGGTTACTACATACTTATCCAGATGACTGTAGCAAGTCTTTTTTTAGTAGAACTATAGGAAGTCTCTGTTTCCTAGCATTCTATCATTGCTTTCCTTTCCTCTAGAACAAGAGCACAAAGTATTTTATGAGATCTTTGGCTCTTCCTACATGAAATTTGCCATGTAACTATGGTTCCTGAAAGTACAACATAAATTTGTTTATCTAGACTCGTATGATTTATTACTTGGACAAATAGCGTAAGCATATTGGCCTATGGCAATGTTGTTGCAGATTCCAGTGTTCACATTTGCCACCTTGATTTCCCTTTTAGACGGTTTTAATAAGGCCATCACATGGGTTAATTGGTCAGGAGGGGCCAACATCCTGCAAGATATGGTGCTGCAAAATGAATGTCGAATTTGTCCAGCTAATCAGGTTAGTGTAGTATAGTACCCTCGTCTGTTCATATCTTTTTTTCTGTTGCGATGGTTGATCTCCTAATTATGTTGGTTAGTTGTAGTAAATTGCCATACTGCCCATACATGTGTTGTATCTAGAGCTTCAGAAACCTATGATGATACAGGTTGCTTGATTGATCAAGTCCATTGCTAGCTATCTTTTAATTTTATGATGCTTCTTGCGTTATCTACTTAAGTGAGAAATTGTTATATGCAAAGAAACAAGCTTGAAGTTAATTTAGAACATACATAAATACATTTAGTACAATAGTCAATTATAAAAACACCGGCAAAATTTGACTTGCTACTTTTGATTTTTGAGTCATCCATTAGTCCTATGTCGCTGACCCAGTGCAATTGCTTCTTAGGATCGGACTGCATTTTGCCTATCATGCTATCAATTGTTTCGGATGTGGTCTCTAGATGTGTGCTTCATCTTCTTACTACATGAGACGGACGTCTTCTCATATTTATCTGAACAAACTAAGTTACACCAAAGATGTCTTATGACCATCCATCTTCATCAGCGCTATGTCTATCTCGCTCTATCTTGCTTTCTATTTTCGATTGACTTTAGTTGCCTCAGTGATCCAAAACCCTTAGGTGATCCATCCACGTTTGATATTATTTACGGAGTAGGAAATTTTGATACAAACAAGCGTATTTATTCAGTACATGTATGCATAATCCGTTTCCTGTCATTTTAATACTCACATGACCTTTCAAAGGTGAAAACAATATCTATCTTTAGTTCTTCACCGACAACCCATGGTTCTCCGGAGTCTGTACTGAAATGCCTTACAAAGAAGATAACAAAAGCTTACACAACTTCTTTGCAGTATGTAGCTTTTCCTTTTATCATTGTGTATTTGTAGATGATCTTTTTAAGCATTGTGCGCTAGATGATGATTATGAGCATTTTCAGTACAAGCTATGTGATGTGTTGAAGGTTGTACTCGTAGTAGCAGCATGATGATCCTTTTTCCCACCCTAAGTATATGATGATGGTTCATCTTGTTTCCCATCTGTGCAAATGCAGTGGTGTATTCATGTTTCTTTTGGGTCGTTGCCTGGATTTTTACCTCGATTGTTACCGAGCTAACGAAGGAATTCCTTGGAATTTGCTGGTACTTGTGCCCATAGGTATAGATTGTGCAGTTCAAGAAGGTCGAGATAATATCAACTTCAGACGTTCTTATTATGTTGTTACTTGGTACGATTGTTGAGTATCAATGCATGTTGTTTCCAGAAGCATGTTTGACCTCTTTCCTGCTTGTGTTTAGTTTCGGGAGAGCTTGCAAGACTTGCAGGAACGGCCAAAGAAAGCTTAAGATCTCGATAGTAAAGGATTTTTTACTGTGTTTGTGATAAAAACATGTTCTAATCATTTCAAGGGAGTGTGCAGCACAGGACCTGTTTTTTAGAGGGATGTACCATGTATGCAACATCAACATAATATGAAGATTTTACTTGCATCCTCGTAGTAACTATTGCATTTGTATTTTTTTGTCCCTATGATTGGATGCAAAACTACAAGTATGCCAGCTGTGGGTCAATGTTTAAGGTTATTGTTGCCATTGGTTCACTGAGTGAAATATATGTTGCTTCGTTCCAACTTAGTACTCCCTGTTTCGAACGGATATAATACAATATTATTTACTACTGTATTGGGTGTTTTGTTTCAAAAGAAAAGGAAAAACTTCCATGAAACTCATTTGAGTCTATTTATCATAAGTTAAAGATAGATGGGCGCAGCAACGCGCGCCATCAATGATCTAGTGAAGTAGGAAGGCAGGACGCAAGGGCAGATATGGCATCGTCTCCTGGAGGTTCCGGGCCAGGGGAGACGCATGCGATGATAGACGCGGCTGACACAATGGTAGTGGTAGCAACGTGGGAAGCAACAAGAGACAGTCTGCAGAAAACCAACACCTTCAGTCCACCGTTGGGAAAGATGTTGTCGCTCTGGGGAGCTCTACAGAACTTGTACTATCTGAAAAGGCTGAGGAGGTTCCACCGCTGCCGCTTGTCTATGTCTCGCCACGGAAGGAAGTAAAACGGCCCAAGAAGGATGATCAAAGATCGACGGCCTCCCCAGTGGAGGACTGCCCGGATCAATGAATCTGTTATGCTAGAATTATCGGGGTATAGGCAACGCCCCGACAATTCAAGAGTTGCGTGAATTGGCGCAAGAGTTTGCCCCTAGGGTACTATGCATAGTTGAAACTCAGATTTCTAGAGTTAGGGCTGAAAGTTTGGCAAGTACTTTAGGTTATGATAACGCTTTTGCTGTTGATTCCTCCGGTAGAAGTGGAGGCTTGGCTATGTACCGGAATAATGAAATAAAGATTGAAAATTTGGGCTATTCGAGGTATCACATTGATGCTAAGGTTACCAATCTGGGTGGGGCTCCATGGAGGCTTTCATGTTTCTATGGGGAGGCTCCGACCCATCTGCGTCATCAAACATGGGATACAATGAAGAATATGGCGAGTCTGCATGATATGGCTTGGGTTTGTATTGGTGACTTTAATGAGGTGCTCCGTCATGATGAGCACGATGGAGTTGGCACGAGAAGCCAATCACAGATACAAGGGTTCCGAGATGCAGTTGATGTTTGTGGCCTAGCTGACTTGGGATTCAGTGGCACAAAATGGACATTCGAGAAAAAAGTGACCGGTGGCACTTATACGCGGGTTCGATTGGATAGAGCTTTGGGGTCGGTCGAATGGTGTGAACTTTTTCCCCAGGCAGGAGTGGAACATCTAACAGTAGCCACATCAGACCATAGTCCTATATTACTAAGCCTAACACCGGCTCAGGGGAGGAAGGTGGACAGGGTGTTTCGATACGAGGTCATGTGGGATATGCATGAAGATTTAAAACCGACCGTTCGATCTGCATGGGAGCCCAATGGCCACCATCTAATGGTTGAGGAGGTGCGTATGAATCTTGATAACCTAGCACAGAATTTAGGCGAGTGGTCGAGGACGACCTTTGGCAGTGTTCGAGGCAAAATTAGAAAGCTCAAAAAAGAGCTCGAGCGACTGCGAAACCAACCACAAAGAACAGGGCCGTCACATGTTGAAGTTAAGACAAATGATAGGCTGATTGAATTATATTTGCGGGAAGAGATAATGTGGCGACAGCGGTCACGGGTGCAATGGTTGGCGGAAGGGGATCAAAACACGCATTTTTTCACATGAGGGATTCGATGCGAAGGATTAAGAATTTGATAAAAGCTTTACATAAGCCAAGTGGTCAGGTAACCGATGATCCAACTGAGATGCAACAGCTTGCTTTTGAATTTTATAAGAATCTATATACGTCGGAGGGCATCCAAGGTTTGCAAGAAGTGCTTGAGCATGTTCTAGTAAAGGTGACTGCAACGATGAATGCAAGTTTGTTGGCTCCATATGATGGGAAAGAGGTCAAATCAGCCCTGTTTCAAATGTTCCCAACGAAGGCGCCGGGGCCAGATGGATTTCCGGTCCATTTCTTTCAGCGGCATTGGGATGTATGTGGTGAGGCTGTCACCCGGGCTGTGCTTGCTATTGTTAATGGAGAGGAAAGCCCTGAGAGGCTCAATCATACGTTACTGGTTTCAATCCCCAAGGTAACAAATCCTGTCTTACTTTCACAGTTTCGCCCCATAAGTCTATGCAATGTCTTTTACAAGATTGCCTCCAAGGTGTTAGCGAACCGTCTAAAGGCCATGTTGCCTGATATTATATCCGAAGAGCAGTCTGCATTTGTGCCTGGTAGGCTTATCACGGATAACATTATTTCAGCCTATGAATGCCTTCATTTTATGAAGAGGAATAGATCCAAATCTAACAGTTTCTGTGCTCTAATGCTAGATATGATGAAGGCTTATGACAGAGTGGAGTGGCCCTATCTCAGTGCTATTATGGAGAAACTTGGTTTCGCGCCACAATGGGTTAAAGTTATCATGACTATGATTAGTTCAGTTTCTTTTTCAGTAATGTTCAATGGTGTCAAATCAGAGGTGTTCAAGCCTACACGTGGTATTCGATAGGGAGATCCGATCTCACCGTATCTTTTCTTGTTGGCAGCAGAGGGCTTTTCGTGCCTCCTAAAGTCTCAGAACCAGTCATCCCAGCTCAGCGGCATTAAGGTGGCACCATCGGCTCCGCCGGTGAACCATCTTTTATTCACGGATGATAGCCTGCTATTTTTCAGGGCAAGTGTTGACGGAGCAGACTCGGTATCAAACCTATTGGATACATACTGCAATGCATCGGGATAGAGAGTTAACAGGGATAAGTCAACCATGTTTTTTAGTAGGGGATGCCCAGAAATAGTTCGGACTGATGTGAAGGGTTTTTTGCAAGTTCCAAATGAATCACTCAATGACAAATATCTGGGAATGCCATCTGATGTGGGGCACTCCAAGAAAGGTACGTTCAAATATCTGAGTGACCGAGTCTGGAATAAGGTGAAAGGATGGATGGGCAAGTGCTTGTCGGCAGGAGGAAAATAGGTGCTAATAAAATCGGTAGCTCAAGCTATCCCGTTTTTTCCATGTTGTGTTTTAAGTTGCCAAGAGGTCTTTGTGATCACATAAAGACTATCATCAGAAAGTTTTGGTGGGGATGTAAACAAGGAGAGCGTAAACCAGCATGGTTTTCATGGGATGTGATGACGAGGCCAAAATATTTGGGGGGCCTAGGATTCAGAGATATGGAATTGTTTAATCTCGCACTGCTGGCCAGACAAGCCTGGAGGATACTGAATGAACCGGCCACTTTAAGTGCAAGATTATTAAAGGCATCTTATTTCCCTAACTCATCTATTCTTGAGGCCCAGCTGGGTTCTCGTCCATCTCAAATATGGCGTGCAATTCTAGAGGGGCGAGATGTGTTGCAACAGGGAATAATCAGAAGGATTGGCAATGGCTTATCTACACGCATCTGGGAGGACAACTGGATTCCCAAAGAAACAGATCCAAAACCAATTGCATCACTAGTGGCGACACCTCCCAGGAGGGTATCCGATCTGCTGTCTCCGGCCACTGCCTCATGGAATGAAACCTTAGCGTACGGTTTTCTTACCCTTCGATGCCGAAGCGATCCTAAAGATCCCAGTGTGCACACGAAATACAGAGGACTTCTGGGCTTGGAACCCGGACAGGAAGGGCAGGTTTACAGTCAGTTCGACATACAAGCTCCTAGTATCAACAAAACTTCAAAGAGAAGCTTGGCTAGAAGGACGGGGTGATTCATCATCAACGGCTAGAGAAGAGGAAGCTTGGGGCCGTCTATGGCAGCTGAAAGTCCCATCAAAGATCAGAGTTTTTCTGCGGCGTCTCGCTTGACACTCCATACCAACTACGGATGTCCTACATAGACGGAATATGGCAACGCAGAGTGCGTGTCCGTTGTGTGGATGCCAAGACTCGTGGAGACATGCTCTATTGTCATGCACTATGTCGAGGTGCATCTGGGCCTTGTCGGATGAAACCCTTGTGTCGCAGATGACAGGGAATGAGGAGCCTCATGCAAAGAACTGGTTGTTTGAACTTCACGAGACTTTAGACCACGTGAGCTTCACAAGAATGGTCGTTACTTTGTGGGCTATTTGGTATGCGAGGAGAAAGGCAATTTATGAACATTTGTTCCAAAACCCACACCAGACAGTATCTTTTGTAGACTCTTATCTTCAGGAGCTACAACACATCCCAGCTGCAAAACAAAAAGTGCAAGTACTTGAAGTTTCAGGCCAGCAGCGCCGGTGGAACCCATCTCCAGCTGGGGTTGGTAAAATCAATGTGGACGGTGTACTAGCAAGGCACAGACGAGTGGGAGTGGCTGCTGCAGTCTGCCGAGACTCCAACGGTAATTTTCTGGGCTCGTCAGCAGTTGTCTTTAAAGGAATTAGAGACCCTCTTATTTTGGAAACATACGCTTGCCGAGAAGCCCTATCTTTGGCGGAGGATCTCTACGAGCTGAATATCATGGTAGCCTCAGACTGCCAAGGTGTGGTGCAAGATATCAATGAAGGCACACGGGGTGCCAATGCGGCTATTATACATGAAATAATAGACCGTAGAGCTAGTTTATCTTCTTGCTCGTTTGTTTTTGAGCGAAGAAACAATAACTTTGAGGCTCATAATCTCGCTAAATTCGCTTGTAATTTAGATATAGGGAGGCATATTTGGTTGGGCACTCCTCATGACCCAAACCGTGTACTTATGAACATTGTTTTGAATCAATAAAGCGAGCGAGATTTCTCAAAAAAAAGACTAGCAAGTAGAGAATCTTCATCTTCCTCTCGTAAAAAATAATTGAGAATCATCATCATCGTTAAAAGTCATATTGTAACGCTAGGCGCAGGTCGACCGGCCCAATTTCGGCCGGTCGCCACGCGTACCTTGGATTAAGCGGCTTTGCGTCGTTAGATTTTCTCCGCGTCCTGTTGGTTTCCTCCGCATCTATCTGGTTTGAACCTTCGATCTAAACGCACGCATATAAGGGCATCTCCAGCCGCGCCCCCAGGAAGGCCTCCCCAGGCGTTTTTTTCGCGCCGGCGCCGAAAAAACAGCCCAGTCGCGCCCCCAGGAGCCCGATTTTCGCTGGCTTGGGCCGAAAACAGCGTCGGCGGACCCAGCCCGAACCCGGCACGCTGGGGGGCGCCCCCGGGCGAACTGTTTTGGCGCGAAAAAGCCACGGGCCCGCCGCGTGAGCGACACGGCTCTCTTCTCGGCCCTTCATCGTCCTCATCGCCTCGTTTCCCGCGGTGAATCAATGCCAAAGCTGCCGCGCGCTGCCGCCGGGCCCTGGAGGAGTACGAGGAGATAGCCCGGCACGGCTTCTCCGACGAGGACGCCATGCGGTGGGCGCGGGACGACTACCTCCGCGGCGAGATGGTCCGGCAGTGCCGGGCCCTGGAGGAGATCGCCGCCCGCAAGCGTGGGTGCGAGGACGAGCACGGCGTCGTGGTCCTCGACAGCGACGACGACAACGTCGACGACGCCCCCGGACCGTCCAACCCGCCGCGCCAACCGGGGGAGGGATGCAGCAGGGACGGCGGAGGCGTAGGCGGGGGCGGCGACGACGACGACAACGATGATGACGACAGCGGTGACTACACGCGGTTCTACAGCCTCCTCTGCATGTAGAACCGCGTGGGCGGGCGGCGAGGTGGGCGGCGAGGGAGACGGCGGGGTAGCCCGCGGTAGTTTTTTTTTGTAAAATATGTTTAAGTTTGAACGAACTCGCCGATGTTTGCGTTAAATTTGAGTCGTTTTTGCGCCGTATTTGACTTTTTTGACAAACCGTGGGCACCGCGACTGGGAGGCATCACGCCCCCAGTGCGTGGTTTAGCGCCGATGCGCCCCCAGGGGGCGATTTTTTACCCCTCGGGGGCGAACAACTAGAGATGCCCTAAAGGGTACCCCACGCAGCTCGCCGGCACTGGCCAGCCACCTGCGTCCGTCCACAACCACCCATGTAGTAGGCGCACGCGCATGCGCCTATGTGCAAAGCTAACTTGCTAGCAGGCAAGCATCTTAATTGATCTACAGTAGTCAACTTGCAAGCAGACAAACAAATATCTTAATTGATCCACAAGCAGACGTACGTGCACACGCTGAACTTGATGACCTAAGCTAGCTTAAACTTAGTCGACCTTGACAGAAATTCCCCCAGAGTTGCCACCGGCGAGCTCTCGTAAACAGACCTGGACTAGATGCATCAAAATCACCAATTCCAGCAAATCGATTCTCTGGTTGAAAATTTTCTTCTCACCGGTTCCAGCAAAAAAAGCAAATATGCAGCTTCGTCATCTGGGCCAGGCCCTGGTCGCCAGTCGCAAGCTTTTTCTGCCGCCGACCGGTCTCTGGTTGAAGCTTTTTCCATATAAGGTTGAAGCTTTCTTTGTCAACAGTTGCAACATTTCTCTGGTTGTGGTTGCACAGTGTCTAGTTGGAGCTTTCTCTCTCGCTGGTTGAAGCTTTTTTCATCTACAGCCGAAGCTTTTTTGTAAACGGCTGCAACTTTTTTTGTTTGAGTAGCAACTGGTTAAAGCTTCCTCTATCGTCTCGTTGAAGCTTTTTTCATCTAAGGTTGGAGCATTTTCTGTCAACGGTTGTAACTTTTCGTGATTGGCAGTTCCGGTTGAAGCTTTCTCAAAAGTCGGTTGAAGCTTTTCCATCTAGAGTTGAAGCTATTTTTTACAGCAGTTGCAACACTAGGGTATGCGGTGGTTCTAGCCTTGCCTCCGTCTAGTCGCACACCAACGCTCGCGCCATCTCTATTTGCCGCTTCCATCGACGTCTAGTCACGACCTTCAACTCCGGCCGTCGCCGATTGCCGCACCCATCATCTTTCAGTTCTAGCTCCCGGTGCGGATGGTCCGAGCAAGCCGTGGTGCTGGTCGTAGCACGCCACACTGACGGGTTCCAACATTTGGTCTTCGAGCTCCGACTAAATATGTCGCCGATGGCCACCCTAGCTTGTTGCATCAAATCGTTGTGCCGGTTGTAGCGGTACTGCTTATACTAGTTCCAACAACAAAAACTCACTGCAGCAAAATCATAGCACCACTGTGCCGCTGTCGTAGCACGTCCATCATAGCACCACCGTGCCACCGGCCACATCTCTCAGTGTCACCACTCACACAACTGTTGAAGCTCTTTTCGCGTCGGTTGAAGCTTTTTCCCATGTTGGTTGAAACTTTTTTTCATTGTCGACGCTCGCTGCATAGGGTTGCATGATCGACGGCCACCAGTCATCACCATTAAAATGGATGTATAAAAAAACTCACTGGTTGTATAAAGACAATGGCGGTTGCAGCAAAAATCATCGTCACCGTCGTCCCGGATTGCATCTCTGCCATGAATTTATGTAGCAAATTTTCTCGTCGGTTGTAGCAAAATCCAATGACGGTTGAAACAAAAATCATTGTCCTCGTTGTAGCGTTGTAGTTCCACTGTGAGTCCATGCAACAAAAATTGTCGCTGGTTCCAGCACGCCGCGATGTTGGTTCCAGCACACAATCACCACGGTCGCAGCAGCACCCCAGCCGACCCTCGAGCTCGTAGCGCCATTATGGTGTGGGCATGGCCATGGTCGGTGTCGGTGTCCTGGACTTGGGGGTATCCAGTCCTGCCTGCCCGCGGCCCACCGCGTGGCTCCATCGACGGCCTGGTACGACCCAACTTCGACATCAACACCACAAGACCCTCGCGAGGGGCCAAGCCTCGCGAGGCGGACGACGCCAAGACCCCTGAAGGAGTTGGTGTCCTCAGGAGGGCTATTGAGGGGCGAAGAGATCTATGCAGCTACCTCATGAGGTTCAGCTAACGTGAGCCATGACGACCAAGGCCAGATGGGCGCCAGGCGGGTGCAGAGCGCAGGTTTCCTCTTTGGTGCAAGGGAGGCAAGCCACATGCGCGGAGTCCCGAGGAATCAGCCAAAGGTTTCCATTCTTGTGCAACAAGACCAAGACCGCCAGGACGGCAGGATGAAGGTCATCACCGAGCCCACCGCAGCGTCACGACCAGAGGCTTTTCGCAGGCGAAGACTGCTTTTGTCAGGATAGACTGTACTACTTGTCCCCTTTCAAATCCCTCCGTTGTGGAATCCCTTCCCGTTCATATTTGGGAGGAGGACCAAGGCCACTAAATATATGACTTAGCCACCACCATAGAGGAGGACCGAAACGAGAGCAAGTAGAGCATCACACCGGCTCAAGAGCACCTCACCTCCTGAGGCTTGTTCATCCCTTGTACTCGTTCAACCACAGCCCCTCGAGGAAATCCACGACACCACACTGGAGTAGGGTATTACACCACAACGATTGCCCGAACCAGTATAAATCTCTGTATCTTTGTGTCTCTGTGAGCTCTACGCGCTAGGCTAGGGAGGATCACGAGTAGGCAGGCTGGACAAGTTGAGATCTCCGCACGCACCCCAGAGTTCGAACCTCTCACGGGTTGCCGGATCCCGAAATCTGACATTTGGCGCGCCAGGTAGGGGTGTGTCGGATCATCTCTTCTGTCGTTCGATCCGCCACTACTCCGACACCTCCATGGCCGACGCGCGCAGGGCTCGCGCTGAGCATCAGGCTGTGGTCGCTGCTCGTGTTGCCTAGACAGCTCCGATGGGTGACGGTTGAGCTCGCCGCGCTCCCTCTCTAGTGGCCAACGCCGCCACAAGCCTTGCCGGCCACGATCAGCAAGCTTCATCGCTGCACCCTTTGATGCGCCGTGATGGCCACACCGCCACTCCGTCACTGACTCCAGCAGCTTCGTCATCCCACGCGCGCCACGGCCAGGTGGACGCATAGGCCGCTCTGCTCACGGCGCAGGAGCTTCTTCACTACCGTCGCGTGGGTGATCTCTACGAGGAGTGGCTCGAGCGTATCACCGAGCTCATCAGCGTCACGCACGGGGGCTCCGACAGGCTGGCTCGCTCGCTTCCTCAGCAACCACCTGCAGCGGGCAACATCGCGCATGGGGCTCCTCCTCCGCCTCTGGCCTGGGGCGCCATCATCGATCCAATGCGTATGGCTCCACGGCGCGACCCACAGCGGCCGGCACCGGCTCGAGATGACGTGAGCTGCCAGGTGGTGCAACGTCCCCAAGGAGAAGCGCGCATGCTTCCAGCGCCCCAGCACCAGGCTCGCGAGCCGCCACAGGAGGTGGCGGTGCGTGTGCATCAAGACTACGTTCCACCCCCTCGACGACCTTCGGTGTCCATGCCGGGAAGCCGTGCATTCACTGCAGAGCCCCGCAACGTCGTCTGGCCGAGCAAGTTCAAGCCTGACCTGCCTCCACGCTACGACGGCACCACAGACCCCGCCGAGTTCTTGCAGCTCTACGAGCTGAGCATCAAGGCGACCAACGGCGACGAGAAGATCATGGAAAACTGGTTCTCGATGGCCCTCAAGGATGGTGCGCGTTCTTGGCTCCTGAACCTGACCGAGGGGTCGGTTTCTTCCTGGGAGGAGATGCGCAGTCGCTTCATCGCCAACTTCCAGGGCACCCGCGACCGTCCACCTGCTGCGGGCGACCTGCGCCGCGTCAAGCAGCAACCTGGAGAGACCCTGCATAAATATATCCAGTGCTTCAACAACGTCCGCCTCAAGATTCCCAAGGTGTCTGACGAGGCCATCATCTCCGCGTTCACCGACGGCGTCCGTGATGTCAAGATGAAGGAGGAGCTGGCCATCCACGAGGACCTTTGCACAGCTCTGGAGATGTTCAACATGGAGAACAAGTGTGCGAGGGCTGAGGAGGGACGCCTCTCCCTCCTCGAGCTCCCTGATGCTGATCCAGAAGACAAGAAGACCAAGACCAAGGACACGAAGCGCAAGGGGCCGGCCATGCTTGCGGCAGAACCAGAGACCAAGCGTGGCTGCGACCATCCCAAGTCATCCAAGGGCAAGCGGCCGTTCTGCGCCTTCCACAATGTCAACAGCCACAACACCAGTGACTGCCAAGAGCTCAGGGCTCTCCGCGACGGGCACCTTAGTCGACGCCCCGAGTGTAACAATCGGGGCTACGATCGCGGAGGTGGCCGAGGTGGAAGACGCTGGGATGGACGCAACCACCGTCAGGAGTGGCGCGACCAGCCTCGTGAGGACCGCTGGCAGGACCAGCCTCGCGAGGGCAACTGGAGGGAGCAGCCTCGTGAGGACCGCCCCCAGGGCAATGCAGCTTTGCCTCCTCTGCCTCCACCGCCAAGAAGGAATGAAGATCACCATCAGGACGAGGGGGCGGGGGGCTTCCAGGAGCCACGGGGCATCGCCTACATCTTGGGCGGCTCACAAGCCCCAGCTTCTCACCGTATCTTCAAGCAGTTCGCGCGCGAGGTCAATGCGGCGCTCTCCAAGCTTGAAGTAACTCGCCCTCTCAAGTGGTCCAAGTGCGCCACCACCTTCGGCTCCTCAGACCGGCTCAAGTGCGCGGCCACCGCTGGCGCGCTCCCCATGCTCTGCCCCCCCGTCATCAGCAACGTGACCTTCACCAAGACTCTCATTGATGGCGGAGAAGGGCTCAATGTTCTCTCTGTTCAGACGTTTGATAGACTCCAGGTACCATACTACCAGCTACACCCCACCAAGCCATTCTCAGGAGTGACCGATGGATCAACACACCCGATCGGGCAGGTTCGCCTCCCTGTCACCTTTGGAAAGCGCAACAACTACCGCACCGAGCTCATTGACTTTGACGTCGCCGACATCCGCCTGCCCTACAACACCATCCTTGGGTACCCAACACTGGCCAAGTTCATGGCGGCCACGCACCACGGCTACAACATCCTCAGGATGCCAGGAAGCGGCAGCATCATCACGGTCGCTTATCTGGAGAAGGATGTGGTGTGCTCCCTCGAGCGCGCCTTCGAGGCTGCAGCGGTTGAGAACCCAGAAGACGAAGACGGTGCCCTTCCTCCTGAGGTCCCTGTTGCTTCGGGGTGAGTATCTTGCTTGTGTTTATATAGGTCGACTGAAGTCTTTGTTCTGACCAACTGGATCATGTATCTTTCTAGCCCCACCTCTGCTGCCACTGACATGGACATCGACAAGGCACCAGCAGACGAGGAGACCGACGATGCGGCCACTTCTTGAGCTGGTAAGTCCATTCGACCAGGCTTCATTTGGTCGAATGGATCGTCAGTCAGCTGAATTTCCGATATTTCTCTCTTCCTGTAGTTCCGCAAGAGGTCGTCGTGCTCCCTGACGATGATGAAGAAGAAGGGCCTCTACAGGAGAGGATGAAGAGGAGTGGGGGGTCAAGCAGGAGGAGGCTTGAAGTTCAAGTCCCTCAGTCGACGCCGGCGCTTGAGGCGGTGGTCGAACGTTCCAAAGACCCGGTTAGGACCAACGTCACATTCGCCAACCCGCTAACGACTGATCGTCCGTCGGGGTCGACTGCTCCGACTCCTGCCGCTCCAGTGCAACTCCACGCATTTAACCCATCATCTGCTTCAACCGCCTTGGAGCCATCGCTCTTCGCTGCATATCAGACCCCAGAAGACTCGCCGAGTGCTGCTAGGGAGGCTCTTCGCCAGGTGAACCTTGTCATGGAGCAGGTGAAGGTGATGCACGAGGCTAGTTAGGTGGCTTATAACGCCAGCACTGCCCTACAGACCAATGTTCAGGTCAGCGAATTCTGACTGAGCTTTTGAATGTTGTTTTATATCCGACCACCCACTGGGGTGTGCCTTTGTTTAGGATTTAGGAAATCTTCCACTTCACTCGACTCGTGCTGAGTCGTAGTAGTCTGTCTGGACTAGTGGGGGCATGCCGAGTGCACCTACTGGGTGTAGTCCCCGAGCCACGATCGACTGCTGGCAGTCGACTGAGGTCTTAGAATCTTATCTTTTTTTTGACTCACGCTGGGCAGACCCTGTTGAGTGTTGATCTAAACCAGTGGGGGCACGCTAAGTGCACCCACTGGGTGTAGTCCACGAGACCACGGTCGACTGCTGGCAGTCGGCTGAGGTATTAGAATAACTTTTCACTGTCATTGTCTCTTATTTCTGTCGACTGACATATCTCTCTCGCTGACTGCAGAGGTCTTGTGATCTTGGAGCTCGACTTTCCGAATTAAATAAGAAGCATATCAGCGTTGAACTTGACCTTGAACTCGCAAAGAAGAACCTCAAGACTGCTCAACAAGAGACGACCATCATGGGAGGTAACTATTCGACCTCTGCCTACTTAGTAGCTCGCGTCTTTCATTGCTTTTTCTTTCAGTCTCTTTAAACCGAGTGACTTCACACAAGCAGATGTGCGTAATGAAAACCGTCAACTTCAGGCTCGTCTGAAGAGTGTTGTTTCTTTAGAGAGAATGAAGGAAGCTTTGGAGAAGAAGGACCAGGACCTTGCTGCTGCTCAGAAGGAAGCACGTGAGAAGACAACGCTTGCGGACCAGAAGCTGGCTTCAGTTGGCAAGTTAGAAGAGGAGAACGCGAAGTTGAAGACCGCCATCTCGGAAGCCAATCGAGAAGTCGAGCAACTGAAGAAGGACAAGGATAACCTGACCACTGAAGTTGGAGGCCTCAGAACCAAGACAGGCAAGCTAGAGTCCTATCTGAGACAACTTGCCGCGAAACTAGTTCTGAAGCTTGAAAGTATATCCACTCGACTGGTTAATTGTCGTCGATTGAAGTATGTTGTAGTATTGTTGACTCACTATTTTTCACGATGGAACAGAACTTTGTCAGGACTTCAAAGCTGAAACCAAGAGGGTCGAGACAGGTCTCGACCCCATCAATTGTCCTGTGAAAGATGATGTTGCGATGAACTTGCTACGATTGGAATCACGCTTGGACGGCGCTATTTCCTATCTGACTCAATTGAAGGCTGCGATGACTCGAGTGGACGCCGAACTCTGGCCTCAGGCGGAACATTCTCAAGACCTCGAGTCATTGATCACTCGACTCAACCAGATTCCTAGCCGAGTGCAAGAGTGGAAGAAGTCATCCTCTTGCTGTGGCGCTGACGTCACCCTGTCATTGGTTCAAGTGCATTGCAAGGAGGCTAGAGAAGACAAGTTGGCGGCCCTCAAGGTTTTGAATACTAAGAAGCACTCCTTCCAGTCCTTCATGGACACCTTCCTTGAGGCAGCCACTCGTATTGCTGACAGCATCGACCTCGACAGCTTCTGCGATCCGGCCAGCCCTTCTCCCGCCGAGTGACCGAAAAGACATTATGCTTCGCCCTCATTTGCCTCAGAATGCCGAGTGATTTTGTAATCGTTAAAACTCCTTCGGGCCTGACGCCCGAGTACTTTAATCTGCGGTTAGAAACCTTTGGATTTATCTGCCCCGGGCTTATCTTTGAATATGTTGTGTTTATCTTCGAGTGAAAATTGTTCTTTTCTCAGATTAGTTTTTGTACTCTTGATGCAACTTCTGAGGAAGAGGCCGTAGTCGACTTGTTGGACGAGCCTTGAGCAGCATTGATCATCTCATCAGCGAGGCACTCAACAATGGCCTTGACGTTCCTGAAAGCAGTTCGCCTTGGCGTTAGCTGTTGAATGAGCCTTTGGCAGCATTGACTAGCTCATCAGCAAGGCACTCAACAATGGTCTTGATGTTCCTGAAAGCATCTCGCCTTGGCGTCGGCCGTTGGATGAGCCTTTGGCAGTGCCAACAATCTCGTCCTTCTTCTTGATGGTGCAGCCCCGGGGGGAGGGGTCGTGGTCGACCTGAACCATTCGGCTAGGTTTCTCAAACTTAGGTGAGTACTGGACTGCAGCTAAGCCCCCGAGTGATAGGATTGCTCACCACTCGGTAAGATTTTTCAAACTTAGGCGAGTACTGGACCGCAGCTAAGCCCCCGAATGGGAGGGTTGCTCACCACTCGGTAGGATTTTTTATACTTAGGCGAGTACTGAACTGCAGCTAAGCCCCCGAGTGAGAGGATTTCTCACCACTCGGTAGGATTTTTCAAACTTAGGCGAGTACTGGACTGCAACTACCGAGTGAGAGGATTGCTCACAACTCAGTAGGATTTTACAAACTTAGGCGAGTACTAGACTGCAGCTAAGCCCTCGAGTGGGAGGGTTGCTCGCCACTCGGTAGGATTTTTTATACTTAGGCGAGTACTGGACTGCAGCTAAGCCCCCGAGTGGGAGGGTTGCTCGCCACTCGGTAGGATTTTTCAAACTTAGGCGAATACTGGACTACAGCTAAGCCTCCGAGTGAGAGGCTGGCTCACCAATCGGTAGGATTTTTTAACACTTAGGCGAGTACTGGACTGCAACTAAGCCCCCGAGTGCGAGGCTGACTCACCACTCGGTAGGATTTTCTAACACTTAGGCGAGTACTGGACTGCAGCTAAGCCCTCGAGTGCGAGGCTGGCTCACCACTCGGTAGGATTTTCTAACACTTAGGCGAGTACTGGACTGCAGCTAAGCCTCCGAGTGAGAGGCTGGCTCACCACTCGGTAGGATTTTTTTAACACTTAGGAGAAAAGGATTCGCAGCTAAGGCTCCGAGTGAGAGGTTGGCTCACCACTTAGTAGGGTTTTCTCTTCAACTTAGGTGAAACGGATTCGCAGCTAAGGCACCCACTGGGGGATTTTAGAACATGTAAACAATGAACAACAATCATTTGGAAGACTGTAAAATCATGTCTTTTGATAATGAAACTAAAAGGTACTTCTTATTACATCTCAACAGTCTGAATGCTTTAAGAGTAAAAGGGGCGGAGCAGTTCCGCATTCCAAGCGTGTGGCTCATCTTTATTGTGATCTACGTTGAAGAGACGATATGCTCCATTGTGGAGCACTTTGGTGACGACGAAAGTGCCTTCCCAAGCAGGAGCGAGCTTGTGTGGTTTCTGCTGGTCCACTCGAAGAACCAAGTCACCCTCCTGAAATGCTCGACCTTTTACGTTTCTGGCATGGAATCGACGCAGGTCTTGTTGATAAATGGTCGACCAGATTAAGGCCATCTCTCTTTCTTCTTCTAGGAGATCGACTGCATCTTGCCGAGCCTATTCTGCTTCCTATTCTGAGAAGAGCTCAACTCGGGGCGCATTGTGGAGCAGATCACTCGGGAGTACGGCTTCGGCTCCGTAGACTAAGAAGAATGGAGTTCGACTAGTCGACCGATTAGGAGTTGTCCTCAATCCCCAAAGTACTGATGGGAGTTCATCGACCCAGGCCCCTGCTGCATGCTTGAGGTCACGCATCAACCGGGGTTTCAGTCCTTTGAGAATCAATCCATTTGCTCTTTCAGCCTGCCCATTTGATTGAGGATGGGCGATCGAATCGTAATCGACCCTCGTGCCTTGGGAAGCACAAAAGGCTCTGAACTTGTCAGAGTCGAAGTTCGACCTGTTATCTGTGATGATGCTGTGTGGAACACCATATCTGAATATCAGTTCTCTGATGAAACTTACAGCTGTACTTGCTTCAAGGTTTTTAATGGGCTTGGCTTCGATCCATTTGGTAAACTTGTCGACTGCCACCAGCACATGGGTAAATCCACTCCCGCCATTCCTCAGAGATCCAACCATGTCCAATCCCCAGACAGCGAAAGGCTAGATGAGTGGAATAGTCTTCAGATCTGACGCAGGCTTATGGGACATGTTGGAGTAAAACTGACAGCCTTCACATTTCTCCACTATTCCTTTCGCCATCTCGTTGGCACGTGGCCAGTAAAATCCGGCTCGGTATGGTTTGGCCACGATGGCCCGAGAGGACGCATGGTGACCACAGGTCCCCGAGTGAATATCATTGAGGATCAATCGGCCTTCTTCTGGCGTGATGCATTTCTGGCAGACTCCAGTTACACTTTCTCTGAACAACTGACCTTTTATCACGGTAAAGGCTTTAGACCGTCGGATGATCTGTCGAGCCTCTTCTTCATCCTCTGGAAGTTCTTTCCTCAGAATGTATGCAATGTACGACACTGTCCAGTCGGGAGTGACGACCAAAACCTCCATGACTAAGTCGACCACTGCTGGGATTTTGACTTCAGTCGGATCTGTGGTGCTCTTAGGCTGTGGGGACTCTTCAGTGAAAGGATCTTCCAGAACTGAAGGTGAATGAATATGCTCCAAAAACACATTGCTGGGTATGGCCTCTCTCTTAGAACCTATCTTTGCTAATTCATCTGCAGCTTGATTTTTCAGTCGGGGTATATGGTGAAGCTCCAACCCTTCAAACTTCTTTTCCAGCTTTCTTGCCGCATTGCAATAACCAATCATGGCCGGGCTCCTGACATCCCACTCTTTCATCACTTGATTAACCACCAAATCTGAGTCGCCGTAGACCATAAGGCAACAGAGGCCGAGTGAAATGTTGGAAATATGCCCTAGAGGCAATAATAAATTAGTTATTATTATTATATTTCCTTGTTCATGATAATCGTTTATTATCCATGCTATAATTGTATTGATAGGAAACTCAGATACATGTGTGGATACATAGACAACACCATGTCCCTAGTAAGCCTCTAATTGACCAGCTCGTTGATCAATAGATGGTTACGGTTTCCTGACCATGGAAATTGGATGTCGTTGATAACGGGATCACATCATTAGGAGAATGATGTGATGGACAAGACCCAATCCTAAGCCTAGCACAAAGATCGTGTAGTTCGTATGCTAAAGCTTTTATAATGTCAAGTATCATTTCCTTAGGCCATGAGATTGTGCAACTCCCGGATACCGTAGGGATGCTTTGGGTGTACCAAACGTCACAATGTAACTAGGTGGCTATAAAGGTACGCTACGGGTATCTCCAAAATTGTCTGTTGGGTTGGCACGAATCGAGACTGCGATTTGTCACTCCGGTTGACGGAGAGGTATCTCTGGGCCCACTCAGTAGGACATCATCATAATGTGCACAATGTGACCAAGGGGTTGATCACGGGATGATGTGTTACAGACGAGTAAAAAGACTTGCTGGTAATGAGATTGAACAAGGTATTGGCATACCGATGATAGAATCTCGGGCAAGTACAATACCGCTAGACAAAGGGAATTGTAGACGGGATTGATCGAATCCTCGACATCATGGTTCATCCGATGAGATCATCATGGAACATGTGGGAGCCAACATGGGTATCCAGATCCCGCTGTTGGTTATTGACCGGAGAACGTCTCGGTCATGTCTGCATGATTCCCGAACCCGTAGGGTCTACACACTTAAGGTTCGATGACGCTAGGGTTATAGGGAATAGATATACGTGGTTACCGAATGTTGTTCGGAGTCCCAGATGAGATCCCGGACGTCACGAGGAGTTCTGCAATGGTCCGGAGGTAAATATTTATATATGGGAAGTCCTGTTTTGGTCACCGGAAAAGTTTTGGGTGCTATGGTAACGTACCGGGACCACTGGGAGGGTCCCGGGGGTCCACCAAGTGGGGCCACCGGCCCCAGAGGGCAGCACGGGCCAAGTGTGGGAGGGGACCAGCCCCAGGTGTGCTGGTGCGCCCCCCACAAGGGCCCAAGGCGCCTAGGGTTTCGGGAGGGGGTGCTTCCACCTTACTTGGGGGGCAAGTTTCCCCCCTCTTCCCCCTTGGCCGCACCCTAGATGGGGATTGGGGCTGCCGCCACCCCTTGGGAGGGAACCCTAGGTGGGGGGAGTAGCCCTCCCTCTCCCCCTATATATAGTGGAGGCAAAGGGGCAGCCCAACACACGAAGTTCTTCTCCTGTTGGCGCAGCCCTACCTCTCTTTCTCCTCCTCTCTCGCGGTGCTTGGCGAAGCCCTGCAGGATTGCCACGCTCCTCCACCACCACCACGCCGTTGTGTTGCTGCTGGATGGAGTCTTCCCCAACCTATCCCTCTCTCCTTGCTGGATCAAGGCATGGGAGACGTCACCGGGCTGTACGTGTGTTGAACACGGAGGTGCCGTCCGTTCGGCACTAGGATCTCTGGTGATTTGGATCACGACGAGTACGACTCCTTCAACCCCGTTCTCTTGAATGGTTCCGCTTAGTGATCTACAAGGGTATGTAGATGCACTCTCCTTCCCCTCGTTGCTGGTTTCTCCATAGATAGATCTTGGTGACTCGTAGGAAAATTTTGAATTTCTGCTATGTTCCCCAACAGTGGTATCAGAGCTAGTTCTATTGCGTAGATTCTTTGCATGAGTAGAACACAAAGTAGTTGTGGGCGTTGATTTTGTTCAATATGCTTACCATTACTAGTCCAATCTTGTTTCGACGATATTGTGGGATGAAGCGGCCCGGACCGACCTTACACGTACACTTACGTGAGACAGGTTCCACCGACTGACATGCACTTGTTGCATAAGGTGGCTAGCGGGTGTCAGTCTCTCCCACTTTAGTCGGATCGGATTTGATGAAAAGGGTCCTTATGAAGGGTAAGTAGCAATTGGCATATCACGTTGTGGTTTTTGCGTAGGTAAGAAACGTTCTTGCTAGAAACCCATAGCAGCCACGTAAAACATGCAAACAACAATTAGAGGACGTCTAACTTGTTTTTGCAGGGTATGCTATGTGATGTGATATGGCCAAGAAGAATGTGATGAATGATATGTGATGTATGAGATTGATCATGTTCTTGTAATAGGAATCATGACTTGCATGTCGATGAGTATGACAACCGGCAGAAGCCATAGGAGTTGTCTTAATTTATTGTATGACCTACGTGTCATTGAACAACGCCATGTAATTACTTTACTTTATTGCTAACCGGTAGCCATAGTAGTAGAAGTAATGAGTTGGCGGGACAACTTCATGAAGACACGATGATGGAGATCATGATGATGGAGATCATGGTGTCATGCCGATGACGATGATGATCATGGAGCCCCGAAGATGGAGATCAAAAGGAGCAATATGATATTGGCCATATCACGTCACTATTTGATTGCATGTGATGTTTATCATGTTTATACATCTTATTTGCTTAGAACGACGGTAGTAAATAAGATGATCCCTTATTAAAATTTCAAGAAAGTGTTCCCCCTAACTGTGCACCGTTGTGAAAGCTTGTCGTTTCGAAGCACCACGTGATGATCAGGTGTGATAGATTCTAACATTCACATACAACGGGTGTAAGCCAGATTTACACACGCGAAACACTTAGGTTAACTTGACGAGCCTAGCATGTACAGACATGGCCTCGGAACACAAGAGACTGAAAGGTCGAGCATGAGTCGTATGGTGGATACGATCAACATGAAGATGTTCACCGATGATGACTAGTCCGTCTCACGTGATGATCGGACACGGCCTAGTTGACTCGGATCATATAATCACTTAGATGACTAGAGAGATGTCTATCTGAGTGGGAGTTCATTAGATGAACTTAATTATCCTGAACATAGTCAAAAGCCCTTTGCAAATTATGTCATAGCTCGCGCTTTAGTTCTACTATTTTAGATATGTTCCTAGAGAAAATATAGTTGAAAGTTGACAGTAGCAATTATGCAGACAGTAGAAGGCTTATGTCCTTAATGCACCGCTCAGTGTACTGGACCTCGAACGTGGTCTGTGGATGTTGCGAACATCTGACATACATGTTTTGATGACTACATGATAGTTCGGTAATGTTAAATGGTTTAGAATTGAGGCATCGAAGACATTTTTTTGAAATGTCGCAGAACATATGAGATGTTCCAAGAGCTAAAATTGGGATTTCAGGCTCGTGCCCACGTCAAGAGGTATGAGACCTCCGACGAGTTTTCTAGCCTACAAACTAAGGGAGAAGATCTCAATCGTTGAGCTTGTATTCAGATTGTCTGGGTACAACAATCACTTGAATCGAGTGGGAGTTAATCTTCTAGATGAGATAGTGATGTTTCTCCAAAGACATTGCCACCAAGCTACTAGAGCTTCGTGATGAACTATACCATAACAGGGATAGATATGATGATCCTTGAGCTATTCGCAATGTTCGACACCACGAATGTAGAAATCAAGAAGGAGCATCAATTGTTGATGGTTAGAAACCACTAGTTTCAAGAAGGGCAAGGGCAAGAAGGGGTACTTCATGAAACTGCAAAACAGTTGCTGCTCTAATGAAAAACCCAAGGTTGAACCCAAACTCGAGACTAAGTGCTTCTGTAATGAGAGGAACAGACACTAAAGCAGAACCACCCTAGATACTTGGTGGATAAGAAGGCAGGCAAGGTTAACAGAAGTATATCGGATATACATTGAATTAAATGTGTACTTTACTAGCACTCCTAGTAGCACCATGGTAATAGATACCAGTTCGATTGCTAAGTGTTAGTAAATCGAAGTAAAAGGCTACAGAATAAATGGAGACTAGCTAAAGGTGAGATAACGATGTGTGTTGGAAGTGTTTCCAAGGTTGATGTGATCAAGCATCGCACGCTCCCTCTACCATCAAGATTGGTGTTAAACCTAAATAATTGTTATTTGGTGTTTGCGTTGAGCATAGACATGATTGAATTATGTCTATCACAATACAGTTATTCATTTAAGGAGAATAATGGTTACTCTATTTATTTGAATAATACCTTCAATGGTCTTGCACCTAAAGGAATGGTTTATTGAATCTCGATTGTAGTGATACACATTTTCATGCCAAAAGACATAAGATAGTAATGATAGTACCACTTACTTGTGGCACTGCCATGTAAGTCATATTGGTGTAAAACACATGAAGAAGCTCCATGTTGATGGATCTTTGGACTCATTCATTTTTGAAAAGTTTGAGACATGCGAACCATGTCTATTGGTGTGTACGCATGAAGAAACTCCATGCAGACGGATCGTTTGGACTCACTTGATTTTGAATCACTTGAGATATGCAAATCATACCGCATGGGCAAGATTATTGAAAAGCCTCGTTGTCAGTAAGATGGAACAAGATAGCAACTTGTTGGAAGTAACACATTTTGATGTGTACAGTCCAATGAGTGCTGAGGCATGCATTGAATATCGTTATGTTCTTACTTCACAAATGATTTGAGTAGATGTTGAGTATATTTACTTGATGAAACACAAGTCTGAATTATTGAATGGTTCAAGTAATTTCAGAGTGAAGTTGAAGATCATCGTGACAAGAGGATAAAATGTCTATGATATGATCATAGAGATGAGTATCTGAGTTACGAGCTTTGGCACACAATTAAGACATTGTGGAAATTGTTTCACAATTAATACCACCTGGAACACCATAGTGTGATGGTGTGTCCAAACATCATAGTTGCACCCTATTGGATATGGTGCGTACCATGATGTCTCTTATCAAATTACCACTATCGTTCATGGGTTAGGCATTAGAGACAACCACATTCACTTTGATAGGGCACCACATAATTCCGTTGAGATGACACCGTATGAACTAGGGTTTAGAGAAACCTAAGCTGCCGTTTCTTGAAAGTTTGGGGCAGCGACGCTTATATGAAAAAGTTTCATCCTGATGAGCTCAAACCCAAAGTGGATAAAATGCATCTTCATAGGACACCCAAAAACAGTTGGGTATACCTCCTATTTTAGATCTGGAAGCAAAATGATTGTTTCTAGAAACGGGTCCTTTCTCAAGGAAAAGTTTCTCTCGAAAGAATTGAGTGGGAGGATGGTGGAGACTTGATGAGGTTGTTGAACCATCACTTCAACTAGTGTGTAGCAGGGCACAGGAAGTTGTTCCTGTGGCACCTACACCAATTGAAGTGGAAGCTGATGATAGTGATCATAATGCTTCGGATCAAGTCACTACCAAACCTCGTAGGATGACAAGGACATGTACTGCTTCAGAGTAGTACGGTGACCCTGTCTTGAAGGTCATGTTGCTAGACAACAATGAACCTACGAGCTATGGAGAAGCGATGGTGGGCCCGAATTCCGACAAATGGCTTGAGGCCATAAAATCCGAGAAGAGGATCCATGTAAGAAAACAAAGTGTAGACTTTGGAAGAACTACTTGATGGTCGTAAGGCTGTTGAGTATAGATGGATTTTAAAAGAAAGACAGACAATGATGGTAAGTATTACCATTAAGAAAGCTCGACTTGTCGTTAAGATGTTTTTCGACAAGTTCAAGGAGTTGACTACGATGAGACTTTCTCACTCGTAGCGATGCTAAGAGTCTGTTGGAATTATGTTAGCAATTACTGCATGATTTATGAAATATTGCAGATAGGATGTCAAAACATTGTTTCCTCGACAATATCCTTGAGGAAAGGTTGTATGTGATACAACCAGAAGGTTTGTCAATCCTGAAAGACACTAACAAGTATGCAAAGCTCCAGCAATCCTTCTAAGGACTGGAGTAAGCATCTCGGAGTTGGAATGTACGCTTTGATGAGGTGATCAAAGATTTTGGGTTTATGCAAAGTTTAAGAGAAACTTGTATTTCCAAAGAAGTGAGTGGGAGCACTATAGAATTTCTGATAAGTATATGTGAATGACATATTGTTGATCAGAAATGATGTAGAATTTCTGGAAAGCATATAGGGTTATTTGAAAAGTGTTTTTCAATAGAAAACCTGAATTAAGCTGCTTGAACATTGAGCATCAAGATCTATGAGGATAGATCAAAAAACGCTAAATGGTACTTTCGAATGAGCACATACCTTGACATGATCTTGAAGGTCTTCAAGATGGATCAGTCAAAGAAGGAGTTCTTGCCTGAGTTGTAAGGTATGAAGTTAAGAGTTAAAGCTCGACCACGGCAAAAAAGAGAGAAAGGACGAAGGTCGTCCCCTATGCTTCAGACGTAGGCTCTATAGTATGCTATGCTGTGTACCGCACCAGAAGTGTGCCTTGCCATGAGTTAGTCAAGGGGTACAAGAATGATCCAAGAACGGATCATTGGACAGCGGTCAAAATTATCCTTAGAGGAATAAGGAAATGTTTCTCGATTATGGAGGTGATAAAGAGTTCAGCGTAAAGGGTTACGTCGATGCAAGCTTTAACACCTATCTGAATGACTCTGAGTAGCAAACCGGATACGTATAGTGGAGCGACCATTTGGAATAGCTCCAAGTGGAGCGTGGAAGCATCATTTACAATATGACCTAGAGATTTGTGAAATACATACGGATCTGAATGTTGCAGACCCGTTGACTAAAACCTCTCTCACAAGCAAAACATGATCAAACCCCAGAACTCATTGAGTCTTAATCACATGATGATGTGAACTAGTTTAGTGACACTAGTAAACTCTTTGGATGTTGGTCACATGGTGATGTGACCTGTCAGTGTTAATCACATGGCGTTGTGAACTAGATTATTGACTCTAGTGCAAGTGGGAGACTGTTGTAAATATGCCCTAGAGGCAATAATAAATTAGTTATTATTATTATATTTCCTTGTTCATGATAATAGTTTATTATCCATGCTATAATTGTATTGATAGGAAACTCAGATACATGTGTGGATACATAGACAACACCATGTCCCTAGTAAGCCTCTAATTTACTAGCTTGTTGATCAATGATGGTTACGGTTTCCTGACCATGGACATTGGATGTCGTTGATAATGGGATCACATCATTAGGAGAATGATGTGATGGACAAGACCCAATCCTAAGCCTAGCACAAAGATCGTGTAGTTCGTATGCTAAAGCTTTTATAATGTCAAGTATCATTTCCTTAGACCATGAGATTGTGCAACTCCCGGATACCGTAGGAATGCTTTGGGTGTACCAAACGTCACAACGTAACTGGGTGGCTATAAAGGTACGCTACGGGTATCTCCGAAAGTGTCTGTTGGGTTGGCGCGAATCGAGACTGGGATTTATCACTCCGGTTGACGGAGAGGTATCTCTGGGCCCACTCGGTAGGACATCATCATAATGTGCACAATGTGACCAAGGGTTTGATCACGGGATGATGTGTTACCACGAGTAAAGAGACTTGCCGGTAATGAGATTGAACAAGATATCGGCATATCGACGATCGAATCTCGGGCAAGTACAATACCGCTAGACAAAGGGAATTGTATACGGGATTGATCGAATCCTCGACATCGTGGTTCATCCGATGAGATCTTCGTGGAACATGTGGGAGCCAACATGGGTATCCAGATCCCGCTGTTGGTTATTGACCGGAGAACGTCTCGGTCATGTCTGCATGATTCCCGAACCCGTAGGGTCTACACACTTAAGGTTCGATGACGCTAGGGTTATAGGGAATAGATATACGTGGTTACTGAATGTTGTTCGGAGTCCCAGATGAGATCCCGGACGTCACGAGGAGTTCCGGAATGGTCCGGAGGTAAAGATTTATATATGGGAAGTCCTGTTTTGGTCACCGGAAAAGTTTCCGGTGCTATCGGTAAAGTACCGGGACCACCGGGAGGGTCCCGGGGTCCACCAAGTGGCATGGGCCAAGTGTGGGAGGGGACCAGCCCCAGGTGGTCTGGTGCGCCCCCCCACAAGGGCCCAAGGCGCCTAGGGTTTGGGGAGGGGGTGCTTCCACCTTACTTGGGGGGCAAGTTTCCCGCCTCTTCCCCCTTGGCCGCACCCTAGATGGGAATTGGGGCTGCCTCCACCCCTTGGGAGGGAACCCTAGGTGGGGGCGCAGCCCTCCCTCTCCCCCTATATATAGTGGAGGCAAAGGGGCAGCCCAACACATGAAGTTCTTCTCCTGTTGGCGCAGCCCTACCTCTCTTTCTCCTCCTCTCCCGCGGTGCTTGGCGAAGCCCTGCAGGATTGCCACACTCCTCCACCACCACCACGCCGTTGTGCTGCTGCTGGATGGAGTCTTCCCCAACCTCTCCCTCTCTCCTTGCTGGATCAAGGCATGGGAGACGTCACCGGGCTATACGTGTGTTGAACGCGGAGGTGCTGTCCGTTCGGCACTAGGATCTCCGGTGATTTGGATCACGACGAGTACGACTCCTTCAACCCCGTTCTCTTGAACGCTTCCGCTTAGCGATCTACAAGGGTATGTAGATGCACTCTCCTTCCCCTCGTTGCTGGTTTCTCCATAGATAGATCTTGGTGACTCGTAGGAAAATTTTGAATTTCTGCTACGTGCCCCAACATGAAATGGCCATACGCAACCCGTATAAAAGTGCTTCATATTCAGCTTCGTTATTGGAGGAATCAAAATGAATCTGGAGAACATAGCTAAGCTTGTCTCCACAGGGAGATACCAATACTACCCCAGTACCTAAACCATTCCACATCTTGGAGCCATCGAAGAACATAGTCCAATGCTCCGAGTGAACTTGAGTCGGCAATTGCTGCTCAATCCACTCGGCAAGGAAATCTGCGATTGCTTGGGACTTGATAGCTTTATTTGCCTCAAACTTGATATCCAATGGAAGTAGTTCAATCACCCATTTTGCCACTCGACCAGTTGCATCTCTGTTGTTCAGAATTTCAGATAATGGTGCATCGCTGACGATTGTAATGGAGTGATCAGAGAAATAATGTGCAACCTTCTTCATGGTCATGTAGATTCCATAGACAAGCTTCTGATAATGTGGATATCGTTGCTTGGATGGAGTCAAAACTTCAGAGAGATAATATACTGGGCGCTGAACCTTGTAAGCCTTTCCTTCTTCTTCTCGCTCGACCGTGAGTACTGTACTGACAACTTGTCCCGTGGCTGCAATATAAAGCAGTAAAGGCTCTTTGCTAATTGGCGCAGCGAGCACCGACTGGGTGGAAAGTAGGGTTTTGAGCTCTGCAAACGCTGCATCAGCTTCCTCAATCCACTCGAACTTATCAGATTTCTTCATCAATCAGTAAAGAGGTAAGGCCTTTTCACTGAGACGAGAAATGAATCAACTCAAGGTGGCCAAACAACCAGTCATCTTCTGAACGTCATGCACACGCACGGGGCGTTTCATTCGGAGGATGGTATCAACTTTTTCTGGATTGGTGTCAATCCCTTGTTCGGAAACGAGAACACCGAGTAACTTTTCGCCTGGAACTCCGACTATGCACTTTGACGGATTAAGCTTGATATTGTACCTTCTTAGGTTGGCAAATGTTTCTGCGAGGTCAGTCAGTAGGTCGGAACCTTTGCGAGACTTGACCACAATGTCATCCATGTATGCTTCCACATTCTGACTGATTTGAGTGAGCAGGCACTTCTGAATCATTCTCATGAATGTGGCTCCAGCATTTTTAAGACCAAATGGCATGGTGACATAGCAAAAGCACTCGAATGGGGTGATGAAGGCTATTTTTATTTCACCGGGACCATATAGTCGGATCTGATGATACCCGGAATATGCATCTACAAAAGACAAGCGCTCACCGCCCTGTCGTCGAGTCAACAATCTGATCGATGCGGGGGAGAGGGAAATGATCTTTCGGGCAGGCCCGATTGATATGCTTGAAATCAATGCACATACAAAGTGAATCATCCTTCTTAGGGACCATGACTACATTGGCAAGCCACTCGGAGTGGTAGATCTCACGGATGAACTCTGCTGCTAGCAGCCGAGCCACTTCTTCGCCAATTGCTTTTCTCTTCTGTACGGTGGACCGCCGAAGATGCTATTTGACGGGTTTTACCTTGGGGTCGACACACAAACGGTGCTCAGCCAGTTCTCTGGGTACACCCGGCATGTTAGAGGGTTTCCATGCAAAGATGTCCCAGTTCTCACAGAGGAACTGGATGAGCGCTTCTTCCTATTTGCTGTCGAGTGTCATTGATATATGAGTCGGTGCGGCATTGGGATCGGTCGGGTGAATATGAATCGGCTTCGTTTCACCAGATGACTGAAATGCAGAATCTATGGCAGGCTTCTTGGCTCGGAGAAAATCACTCGGATCTGCATTCTTTTGATATTCTTGGAATTCAACTGCTGCCATTTATGCATCAGCAATTTTGGAACCCTTCTGGAAGCATTTCTCTGCTTTCTGCCGATTGACAGCAACTGTGATCACACCTCTGGGGCCAGACATCTTCAACTTGAGGTACACGTAACATGGTCGAGCCATAAAACATGCGTAGACAGGCCTACCCAGAATGGCATGATAAGCACTCTGGAAATCCACGACTTCAAATGTCAACTTTTCCTTACGGTAATGCTTGGAATCACCGAAAAGCACGTCGAGAGCGATCTGGACGAGTGATTCAGCTTTCTTTCCAGGGATAACACCATGGAAACTCATATTGCTCTCGCTAGTTTGGACATTGGAATGCCCATCCCCTTCAAGGTTTTAGCATAAAGAATATTCATGCCGCTACCACCATCCATCAGCACTTTAGTCAGTCTAGTGCCTCCGACCACTGGGTCGACCACCAATGCCTGCCTCCTGGGCGTGGCTATACATGCAGGGTGATCAGACTGGTCGAATGTGATGGTTGTATGAGACCATTTCACGTATGTGTTCGTCGTCGCTGGAGCGACCATATTCACTTCTCTGTTGATAACTTTCAACCGATTCTTGCTCTCCATATCGGCAAAAATCATCAGGGTGGAATTGACTTTGGGATAACCGTCGTCTTCCTCTTCGTCCTTGTCTTTGTCTAACTCTCTTTCCTTCTCACTGGGTTGTTTTTCTCGAAACTCCTGGATCAGGAGTCAACATTGTCGAGTGGTATGCTTAGGGTAAATCAAATTACCCTCTTCGTCCTTCTTCGTGTGGATGTGACACGATAAATCCAACACATAATTTCCTGCTTGATCCTTTACCTTCTTAGGGGGCCAGGGCCCTTTAGGTTTTCCTTTAAACTTTCCTTGAGCCACTACTGCAATCTCACCGGGTGCTGCAGGCTCGGCCTTACATTTCTGTTTCCGATTGGAATTACCTCCACTGGCCTCTTGGCCGACTGGTTTTCCCTTTCCGATGCGGAGTCGATCCTCTTCTTCTCCGTTAGCGTACCGGGTGGCTATTTCCATCATCCGAGTCAGAGTCACATCTCCAGTTCGACCGAACTTCAGGACCAACTCTCGGTATTTGACGCCTTCCTTGAAGGCACACACTGCTTGATGCTCTGATACATTTTCAATGGTGTGATGCAAAGTGGTCCATCTCTGAATGAAATCCCTTAAAGTCTCACTCGGTTTTTGCACACAATGCTGCAACTCTGTCAACCCTGTTGGCCGCTTGCAAGTGCCCTCAAAAGTTTTGACGAACACTCGAGCAAGCTCTTCCCAACTATATATACTGCTTGGAGCTAACTGAGTCAACCACGCTCGGGCCGAGCCTTCCAACATCAGAGGAAGATGTTTCATTGGTACTTCATCATTCCCGCCACCAATCTATACAGCCACTCGGTAATCCTCAAGCCAAGTTTCAGGCTTGGACTCTCCATTGAACTTACTGACTCCGGTCGCCAACCTGAAGTTGGGAGGAATCACCGCAGCCCTGATGGCTCTGCTGAAACACTGTGGGCCTGAAACATGCACTCTGCTATCACTCGGACGATCTCTGCCAGGGTCTTCTCTATGTGCTCTGTTCCGGTTAACTAGACCTTGAACGAGGATAGATCTCGAATCGAAGCCTGGCTCTCTTGGCTCGACTGGCGCTCTGCGCTCGCCACTGTGACAGCGTCTATCATCGTATTGCCGAGGCACATATGATGCACTCCTCGGAGGAGGTGTGGGCACTCGACGATGATTGTCGTGGTCGAGCCGATGATCATACTGTCCATGGCCTTCATGCCGCAGGGGCGATCTTGGGCTATGGGCCGACTGAACTGTATCCGCTACTACGGATCTGCTATGAATCCTATTCCGCGACTGAGACACTGCTATGTTCTGTTCTCCTGCTGCCCGGAGCAAGGCCCGGATCTGCATCAAACCTCTGTCGGCCTCCGACTGGGAAGGTTGAATTGACTCTGCTATTCGAGCTGCAGCTGTGATATTTTGGATCGGAGTGCGGTATACCTTAGGCGGAGGCAGGAAAAGCTGTCATTGACTGGACTCAGGGATCCGCTCCCGAGCACGCTCGTCGAGAGCATGCTGAAGGTTCTCCAGTCGAGTGTGCTCAGCCAAATTAGCCAAGCACACCTCTTCCAAGGCCCGAGCCTATGGGGTTTCCCCAACGATGGGCGTGTGGAGTGCATCCATGTTGCGGCGACGAAGTTCTTCCCTCTGCTGCAAAGAAAGGGGTTCGGGATGGTATTCCTCATGGACGCGCGACGGATCGCCGCCACCATCCTCGCCGCCTTCATGGTGGAAACTAGGCAGACCACACGGTCCATCGACCATCAAGACTTCAGCTGCAGGGTCGCTGCTATCGCACTCGGATGCGGTCTCGGTGGAGCCAGTCGACAGATCAAACAAGCCATGGAGAGTTTCATCGGGCTCGATTGCCGCGACCTGATGGGTGGCCCAACGTCGAGCCACCGCGCCTTTCACCCACCGCTGAAGCCGCGACCGACCGGATCGCTTGCAGCGGCGAACAACGGGGAGGGAAGACACCATCGGAGCCAACCGATACTGAGTTGACGGTTGTTGGAGAAGGACGCCGCGAACGCACGCGCGAAAGTGCGTCGCCCCTCGGACGGGGAGTGCCTCAACGTCAAGGGGAGCTTCCTGAAGCCAAGCGGATTCGTCGGTGACGAAAACGAGCGCGCCGAGATGGATCTCGCGGCCCTCAGCCAATCCGCCGCCGGAAACCATGATGATGATGATCAAAAAAATTTGCAACTTCACCAACAAATCGCTAAGACACCTGCCCCATGGTGGGCGCCAACTGTCGTGGTCCTAAGACTGACAGTAGAAAGGAGGGTAGGTATGGAGAGGCAAGATCTCAGCTATGGTGAAGATGTACACACGGGGTTTACAAGTTCATGCCCTTCGCAGAGGAAGTAATAGCCCTACGTCTCGGTGCCCAGAGGCGGTCGACTGGATTATATGTGTGTGATGTTACAGGGGGTGCGAACCCTTGTGCCAGAGGAGGCGTGCCCGGTGCCCCTCTCAGGCTGGGCTCAGGGGCTCTCCTTTGGAGGGCCTCAGGCTGGGCTCGGAGGCTCTCCTTTGGAGGGCCTCAGATCTAGCCAATGTCGCGAGAGTGGCGCTCGGGCACCATGTGGAGGCGCGCCCGGTGCCCCGCTCGGGCTGGGCTCGGGGGCTCTCCTTTGGAGGGCCTCAATCTAGCCAACGTCGCGAGAGTGGCGCTCGGGCACCATGTGGAGGCGCTCTTCAGAGCATGCTTCCCAAGAGAAGGTAGCAGGCGTGAGGCACCAGGCGTACATGAGTTTATCAGCAAGGTAATCGAGGAGATTCAGGAAGGAAGGGTTCTGCAAGGCGACCGTTGCCTACCGCGAGGCGAAGCTCACTGCCCTAGCAAGGGTAAAGAGTTCCGTGTCTGCATCGACATCCCTGGGCTCAACAGGGCCGCGTCTCGGTAGCTCATGTGGTCGTCTCGCACTGCCAGATGTGAGGGACCGCCCCACAGCTACGTCTGCATGCCTTTTGGCCTGGCGGGCGCGATTGAGGCGTTCCAGTGTTGCATGAGGGACGCCCAGGCAGCCTGCGAAGCCAGGCACCAGGCGATCTTGGCAGAGATGGAGGAGCATCCTCAGGAGCCTTCCGGTCCCCCCGAGCCTCCCAAGGTTCGGCACCGGAGCGGCTCATGAGGATCGGCTTCAGCAGCGCACGTTTTTTGGCTACTTCAACAACTCTTCAGCAATGGTACAAGGTGACATCTCCCTAGTTCGTTCAGTTTGGGGGCGCCCTGTCGTGGTCCTAAGACTGACAGTAGAAAGGGGGGTAGGTATGGAGAGGCAAGATCTCAGCTATGGTGAAGATGTACACACGGGGTTTACGAGTTCAAGCCCTTCGCGGATGAAGTAATAGCCCTATGTCTCGGTGCCAGGAGGCGGTCAATTGGATTATATGCGTGTGATGTTACAGGGGGTGCAAACCCTTGTGCCGGAGGAGGGGGTGGCTTATATAGAGTACGCCTGGACCCTCACTATCCTCCATTACAAGGGGCTTAATTAATGTACATAAAGTAGGGGTGTTACTGATAACGCCAACCTTAAGTGCTATTAATGACCTTAAAGACTACGGAGTGAACGCCCGCCCGTTGCAATGCTGAGTGACTCCTGATCTTCGGTAGGTCAAGTGATTCCTTGGATGGTCGAGCGACAATAGGTAGGGGGACACCCGAGTGACATGACTGGTCGAATGGATTGCACTCGACATCTTTGACTGGGGGTCCCTTGTTGCCTCTTGGACTTCTTATCTTCTAGGGTAGTGACCTTTGGTAGGACGTATGGGTCAGGCCCATGACCCTACCCCAGGTCTGTATCCTCATCACGCCCCTCGGGCTGCATCATCCCCAGGCCGTGTGGGTCTGTCCCTATGGCGTGTATCCCTTTTGCATTTTATCAGAGCACGTTACAAACCTTCACAAACTACTTTCGAAATACCGACTGCCTGACTGGCGCTTCATCGCTAAGAACGACTCACGCCCTTGCAAGCCCTCCCACGACCGCCTCATGATTAAGGACTGGCACGACGTCTGTGCTCGGGTCCGTCCCTGCAGCGTCGCTAAACCCAAGCAGCTGAGCTCTGGCTCACGGACCGGTCCCATGTACGTCACCTCCCGTGGCTCTTGGTGCCTTGTTCTCGCATGATCTAATCGTGATGGGTAAGCAAGGGCGCGTGACATGGTGCCCCCATGGCCACGGGAACCGCGCACCGGTTGTTTTTCTTCAGATCCTTGCATGAGAAGATTGGGCACGGCGTCTGTGCTCGGGTCCGTCCCTGCAGCGTCGATAAATCCAGCGACTGAGCTCTGTCTGGCGGGCCGGTCCCGTTCACGTCACCTCCTGGGGTCGTTCGTGTCTAGCCTTCTCATGCAATAACCTCAGGAAACTCATTCGGCGCAGGATGCCTAACCATCTTGCAGGACCAATCCAAGCAAGACCAGGCGCAACCCGCCTTGAGGTAGGGCCTCGTGAGTCCCGTGCTGGCTCATGGGGGCCCATATACCCTCCTCCAGCCCTGCCGTGCAAGCCACGTGTCAGGGCGGGGCTGTACACGCCCCAGGGGCTCTCCTCAGAGGGAGCCCCCTCCCACCCACCAATGGAAGCACCGTGCTCTGTGCTGGTCGTCGACACTGCCGAGGAGCAGCTATGCCCGTGCAAGAGCGGAAGTGCTATGCTCCACGCTGGTGATAAACAACTGGGGGTGGCCTCACGACCGCATTAATCCCAGGGAGCCTCTGGGCTCAGTGACTGGCCTCACCGCGCTGCTCTCCCTCGGGAAGGTAGCGCGAGGGGGCTGGGCACTGGGGCTACGCTCATATCGCGCCTAGTGTACCCACCTCGCCAGGCCTCATAGGTCTGGTCTTTGCGCACCCCTCCCAAGTGAGAGCTCGGCGAGGGAAAGGTAAGATGGTCTGTTCATACGTCAAGGGGGACCCCTGAGCATCGCGACTCAGGATCCTAACTGGTCACGTAGCCCCTCACCTCTTGGGCTTGTCCTGGCGATCCGGACGACCCAACGAGGGCTGAGGTATGCGCGGGGCCGGGCCCTGCCGACGCAGAACACCAAGACTTGGTTGTCACCCTTCTTCTTCAAGCCGTTCGTACATCAAGGGGGACTCCTGAGCATCGCGACTCAGGAGCCTAACTGGCCCCGTAGCCCCTCACCTCTTGGGCTCGTCCAGGTGATCCGGATGACCCAACGACGGCTGAGATACACGCGAGGCCGGGCCCTGCCGATGCAGAACATCAAGGCTTGCCCCCTGCATCTTTTCCTAAGTTGTTTGCACGTCAAGGAGGACTCCTGATCATCGCGACTCAGGAGCCTAACTGGTCAAGTAGCCCCTCACCTCTTGGGCTCGTCCTGGTGATCCGGACGACCCAACGACGGCTGAGGTACGCGCGGGGCCGGGCTCTGCCGATGCAGAACAATAAAGCAAAATGGAAAAGCTAAAGGAGCATAATCTAGTTATTACAAGACATATTGTTCCAAGCAGATAGTTTTAAACACCTCCCTGAGGCATGTCGCATGGTGCAGGATAAACAGGCAAAAAGCAGAATCTCCGCGCCACCTCTTCAGACTTTGGCATGACCACTGTTCGCCAGCGGAATCTACTACCTCTTGAGCACTGCGTTGGTTTTCCCTTGAAGAGGAAAGGGTGATGCACCAAATTAGGTAAGTATTTCCCTTAGTTTTTGAGAACTAAGGTATCAATCCAGTAGGAGGCTCCTCAAAAGTCCCACACACCTACACAAACAAACAAGAACATCACAACCAACGCGATAAAGGGGTTGTCAATCCCTTCACGGTAACTTGCGAAAGTGAGATATGATAGAGATAATAAGATAAGATAAATATTTTTGGTATTTTTATAATATAGATTGGAAAGTAAAAGATGCAGATAAAAGTAGATGGAAAATTTATATGATAAAAGATAGACCCGGGGGCCATAGGTTTCACTAGTGTCTTCTCTCAAGATAGCATAAGTATTACGGTGGGTGAACAAATTACTGTCGAGCAATTGATAGAAAAGTGCATAGTTATGAGATTATCTAGGCATGATCATGTATATAGGAATCACGTCCGCAACAAGTAGATCGAAACGATTCTGCATCTACTACTATTACTCCACACATCGACCGACTCCTGCCTGCATCTAGAGTATTAAGTTCATGAAGAACAAAGTAACGCATTGATATGTCTCCAATGCATCTATAATTTTTGATTGCTCCATGCTACTTTATCCACTGTTTTGGACTATATTGGGCTTTATTTTCCACTTTTATATTACTTTTCGGACTAACCTATTAACCGGAGGCCCAGCCCAGAATTGCTGTTTTTTGCCTTTTTCAGTATTTCGAAGAAACAGAATATCAAACGGAGTCCAAACGGAATGAAACCTTCGGGATCGTGATTTTCCAACCGAACGTGATCCAGGAGACTTGGACCCTACTCCAAGAAGTTTCCGAGGAGGTCACGAGGGTGGAGGGCGCCCCCTGGGCGCCCCCTACCTCGTGGGCCCCTCGGAGCTCCACCGACGTAGTCCTTCCTCCTATATATACCTATGTATCCCCAAACGATCAGCACAGGAGCCAAAAACCTAATTCCACCGCCGCAACCTTCTGTATCCACGAGATCTCATCTTGGGGCCTGTTCCGGAGCTCCGCCGGAGGGGGCATCCACCACGGAGGGCTTCTACATCATCACCATAGCCCCTCCGATGAAGTGTGAGTAGTTTACTTCACACCTTCGGGTCCATAGCTAGTAGCTAGATGGCTTCTTCTCTCTTTTTGGATCTCAATACAATGTCCCCCCCTCTCTCGTGGAGATCTATTCGATGTAATCTTCTTTTTGCGGTGTGTTTGTTGAGACCGATGAATTGTGGGTTTATGATCCAGTATTATCTATGGAAAATATTTGATTCTTCTCTGAATTCTTTTATGTATGATTGAGTTATCTTTGCAAGTCTCTTCGAATTATCTTTTTTGGTTTGGCCAACTAGATTGGTAGTTCTTGCAATGGGAGAAGTGCTTAGCTTTGGGTTCAATCTTGTGGTGTTCTTACTAAGTGACAGAAAGAGTTGCAAGGCACGTATTGTATTGTTGCCATCGAGGATAACAAGATGGGTTTTTTTATCATATTGCATGAATTTATCCCTCTACACCATGTCATCTTGCTTACGGCGTTACTCTATTTTTACTTAATACTCTAGATGCATGCTGGATAGCGATCGATGAGTGGAGTAATAGTAGTAGATGCAGAATCATTTCGATCTACTTGTTTTGAATGTGATGCCTATATACATGATCATCGCCTAGATATACTCATAACTATGCTCAATTCTGTCAATTGTTCAACAGTAATTTGTTCACCCATGTAGAATACTTATGCTCTTGAGAGAAGCCACTAGTGAAACCTATGGCCCCCGGGTCTATTCTCATCATATCAATCTATATCACTTTATTTACTTGCTTTGTTTTACTTTGCCTTTTACTTTTTACTTTGCATCTATCTATCAAAAATACCGAAAATATTATCTCTATCAGATCTCACTCTCGTAAGTGACCGTGAAGGGATTGACAACCCCTAAGCGTTGGTTGCGAGTTTCTATCGTTTTGTGTAGGTACGAGGGACTTGTGCGTGGTCTCCTACTGGATTGATAACTTGGTTCTCAAAAACTGAGGGAAATACTTACGCTACTTTACTGCATCATCCTCTCCTCTTCAGGGAAATCCAACGCAGTGCTCAAGAGGTAGCAAGAAGAATTTCTGGCACCGTTGCCGGGGAGGCTCACGCAAGCAAGTCAACCATACCAAGTACCCATCGCAATCCCTATCTCTCGCATTACATTATTTGCCATTTGCCTCTCGTTTTCCTCTCCCCCACTTCACCCTTGCCGTTTTATTTGCCCTCTCTTTCCCAATATCCTCCTCTCTTTCCCGTTTGCCTTTTTCCCTTTGCCTTCCTGCTTGCTCTTGTGTTAGTTTGTCTTTTTGTTGCGATGGCTCTACCTAGATTTGGTGACCTTCACCTTAAAAGGCTAGAGGAGATCGAAAGCAATGTTAGTAAGTTTATGGTTTTACAATTTGAGCACAATAATTTCTTTAGAAACGAACTTAAGGAACAAAAAAGTTTTATGAGCTTTATGAATAAAGAACTCGATGATATGTCTAAAGAATTTGATGGTATAAGGGCTCAAATTGCTCGTCTTGAAAAGATGACCGCTGAAATTTCGGATATGCAAGCTACCTTAGTCAATAAGATGGCCGCTAAACCAAATACCTATGAAAATCAAGATGAAGATCTAAAAGTTATTGATGTGTCCCCCATTAAATCTTTGTTTTGCAATATGAATCTTGATGAATCTGAAGATTATCTTCCTTTACCTAGAAGGCGTTCTAAGAATTCAGAGTTTCTAGATCTTGATGATGAAATTGATGAAAGTGGGATTGAAAGAAATAAAAATCTTGATGTTGCTAAACCCACTATTTTGGATCTCAAGGAATTTAATTATGAAAATTGCTCTTTGATTGGTTGTATTTCCTTGTTGCGATCCGTGCTAGATTCTCCTCATGCTTATAGTCAAAATAAGGCCTTTACCGAACATATTGTTGATGCTTTGATGCAATCTTATGAAGAAAAACTTGAGTTGAAAGTTTCTATCCATAGAAAACTCTATGATGAGTGGGAACCTACTATTAAAATTAAAATTAAAGATTTTGAGTTTTATGCTTTGTGTGATTTGGGTGCTAGTGTCTCTACTATCCCCAAAACTTTATGTGATTTGCTAGATTTCCGTGATTTTGATGATTGCTCCCTAAACTTGCATCTTGCGGATTCCACTATCAAAAAGCCTATGGGAAGAATTAATGATGTTCTTATTGTTGCAAATAGGAATTATGTGCCCGTAGATTTTATAGTTCTTGATATAGATTGCAATCCTTCATGTCCTATTATTCTTGGTAGACCTTTCCTTAGAACGATTGGTGCAATTATTGATATGAAGGAAGGGAATATTAGATTCCAATTTCCCTTAAAGAAGGGTATGGAACACTTCCCTAGAAAGAAAATAAAATTACCATATGAATCTATCATGAGAGCCACTTATGGATTTCCTACCAAAGATGGCAATACCTAGATCTATCCTTGCTTTTATGCCTAGCTAGGGGCGTTAAACGATAGCGCTTGTTGGGAGGCAACCCAATTTTATTTTGTGTTTTTTGTTTTTGCTTCTGTTTAGGAATAAATAATCCATCTACCTTATGTTTTTATGTGGTTTTATGTTTAATTAGTGTTTGTGCCAAGTAGGACCTATAGGATAACCTACGATGATAGTTGATTTGATTCTGCTGAAAAGCAGAAACTTTGCACGCACGAATTTATTTATGATAAATCACAGGAACGTGATTTTGCGTTTATTCTTTTTTCTTATGATCAATAAACAAATTTTCCTGGACTTCCTATTTTGGTAGAATTGTTAGAGTTTCAGAAGTTTGCGTTAGTTACAGATTTCTACAGACTGTTCTGTTTTTGACAGATTCTGTTTTTCGTGTGTTGTTTGCTTATTTTGATGAATCTATGGCTAGTAAATTATTTTATAAACCATAGAGAAGTTGGAATACAGTAGGTTTAACACCAATAAAAATAAAGAATGAGTTCATTACAGTACCTTGAAGTAGTCTTTTGTTTACTTTCTCTAACGGAGCTCACGAGATTTCTGTTGAGTTTTGTGTTGTGAAGTTTTCAAATTTTGGGTGAATTCTTTTGATGGATTATGGAACAAGGATTGGAAAGAGCCTAAGCTTGGGGATGCCCATGGAACCCCCAAGATAACCCAAGGACACAAAAAAGTCAAAGCTTGGGGATGCCCCGGAAGGCATCCCCTCTTTCGTCCACTTCCATCGGTAATTTACTTGGAGCTATATTTTTATTCACCAACATGATATGTGTTTTGCTTGGAGCGTCTTGTATCATTTGTGCCTTTGCTTGTTAGTTTACCACAATTATCCTTTCTGTACACACCTTTTGAGAGAGCCATACATGAATTGGAATTTGTTAGAATAATCTACGTGCTTCACTTATATCTTTTGAGCTTGATAGTTTTGCTCATTGTGCTTCACTTATATCTTTTGAGCGCGATAATTTTTGCTCTAGTACTTCACTTAGATCTTTTAGAGCACGGTGGTGGTTTTGTTTTAAAGAAACTATTTGATCTCTCATGCTTCACTTCGATTATTTTTAGAGTCGTTAATAGCATGGTATTTTGCTTAATGTTAATATACTTGGTGTTCAAGACATGTGAAACTTTCTTTTGAGTGAATTGAATACTAAGATAAGTTTGATGCTTGATAATTGTTTTGAGATATGGAGGTGATAATATCAAAGTCGTGCTAGTTGGGTGATTATGAATTTGAGAAATACTTGTGTTGAAGCTTGCAAGTCCCGTAGCATGCACGTATGGTTAAAGTTGTGTAACAAATTTGAAACATGAAGTGTACCTGGCTTGTGCATCCTTATGAGTGGCGGTCGGGGATGAGCGATGGTCTTTTCCTACCAATCTATCCCCCTAGGAGCATGCGCGTAGTACTTGATTTTTGATGACTTCTAAATTTTTGCAATAAGTATATGAGTTCTTTTGACTAATGTTGAGTCCATGGATTATACGCACTCTCACCTTTCCAGCTTTGCTAGCCTCTTCGGTACCGTGCATTGCCCTTTCTCACCTTGAGAGTTGGCGCAAACTTCGCCGGTGCATCCAAACCCCGTGATACGATACACTCTATCATACATAAACCTCCTTATATATTCCTCAAAACATCCACCATACCTACCTATTATGGCATTTCCATAGCCATTCCGAGATATATTGCCATGCAACTTCCATCATCATCATCATGACATACATTACTTTTGTCATATTGCTATTGCACAATCATGTAGTTGACATCGTATTTGTGGCAAAGCCACCATGCATTATTTTTCATACATGTCACTCTTGATTCATTGCACCATCCCGGTGCACCGCCGGAGGCATTCATATAGAGTCATATCTTGTTCTAAGTTTTGAGTTGTAATCCTTGTGTTGTAATCAATACAAGTGTGATGATCATCATTATTAGAGCATTGCCCAGATAAAAAAGAAGAAGAGAAAGGCCAAAGAGAAAAAAAATAAAGGCCCAAAAAAAGAGAATAAAAAGGGCAATGCTACTATCTCTTTTTCCACACTTGTGCTTCAAAGTAGCACCTTGTTCTTCATGTAGTGAGTCTCATATAGTGTGCTTCAAAGTAGCACCTTGTTCTTCATGTAGTGAGTCTCATAAGTTGTCCTTTTTATACTAGTGGGAATTTTTCATTATAGAACTTGGCTTGTATATTCCTACGATGGGCTTCCTCAAATGCCCTACGTCTTCGTGAGCAAGCAAGTTGGATGCACACCCACTAGTTTTCTTTTGTTGAGCATTCATAGCTCTAGTGCATCCGTTGCATGGCAATCGCTACTCCTCATGTTGACATCAATTGATGGGCATCTCCATAGCCCATTGATTAGCCTCGTCAATGTGAGACTTTCTCCTTTTTTTGTCTTCTCCACACAATCCCCAGTATCATATTCTATTCCACCCATAGTGTTATATCCATGGCTCACGCTCATGTATTGCGTGAAAGTTGAAAAAGTTTGAGATTATTTAAGTATGAAACAATTTCTTGGCTTGTCATCGGGGGTATAGAAGTTGGGAACATCTTTGTGTGACGAAAATGAAGCATAGCCTAACTATATGATTTTGTAGGGATGAACTTTCTTTTGCCATGTTATTTTGAGAAGACATGATTGCTTTGATTAGTATGTTAAGTATTATTATTTTTGTGTCAATATGAACTTTTGTCTTGAATCTTTTGGATCTGAATATTCATATCACAATTAAGAAGATTTACATTGAAATTATGCCAAAGTATCACTCCGCATCAAAAATTCTTTTTTTTATCATTTACCTACTTGAGGACGAGCAGGAATTAAGCTTGGGGATGCCTGATACGTCTCCAACGTATCTATAATTTTTGATTGCTCCATGCTACTTTATCCACTGTTTTGGACTATATTGGGCTTTATTTTCCACTTTTATATTACTTTTGGGACTAACCTATTAACCGGAGGCCCAGCCCAGAATTGCTGTTTTTTTGCCTTTTTCAGTATTTCGAAGAAATAGAATATCAAACGGAGTCCAAACGGAATGAAACCTTCGGGATCGTGATTTTCCAACCGAACGTGATCCAGGAGACTTGGACCCTACTCCAAGAAGTTTCTGAGGAGGTCACGGGGGTGGAGGGCGCCCCCCACTTGGGAGCGCCCCCTACCTCGTGGGCCCCTCGGAGCTCCACCGACGTACTCCTTCCTCCTATATATACCTATGTATCCCCGAACGATCAGAACAGGAGCCAAAAACCTAATTCCACCGCCGCAACCTTATGTATCCACGAGATCCCATCTTGGGGCCTTATCCGGAGCTCCGCCGGAGGGGGCATCCACCATGGAGGGCTTCTACATCATCACCATAGCCCCTCCGATGAAGTGTGAGTAGTTTACTTCAGACCTTTGGGTCCATAGCTAGTAGCTAGATGGCTTCTTCTCTCTTTTTGGATCTCAATACAATGTTCTCCCCCTCTCTCGTGGAGATCTATTCGATGTAATCTTCTTTTTGCGGTGTGTTTGTTGAGAACGATGAATTGTGGGTTTATGATCCAGTATTATCTATGGAAAATATTTGATTCTTCTCTGAATTCTTTTATGTATGATTGAGTTATCTTTGCAAGTCTCTTCGAATTATCTTTTTTGGTTTGGCCAACTAGATTGGTAGTTCTTGCAATGGGAGAAGTGCTTATCTTTGGGTTCAATCTTGCGGTGTCCTTACTCAGTGACAGAAAGAGTTGCAAGGCACGTATTGTATTGTTGCCATCGAGGATAACAAGATGTTTTTTTTATCATATTGCATGAATTTATCCCTCTACATCATGTCATCTTGCTTACGGTGTTACTCTATTTTTACTTAATACTCTAGATGCATGCTGGATGGCGGTCGATGAGTGGAGTAATAGTACACTACTGGAAACAGGGAATTTGCCATAAGTCAGCTCTTTGCCGTATGCCAGCGGATGGCAAAGAACGTCTTTGCCATCTGCTTACAAAAAACAGACGAAAAAGAACTGACAGATGACAAAGAACCTGGTTGCCATCAGCCAGTTCTTTGCCATCCGCCAGCCGATGGCAAAGAATCTTTGCCATCCGCTGGCAGATGGCAAAGAGGTGGGTAGGGTCCAGTGCTATTACGGCCTATCAACCCACCTCTTTGCCATCTGCCAGCAGATGGCAAAGAATCTTTTCTGTCTGCTGCCAGATGGCAAAGAAGTGGGTGGGGCCCAATGGATGACGGCGCTGTAACGGCCCAGTAGCCCCACCTCTTTGCCATCTGCCAGCCGCTGGCTGATGGCAAAGATATGGGCCTTTGCCATCCGCTGGCTGATGGCAAAGAAGTCGGACTATCTCCTCCCCTCTCTTCTAAAAAAAATCTCCTCCCCTCTCTCCCAGCCCGGCCCCACCCCCCTCTCTCTCTCTCCCAGCCCGGCCCCACCCCTC
>NC_041381.1:608977310-609001023 GCF_002162155.2 Triticum dicoccoides | reverse complement strand
GCCCAGCACCGCCGCTGGCCCGCCCCTCCCCGCCACCGCAGCCCGCCCCTGCGCCCGTCCCTCCACCGTTCCAGGCCGCGGCGCCGCCCCTTCCCCCAACCCTAGCCGCCGCATGCAGTAGCCATGGCGGACTGCACCTTCAACGCCGGCAGCCGCCGCTCGTCCATGCTGTGAAGCCATCCCCACCCTGCTCGCCTTCGTCCGCCGCCGTCGCGGACCGTCTCCTCCATCCCGACCACACATCCCCGCCCTCGTCTGCGGCCACCACCGACCGGCTCCTCCGTCCCCGACAAGTCATCCCCGTCCTGCTCACCATCTTCCGCCGAAGAACCCGCCGACAATCAAGTTCACAAATAGTATTGTCATTCTCATCGCTCCAACTACTAGCACAGATAAACACTGCTCTCCTTGCCTTACCCCTGAAGAAGACATGCTACTGCCTCCTTACTGGATTGGATCTTTTGACTATGCAATTAATATTAAGTAGACACAGTGAAGCATTTATTATTCTGATCTTTGGTTATTCTGTTAGTGAGTATATCAACAATTTTTCATGGACCTGGATGTACTACATAATGCAATCAACATAGCCTCTACATCAGGTAAATACGCTTTTTCTTCTTGCTGGTCCTTCTGCCCCGTTGGTTGTTTAATGTTGCTGATGTTCACCATGATTCAATGACATACATAAAGATTGTGATTAATTTTTGTGTCAGAGCTATTAATTTCTTACTGTAGGATAACCTTTGTTGCTAATCCAATGTTCCTTCTTTCAATTTATAATCTCTACTACCTAATTGATGTGTACTCAGGTTTCAATTCCGAGTTGCTTGCTAGGTTCTCGAATAATTCCTGTGATTGTAAATTTCTACCCTTGAGTTGTACATGATTTTTCTGATAATGCAGGGCACACAAAACAGTAATTACACAATCAAGTGTTCAATCTGTTTGAGGGAGAGAACTATGTGAAAATGGAAGTAACATACGTGACCATATGATAGATCAAAAGAGTGTGGTATGTATTGCCATGGCTTCAGTTATAAAATGTACTGAACTATTGTTACTATTCCAATTGGTTCTTGGTTTCCTTATGAAACAAGAAGTGGACGTGGGAAGGATTCGTTTGTGCCTCAAGCATTCAGTGGATTCTATTGGCATTATCATATTTCTTATTCTGCTATTTGAAATGGTGCCAAATACACATCAGAACAATGGGATGTTCAGTATGGTAAGTGATGTTTTTTTTCATTTCTGATACATATGTTTATATGTTGTTTGTAGTATGATATTCAGAGCAGTATTTCAACTCCATTTACTTATATTCAACAAAACAATTGTACAAGGTGGGAAGTAGCTCAATTGAACTATGGAATTTGTGGGGTTGTCTACCCATAAACAACAAGAAGAGGAAAATACAAGTAAAAATTTGGTTTGTGAGGTTGTATAGAGCATTATATGAAATATTCGATGGATAGTGGCGGCGCCCTATCCATCAGCAAAGAGGATGAGTCAATTCCAATGATCTATCCACCAACTCCAGGTTTCCGTTCCTCCTGCACAGTATATGGGTAGCTCCAGTTGTTTTCGACAAATCATAGATATTCATGTTTTACTCGCCTTTCATCTCTTCAAGAGCTTGAGTTCTCTATTGCAGGCTGTATTTTTATTTCTACCACACAAAGCATTATGCTCTATACCTATATTATCAAGTGGAGCCATTTAGGATTGCCCTTCTTTCCTACTTTGCAGTGGATAAAATTATCGGTCATATGCAAAATATCAGTAACTAAGGCACATTTTCCTACTCCAGTACAAAGACAATGTCAATGCTCAAGTAAATTGAACCTTGATTTTTCTTCTCGGCAGATAGTTGAGGGTGTATTATCAATGTATATGTCCGTGTAACTCAGTTGAACACTTATAGATCGTACATACTGAAACATTTCCCTTATGTGTGCTGTAAATTCTTAGGTTACGGTACGAAATTTAAATATAAAGATTATTATAATTGCATATCATTGACAACCGTATAACTGTAACCTTCAGTCCTTCACATATGCATTATAACCTGCCCTCCCATGTTTACTCAATGCATCAGATGTTTGCACAATCTGTACTTGCAGAGTATGTATTATCTTTGATTATGTTTTTCTGGGTCTGTACATATTTTTCTCCTACACCCACATTTAATTATCTCTTCTTACAGATTCTGTACATGTCCTTATTGGTTGAGATCATCAAGTGTCATTTTCCACTTCATCTTGCAGTATGATGTTCTCCATATACATGCATATACGTTTTGTCTATTATTATTTTTGGTGAAATTTCATAGATAATATGAACCGCTTCATTTTTGTGTGTGTTAGCAATGTCTCCTGCAGAATTATGTAGCTTGGGTCTCAAAATGTATTGTGTGGCTGTCTTCGTTGTTCATTTCAACAAGCCAATTTGAAGTTTCTTATTATACTATTCTTGCAAGGACAAAAGTAAAAGGCTAAGAGATTCCGCTTTCGAATATATTAACATTTCAATCTTTCTGTGTACATAGAGTATGCCCTTCACTTTCATTGAGCAGATGCCGAATGTTCTGTGATTATATTTGTTTTGTACAAAACTTCCATGTTGTGTAAATACTTTTGATGAATTTGCTCTTCCCTTTGTCTATGTGGTAAAATTGTAACAAAGAGGATGAAATAAAGTTATATTTAGTTAGGTTTTTACAAACGTCACATCACATAATAATCCATAGATCATATATACTACATCCTGTCCGTCTAGTACATTGGTGAATCATGTCAGTCAAAGTAGTACATGATTTGCTAGAATAGAAAAAAAATGTAGTAATAGTACTTTCATATAGTAGTTGGCACTTAATTATTCATTAATCAATACTTACCAAAACGGTAGAGACAAACTGGGATATATGACAATTATATGGTTAATTTAGTGTTTTCTCACTAATGAATTTTCCCTATTATATCATGACCATTTTAGCCAAAGAGTCTCTACTACTTTGCTAAATATAGGCAAGAACAATCTTCATGGTGCGTCACATCTAGGGTTTACACCGTTTTTACACAAGTCCCAAATGTGCAAATTAATTAACATTCATCTGTTTTTTGCTAACTTAATCTAAATCATGGAAGCACTCGAGTGTAAGTGAATGTCTTTGCATGAAAACTATCAACAGTTTTATATATAGATTCAAAACTAGCTAGCCCGTGCAAGCGCACGGGTTGACGACTAGTATGCTTAACTAGCTCTAAAATGACATAATATGCTTACGAAATGACATAGTTTAGCTCCTAAATGACTTCATATGCTTAGCTAGCTCCAAAATGACATAATAACCTTACTTAGCTCCAAAATGACCTATTTAACCTAGGATAGCTCTAAAATGACCTATACTTAGCATTTTTTCCTCCAAAATGACTCAATATGCTTAGCTAGCTCAAAAATTACATAATAAGCTTAATTAGCTCCAAAATGACCTATTTAACCTAGGATAGCTCTAAAATGACCTATACTCAGCATTTTTCCTCCAAAATGACTTAATATGGTTAGCTAGCTTAAAAATGACCTATTTAACCTAGGATAGCTCTAAAATGACCTATACTTAGCATCTTTTCCTCCAAAATGACTTAATATGCTTAACTAACTCTAAAATGACATAATATGCTTAAGAAATGACATATTTTAGCTCCTAAATGACTTCACATGCTTAGCTAGCTCCAAAATGACATAATAACCTTACTTAGCTCTAGAATGACATTAGCATGTTTTACACCAAAATGACTTAGTATGCTTAGTTAGCTCAAAAATGACATAATAACCATACTTAGCTCCAAAATGACCTATTTTACAGATATAAGTTGCATCATACTAATCTTCACATTTTAGTTGCATCATAATAATCTTCTTCTTCTAGTCTTCTTCTTCTAACTTTCTTCTTTCCCATTTTACAGATTTGCTTAAGATCACGTAAGCTTGGGTTGATGGAGAGCTTGTATTTATTTTTTGTTTTGACCTTGTGAAACTTGCCACCTATGGATGAAACTGTGTAATATTGATGAAACTATGTATATGTACGGATGAAACTTGCTACTATTGGTAACATGTGTTGGATATATATGTGTTCATGACTATTTGTAATATGTGTTGAATATGCTATATTGGTCATATAAATATATTTGTGTTTGATTTTCTATGAAAATGAATTGATATAAGAAAAAACAAAATTAAATGGGGCAATATAGTCACTTTGCCATCTGCTGGCAGATGGCAAAGCGGCCACGTGTCATCTACATGTAAAATTTGGGCTGGCCTATTTTGGCTCTTTGCCATCTGCCAGCAGATGGCAAAGCTCTTTGCCATCTGCTGGCAGACGGCAAAGCATGCAGCCTTTGCCATCTGCTGGCAGACGGCAAAGAGCCTGCAGCCTTTGCCATCTGCTGGCAGATGGCAAAGTATGCCGTTAGCCTTCTAACGAGGCTAACCCCGTTAAGAGGCTTTGCCATCTGCCAGCTGATGGCAAAGGCATAGGCTCTTTGCCATCAGCCAGCAGATGGCAAAGAAGCCTTTACCGGCAGGGTTTCAGACAAACTGTTTGCCATCTGCTGGCAGATGGCAAAGCCTTTGCCATCCGCCGACCATCCCTTTGCCATCTGCCATGGCAGATGGCAAAGTGCCAGATTCCAGTAGTGGTAGTAGATGCAGAATCATTTCGATCTACTTGTTTTGGACGTGATGCCTATATACATGATCATCGCCTAGATATACTCATAACTATGCTCAATTCTGTCAATTGCTCAACAGTAATTTGTTCACCCACCGTAGAATACTTATGCTCTTGAGAGAAGCCACTAGTGAAACCTGTGGCCCCCGGGTCTATTCTCATCATATCAATCTATATCACTTTATTTACTTACTTTGTTTTACTTTGCCTTTTACTTTTTACTTTGCATCTATCTATCAAAAATACCGAAAATATTATGTCTATCGGATCTCACTCTTGTAAGTGACCGTGAAGGGATTGTGAACCCCTAAGCATTGGTTGCGAGTTGCTATCGTTTTGTGTAGGTACGAGGGACTTGTGCATGGTCTCCTACTGGATTGATACCTTGGTTCTCAAAAACTGAGGGAAATACTTACGCTACTTTACTGCATCATCCTCTCCTCTTGGGGGAAATCAAACGCAGTGCTTAAGAGGTAGCACACATTAAGAAAGATGACATGATGTAGAGGGATAAATTCATGCAATATGATATAAAACCCATCTTTTTATCCTCGATGGCAGCAATACAATACATGTCTTGCTGCCCCTGCTGTCACTGGGAAAGGACACCACAAGATTGAACCCAAAGCTAAGCACTTCTCCCATTGCAAGAAAGATCAATGTAGTAGGCCAAACCAAACTGATAATTCGAAGGGACTTGCAAAGATAACCAATCACACATGAAGGAATTCAGAGGAGATTCAAATATTTCTCATAGATAAACTTGATCATAAACCCATGATTCATCGGATCTCGACAAACACACCACAAAAAGAGTTACATTGAATAGATCTCCAAGAAGATCGAGGAGAACTTTGTATTGAGATTCAAAGAGAGAAGAAGCCATCTAGATAATAACTATGGACCCAAAGGTCTGTGGTAAACTACTCACAACTCATCGGAGAGGCCTTGGAGATGATATAGAGGCCCTCCGTGGTAGATTCCCCCTCCGGCGGAGCACCGGCGAAGGCTCCAAGATGGGATCTCGCGGATACAGAAGGTTGCGGCGGTGGAATTAGGTTTTCATGGTGCTCCTGGATGTTTTCAGCGTACGGGAGTATATATAGGCGAAGGAAGTACGTCGGTGCAGCAACGAGGGGCCCATGAGGGTGGGGGGCGCGTCCACCCCCTTAGGGAGCACCGGGCACCCTCGTGGCCGCCTCATTTGCAGCTTGACGTCCACTCCAAGTCTCCTGGATTGCGTTTGTTCCGAAAAGATCGCTCCCGAAGGTTTCATTCCGTTTGGACTCCGTTTGATATTCCTTTTCTTTGAAACACTGAAATAGGCAAAAAAAAAGCAATTCGGGCTGGGCCTCCGGTTAGTAGGTTAGTCCCAAAAATGATATAAAAGTGTAAAGTAAAGCCCATAAACATCCAAAACGGGTAATATAATAGCATGGAACAATCAAAAATTATAGATACGTTGGAGACGTATCAAGCATCCCCAAGCTTAATTCCTGCTCGTCCTCGAGTAGGTAAATGATAAAAACAGAATTTTTGATGTGGAATGCTACCTAGCATAATCCTTAATGTAATTTTCTTTATTGTGGCATGAATGTTCAAATACAAATGATTCAAAATAAAAGTTCATATTGACATAAGAAATAGTAGTACTTCAAGCATACTAACAAAGCAATCATGTCTTCTCAAAATAACATGGCTAAAGGAAGTTCATCCCTACAAAATCATATAGTTTGGTCATGCTCCATTTTCATCACACAAGAATACTCTCATCTTGCACACCCTCGATGACAAGCCAAGCAATTGTTTCATACTTTAGTAATCTCAAACTTTTTTCAACTTTCATGCAATACACGAGCGTGAGCCCTGGATATAGCACTATGGGTGGAATAGAATATGATGATGGAGGTTGTGTGGAGAAGACAAAAAGGAGAAAGTATCACATTGACAAGGATAATCAACATGCTATGGAGATGCCCATCAATTGATGTCAACATGAGGAGTAGGGATTGCCATGCAACGGATGCACTAGAGTTATAAATGTATGAAAGCTCAACAAAAGAAACTATGTGGGTGTGCATCCAACTTGCTTGCTCACGAAGACCTAGGGCATTTTGAGGAAGCCCATCGTTGGAATATGCAAGCCAAGTTCTATAATGAAAAATTCCCACTAGTATATGAAAGTGACAACAAATGAGACTCTCTATATGAAGAACATGGTGCTACTTTGAAGCACAAGTGTGGAAAAAGATAGTAACATTGTCCCCTTTTTTATTTCCTTTTTTTTCTTTTTTTCCTTTTTTCCTTTTTTGGGGCCTTTTTTTTATTTGTCCTTACTTTTTTTTTACTTTGGATTTTTTTTCCTTTTTGGCCTTTCTTCTTTTTTTATAAGGGACAATGCTCTAATAATTATGATCATCACACTTCCATTTATTTGCAACTCATGAATTACAACTCAAAACTAGAACAAGATATGACTCTATATGAATGCCTCCGGCGGTGTACCGGGATGGGCAATGAATCAAGAGTGACATGTATGAAAAATTATGAAGGTGGCTTTGCCACAAGTACAATGTCAACTACATGATCATGCAAGGCAATATGACAATGATGATGCGTGTCATGATAAACGGAATGGTGGAAAGTTGCATGGCAATCATCTCGGAATTGGTATGGAAAGGCCATAATAGGTAGGTATGGTGGCTATTTTGAGGAACATATAAGGAGGTTTATGTGTGATAGAGCGTATCATATCACGGGGTTTGGATGCACCGGCGAAGTTTGCACCAACTCTCAAGGTGAGAAAGGGCAATGCACGGTACCGAAGAGGCTAGCAATGATGGAAGGGTAAGAGTGTGTATGTTCAATGGACTCACATTAGTCATAAAGAACTCATATACTTATTGCAAGAATCTACAACTCATCAAAAACCAAGCACTACGTGCATGCTCCTAGGGGGATATATTGGTAGGAAAACACCATCGCTCATCCCTGACCGCCACTCATAAGGATGACAATCTAAGAACACCTCATGTTTCAAGTTTGTTACACAACGGTTACCATACGTGCATGCTACGGGACTTGCCAACTTCAACACAAGTATTCTTTAAATTCACAATTACCCCAACTAGCATGACTCTAATATCACCACCTCCATATCTCAAAACAATTATCAAGTATCAAATTGATCATAGCATCCAATTCACTTCCTATGATAGTTTTTATTATACCCAACTTGGATGCCCATCATTTTAGGACCAATTTTATAACCATAGAAAATACCATGCTGTTCTAAAGGACTCTCAAAATAATATAAGTGAAGCATGATAGATCAACAATTTTTACAAAATAAAGCCACCTTCGTGCTCTAAAAGATATAAGTGAAGTACTAGAGCAAAACTATCTAGCTCAAAAGATATAAGTGAAGCACATAGAGTACTCTAATAAATTCCAAAATCATGTGGGTTTCTCCCAAAAGGTGTGTTCAGCAAGTATGATTGTGGTAATCTAAAAAGCAAGGACTAATATCATAGAAGATGCTCCAAGCAAAACACATATCATGTGCCGAATAAAAATATAGCTCCAAGTAAAGTTACCAATAGACGAAGACGAAAGAGGGGATGCCTTCCGGGGCATCCCCAAGCTTAGGCTTTTGCTTATCCTTGAATATCTTGGGGTGCCATGGGCATCCCCAATCTTAGGCTCTTTCCACTCCTTATTCCATAGTCCATCAAATCTTTACCCAAAACTTGAAAACTTCATAACACAAAACTCAACAGGAAATCTCATAAGCTCCGTCAGTGCAAGAAAGAAAAACCACCACATAAGGTACTGTAATGAACTCATTCTTTATTTATATTGGTGTTAAACCTGCTGTATTCCAACTTATCTATGGTTCATACCTGTAACGCCTGGATAATCAACCTACAGTAATCCCCTACTAATGATGCCAAGTCATCACTGTTACTGCTGCTAATCTCACTTTGATTCAAAACCAATTCAAATTAAATTTTAAAATAAAGTCAAATAAATTATTTCTCCAAACAGTAAAACAAAAATGTTCACTGGGTTGCAAATATTCACTAACTAAGTGTCATGAGTGATACAACATCATTAGAGATAGCTAATTACCCCTGGGAATTAAAGCAGTTCCAAATCAGCATTTTTAAATGCTTTTCCATTTGTGAAAAATCCAAATCAATTCAAACTCCTCCCAAACTTTTTGTGGCAGGTGCCAAATATTGTAATGTACTTATTTGGCCAAGTCCCACCTTTTACAGAACTCCTTTTGGCAGCTCAAATATTGCATAGCATTTTTTCTGTAAAAAGAAAAGAGCAAAAGCAAAAAAAAAGAAGCCACCCCCATCCCTTTGCCACACTAGGCTTTAGCCCACCCCAGCAGCCGGCCCACCTAACCTCTCCCGAGCCAGCCAGCCTCCCCGGTCGCCTTCCCTGTACAACCGACCAGGGGCATGGCCGAGCGCGCCCCTCTGCACCAGCTCGCCGGCGTCGAGGGGATAAGACCCCGACGCCTCGGGATCCCCTCTTCCCTCCCCACTTGCCTCCCTGCCTCCTTGATCTCCGCCTCCACTCACCTCGCCCCTCTCGCAGGGATCCTTTCCCCTCCTCCAGATCCCCCACCTCCCGACGCGTCCCTCGCCGTCCTCCTTGCTCCGACGTGGCCACCGGCCACCATGTGCGTCTTCGCCATGACGTAGCTCCTCGCCGTCATCCGCTACGCCCCAGTGCCATCCGCAAGAGCTCGGAGGCGCTGGAGCGCCGTCATGCCGTCTTCTTCAACCTCCGTCCGCCTCGGATCACCGGAGCTCCACTGCTCCGTTCGTCGCCTCCCCTGCGCTGCAAAGCCGTCAAGGGATTTTCTGAGCCGCGCGGTGAGCCTCCGCCCGTTCCCCCTTTCTTCCCCTATTCCCGACGCCGTTTGCCATCGCCCAAGCTCCGGCTATTGGCCGCGATGCGCGCCCGTGCCTCACGCCAAGGAGCCCCGTATGCTCCTCGCTGTCGCTAGTTACCGCGCCCCGTCTGTGAACCGAACACACCAGCGCGAGGCAGTCGCCCGCGCCACGCCTGGGCACCGTCCCCGCTCACCGCCACCGCCGCCTCTCGTTGCTTCGTGCTGCGACTTCAGCCGCCCGCCGCCCCCCTGTAGTCCACCCCGGCGCCGGCCCTGCCCACCGTTGGGCGCGCCGCTATGGCCGCTGCCCAACGGATCCCGCCGTGCGTCCAGTTGCTGCCGGAATCGACCGATCGGAGCTCCTCAGCCACGCTGGATTAGCGTCGGCGTTAGTCGCCGGCTAGGCGCTGACGTGGCCGGCTTAATTAGCGCTAACCCAGCCATTAAACCCCAATGACAGTCGGGCCCTACACGTTTAATTCTTTTTTGCTAATAAAAACATTTTGATTAAACAAACAACTGACAGGTAGGGCCTGCACTTTTACTGTTCAAATGGATAAGATCCGCTGAGGCAGCATGCTGACTCAGCACGGGGGACCACCAGTCAGCCTCTGGATGACTAGTCTGTTGACCCTGTCAACAGGGCCCACCAGTCAGCCCTTGTGTGTGCTGGCTGGGTACAATTCTGGGTGCACATAGCAGTTTTCCTATTTTTTCGAATTAGCAGTAATTTCATAAAATACTAAAATCTTTGAAAAATCATAGTAAATAATCTATAACTCTGATTAAAATGTTTTTTATATGAAAGTTGCTCAGAAAAATCCAACGAATCCAAATATGCAGTCCGTTCATCTGTCACATGCCTCTAGCATGCTGAACATGGAGCATTCCCCCTCCGGTTATCTGTCTGACACAGCTCCGGAACCGGGAATACATTCCCGGTTGAATTCCCCCTTCACCTTTATCGTGTAGCCATATGTTAGGTCACACCCGGCACATCATTTTGCCACGTTATGCTTTGTGATGCTATATTTGCTTTATATTTACTGTTTCTTCCCCCTCTTCTCTCCGATAGACCCCGAGACCGATGATGCCCCTGTGATCGACTACGTCGATGACAACCCCTCCTTGCCAGAGCAACCAGGCAAGCCCCCCCTTTGATCATCCCGATATCGTCCATTCCATTCTCTCATGCTTGCATTAGATTTTGCTACTGTTATTGATTGCTCCTATTCTGATGCATAGCCTGCTTTTGTATCTACTGTTGTACCTTACCTTCTTATCCTAAACTGCTTAGTATAGGTTGGTTAGTGATCCATTAGTGACCCCCGCCTTGTCCTGACTGCCCCGCTGGATTATCAGAAGACCCGATCAACGGGATCGAAGACCAGGCCCCGACACCGCACATCACTTCCCCTTAGTTGCTCGACACTACTGGGTTACTATCGAGTATCGAGGGTGAGACCTCATTAGTACTTCTGATGTTAACCCTGTACTGTAGCTATTCGGTCGTGGTCATCGAGGGTGATTTCCTCTTTAACCACTTCTGATACGACTCTGTCGTGCAACCCCTCAAGTGTGGACCTCGAGGGTGAATCCTCTTACGTTCACCTTGATGATTACATCGAGTGGAATTCACGGGGGGTGATTCCTCGGGTTTTCCCCTTGATGTTTAGACACACAGTTACTATGGTTACTATGACTTTACACTAAACCATGTTACTAAAGACGGGCCGACCCTGAGGGGTACCCGCGCGAGCATAATTGCGAGTGATATGGAGACGGGTTGACCTGGAAGGTGCCCGCGAGATAATTACGAGGCGTGGCCGGGCATTCCTAGCCCTTGCCGCAAGTCCTCAAGACGGGGCGACGGGGTCACATCTTTCGTGAGTCTCTACTTGTTACCGCGCGTTCCTAATCCACTACGATTTGGATATTTGATCCGAGGGGCCTCTGGCCTGATAGCACTAACCATCACGTGGGCATAGTATGGGCGTTCTGCGTCATATACATCAACCAAAGCTTAATAGACGTCAGCGACTGAGCGGCACGCGCCGGGTTGGACTGCGTAAGCGCCTGCCTTGTTGAAGGAGGTAGCTAGGTCTGCTCACCGGCCGCCCACGCAATGTGCAGGAGTTCCCGGGGAGATGGCCCATGACCCCTGGAGGCATAGGTTTAGTCCGGCGTGCTGGCCTCTCTATTAAGCCTAGGTCGGGTTGCGGCGTATTGTTTGGCCGAGGCCGGGCATGACCTAGGAAAGTGTGTCCGGCCGGAGTTAATCGATCGTGGTGGGTAAGTTGGTGCACCCCTGCAGGAAAGAAAACATCTATCAATAGCCTGTCCTACGGTAACGGACGCTCGGAGTTGTATCCCGATCGATACTACTAGAACTGGATACTTGTGATGAGAATTGGAGGGTGATGAGAATTGGATGGTGATTAGAATTGGATTGTGATGATAATTGGATAGTACGGCTCTGGGATTTCTTTCTCGCAGGGAGTCGAGAAAGGATCTCTGGCCGAGGTTGATAACACTACTACTACTTTACTTTATGCTATTCTACTCCCTCTTGTTTGCTGCAAGATGGTGGTTTCCAGAAGATGCTAGTATTCGATAGGACTAGGCCTTCTCTCTATTCTGGCATTTCTGCAGCCCAGTCCACATATACAACCTTCCTTTGATAATGTTGCATATGTAGTGTAGATCCTTGCTTGCGAATACTTTGGATGAGTACTCACGGTTGCTTTGCTCCCCCTTTCCCCCTTTCTTTTTCTTTCCGGTTGATGCAACCAGATGTCGGAGCCCAGGAGCCAGATGCCACCGCCGATGCTTACTACTACGCGGAGGGTGCTGACGACCAGGAGTAGTTAGGAGGCTCCCAGGCAGGAGGCCTTGCCTTTTCGATCGTAGATGCTTTTGTGCTAGCCTTCTTAAGGCAAACTTGTTTAACTCATGTCTGTACTCAGATATTGTTGCTTCCGCTGACTCGTTTGTATTCGAGCGTATGTATTCGAGCCCTCGAGGCCCCTGGCTTGTAATATAAAGCTTGTATTATTTTAATTTGTTTCTAGAGTTGTGTTGTGATATCTTCCCGTGAGTCCCTGATCTTGATCGTACACATTTGCGTGTATGATTAGTGTACGATTGAATCGGGGGCGTCAGAAGTTGGTATCAGAGCCGACTGCCTGTAGGTAGCCCCCTTTCCAACTCCTTGGCCGAAGTTGAGTCTAGTCACTGAAAAACTTTTCCTAACATTGGTTGTGTGTCTTAAGGGCCCACGTCGCCACTAGGTGGTATTAGGATCTTTTACTCCTCACCTATACTCTGGGACTCTGTTCTCTCTTCTATTCGGGTTAAATGAATTTACTAACTACATTAGGTTCTCGTAATGACTTTCCCTGGAGAGCCCCTTCATTCCGGATGGTTTCCTGCTTCACGAGAAGACTTCGAAGATAATCTTCGATCTACTCCCGAAAACTTGTGTCCATTTCTTTTGCAATCCCTTAACACCGTTGAATCCTTATGGATAACTGCTAGCTCGCCGTTCATACTTCCATCCCTAGTTGTTCTTGTTATTACAAGATACCCGAAAGTATTCTCCGACTTTCGAGAATATTTTTCTGACTGCCTTGCAGCTCTTTGCAACCTGAATAACCCTACGAATAATTTGTCACACTTTTTGGGGCTTCCTTCATCCCCAGTTGTTCATATGTCTCACAAGATTCTTTGAATACTGTTCGACCTTCCAATAATCCTTAGTAGCCTATTGCTCCTATTTTCCTTATTGTCTTGCATTATGGTTAATTCCATATGCCTAACAATATTCTTTAAACTCCTGTGAGATTGTCATTCTTATCCTATTGATTCGACATGTGCGTGAATGCACACATTCATTAGTTATTCCCTGGTAATTATTGATCCTTTTGGCTCAGACTCCACTCCGGGCATGAGCTGGTTCTCGGCAAATCAAACAATGAATGATTGTCGGTCTATGTATTTTCAGCTTGCTCATCTTTTGATTAAGACATCTGCTTCTGATCCCCCGAATTGGAAATCATAATTCCTTTGCATTTAAGCTTTCAAATTATCAGATATTTCCAAAATCCGACGCCTTTGCATTCTTCCTCTTCTATTTGAGTACCGATACTCACATCAGATCCTTCGCCAACCAAGTGATCTTTTGTTGGGTTATTATTCGACAGAGTCTTTCATATTTAATAACCTTGTGAGTCCTTTTCTCGGATACATAATGCCTTTGGTAAATGGTATCCTCTGCTTTGTCAACCTTGCTCTGCTTCCAAGCTTGAGTTCATTACTCATGCAGTTTGAGGTATATGTTCCTAAGATGCCCCGATGGGTTGAACATACGCCTTCCGTAATCTGTGTGAATCGAAAGTTATGAGGAATATATCTACTCGCGTTCCGTTGGATAAATTTTCAATTCTACAACTTCTTCAAATACGAGAAGTGAATGGAAGGTTATGCTTTGAAGAAGTGGGAGTCGACCTTGAACCCTTGTGTTCATGCCCATGGACCCGATGTAGAACTTATCATGGAAGCTGCTCATAAAAATAATTATTTCTTTGGTACAAGCTCATCTTGTATCTATGAATTGATCCTTTGCAATTGTGGTTCCGACCATATTTCCTCCTTGATTCCATTTACTGGATAAGTTAAAATACTTATCCTCTGCAAATCATTCCCCCCGTCCAACCTCTACTCCGATTTACCTTCCGGCATTACACCTAGTACCTGATATTGGGAAGTTTTATACCCCATCACATCATTCCTAGCCTGATCGGCTATATTTTTATCGTGACAACTTTTAACTGTGCTACTTGGTCCTTATGCCCGGAGCAACTTTTGACGATGAGCTAACCTTACGTCGATCTTCCTCATCTTATCATTTCACCTTGAACAACAAGCTTGACTTCGAGCTTGTGTCGAATCCGGGTTTCTCATAGCCTTTCACTTCATCCTTCCTTTTCTGCTCGATGGCATCTTCATAGAGTCTCTCGACAAAATCTGTCGTGATCACTGTCTACACTTTGGCTTCTTCAGAGATGTCAATTGAATTCATGGCTAGAAATACCACCCCTGCCAATATCATCGATGACATCTTGAATTTCTACCAACACAGACCTGGTTGTGCTTGGTTATTCCTTACATTCTGAGATATCTTGGAATTGTTTCTCGGTATCTCTTGAGATCTTCGAACCCAATCTTTACTTAACACCATATCATTGCCACATCGAAGCATGACTGTGGTATTCCGAATATCAACAAGAACATCGGAAGCATAATGCATAATGTTTCTCGTTCAATTACCCTCACACCATTGTATGGGTAATATCATGATTCTTTCCTCTCCCTGTTATCTAAATGCTTTTGAACTTGTTGTCCTATCATGTATATCCTGCTCCGCTTTTCCTTGGGAAGGATATACTCCCAACTCTTATGTGTAAACACGTCTTCCTTTCCTTTGGGTTGTTTGATTTGATAATCATATTTTTCCTTTCTGTTGGTTTGTTTAACCCTTCTTGTGATCTATATGATATAAGAAGTAATAATTCCCTGCTTATGAAAACACCTCGGTGTACAACTCTATCAGTAAGACCCTGTTACTATTATTGATGACATTCCGGTAACCACCGATGGATGAGAACCTTGCCTATTGGTCCGCCTCATTTAACGAGCAGGAAAATGGTTCTCTTCACCCCTCGCCCTTGGTACCGGCGTTGTTGCCAATATAACTGACAGACTATCCTTTGACATGCCTTGCTATCAGGACCGTACAAGATGTCAGCACCCTTCCTACTTTTTTAACCCACATGGTGGGCCCATAACCCATAGTTCCACAGGATCGGAACCTGACTCTCTTGTACAACCTTGAACCCAAAATATTCTTGGCACTCGGCTTCGTATGTAATACACGAGCTAACTTCCTCACCATGTTTCATTTCGGTATCAGAGGCAACATTATTCTTCTTTGCTCTGAACCCCTTCATCACCTATTTTAGGCATCAGCTGGATGCCTACCCTAGTTGAACCTCTGTATAGCACTCTCGATATGTCCCGGTGCTTCTAAAATCTCCTTCCTCGAGATAACTACCGGGTGTTGATCCTTTCAGACATTCGTCCTTATAGCTTCCCCCTTACTCCACCTCTTAAATCTCGGGACGAGATTTCTTGTAGTGGAGGAGATTTGTAACGCCCGAGTAATCAACCTACAGTAATCCCCTACTAATGATGCCAAGTCATCACTGTTACTGCTGCTAATCTCACTTTGATTCAAAACCAATTCAAATTAAATTTGAAAATAAAGTCAAATAAATTATTTCTCCAAACAGTAAAATAAAAATGTTCACTGGGTTGCAAATATTCACTAACTAAGTGTCATGAGTGATACAACATCATTAGAGATAGCTAATTACCCCTGGGAATTAAAGCAGTTCCAAATCAGCATTTTTAAATGCTTTTCCATTTTTGAAAAATCCAAATCAATTCAAACTCCTCCCAAACTTTTTGTGGCAGGTGCCAAATATTGTAATGTACTTATTTGGCCAAGTCCCACCTTTTACAGAACTCCTTTTGGCAGCTCAAATATTGCATAGCATTTTTCTGTAAAAAGAAAAGAGCAAAAGCAAAAAAAAGCCACCCCACCCCTTTGCCACACTGAGCTTTAGCCCACCCCAGCATCCGGCCCACCTAACCTCTCCCGAGCCAGCCAGCCTCCCCGGTCGCCTTCCCTGTACAACCGACCGGGGGCATGGCCGAGCGCGCCCCTCTGCACCAGCTCGCCGACGTCGAGGGGATAAGACCCCGACGCCTCGGGCTCCCCTCTTCCCTCAACACTTGCCTTCCTGCCTCCTCGATCTCCGCCTCCACTCACCTCACCCCTCTTGCAGGGATCCTTTCCCCTCCTCCAAATCCCCCAGCTCCCGACGCGTCCCTCGCCGTCCACCTTGCTCCGACGTGGCCACCGGCCACCATGTGCGTCTTCGCCATGACGTAGCTCCTCGCCGTCATCCGCTACGCCCCCAGTGCCATCTGCAAGAGCTCGGAGGCGCTGGAGCGCCGTCATGCCGTCTTCTTCAACCTCCGTCCGCCTCGGATCACCGGAGCTCCACTGCTTCGTTCGTCGCCTCCCCTGCGCTACAAAGCCGTCAAGGGCTTTTCTTAGCCGCGCGGTGAGCCTCCGCCCGTTCCCCCTTTCTTCCCATCTTCCCGACGCCGTTTGCCATTGCCCAAGCTCCGGCTATTGGCCGCGATGCGTGCCCGTGCCGTGCGCCACGGAGCCCCGTATGCTCCTCGCCGTCGCTAGTTACCGCGCCCCGTCTGTGAACCGAACACACCAGCGCAAGGCAGTCGCCCGCGCCACGCCTGGGCCCCGTCCCCGCTCGCCGCCACCGCCACCTCTCGTTGCTTCGTGCTATGACTGCAGCCGCCCGCCGCCCCCCTGTAGTCCACCCCGGCGCCGGCCCTGCCCACCGTTGGGCGCGCCGCTATGGCCGCTGCCCAACGGATCCCGCCGCGCGTCCAGCTGCTGCCGGAATCGACCGACCGGAGCTCCTCAGCCGCGCTGGATTAGCGTCAGTGTTAGTCGGCGGCTAGGCGCTGACGTGGCCGGCTTAATTAGAGCTAACCTAGCCATTAAACCCCAATGACAGTCGGGCCCTACACATTTAATTCTTTTTTGCTAGTAAAACATTTTGATTAAACAAACAACTGACAAGTAGGGCCTGCACTTTTACTGTTCAAATGGATAAGATCTGCTGAGTCAGCATGCTAACTCAGCACCGGGGACCACCAGTCAGCCTCTGGATGACTAGTCTGTTGACCACCAGTCAACCTGGTTGAATTCCCTCTTCACCTTTATCGTGTAGCCATACGTTAGGTCACACCCGGCACATCATTTTGCCACGTTATGCTTTGTGATGCTATATTTGCTTTATATTTACTATTTCTTCCCCCTCTTCTCTCCGATAGACCCCGAGACCGATGATGCCCCTGTGATCGACTACGTCGACGACGACCCCTCCTTGCCAGAGCAACCAGGCCAGCCCCCCCTTTGATCATCCTGATATCGTCCATTCCATTCTCTCATGCTTGCATTAGATTTTGCTACTGTTATTGATTGCTCCTATTCTGATGCATAGCCTGCTTTTGTATCTACTGTTGTACCTTACCTGCTTATCCTAAACTGCTTAGTATAGGTTGGTTAGTGATCCATCAGTGACCCCCGCCTTGTCCCGACTGCCCCGCTGGATTATCAGAAGACCCGATCAACGGGATCAAAGACCAGGCCCCGACACCGCACATCACTTCCCCTTAGTTGCTCGACACTACTAGGTTACTATCGAGTACCGAGGGTGAGACCTCACCAGTACTTCTGATGTTAACCCTATAGTGTAGCTATTCGGTCGTGGTCATCGAGGGTGATTTCCTCTTTAACCACTTCTGATACAACTCTGTCGTGCAACCCCTCAAGTGTGGACCTTGAGGGTGAATCCTCTTACGTTCACCTTGATGATTACATCGAGTAGAATTCACCGGGGGTGATTCCTCGGGTTTTCCCCTTGATGTTTAGACACACAGTTACTATGGTTACTATGACTTTACACTAAACCATGTTACTAAAGACGGGCCGACCTTAAGGGGTACCCGCGCGAGCATAATTGCGAGTGATGTGGAGACGGGTTGACCTGGAAGGTGCCCGCGAGATAATTACGAGGCATGGCCGGGCATTCCTAGCCCTTGCCGCAAGTCCTCGAGACGGGGCGACGGGGTCACATCTTTCATGAGTCTCTGCTTGTTACCGTGCGTTCCTAATCCACTACGATTTGGATATTTGATCCGAGGGGCCTCTGGCCTGATAGCACTAACCATCACGTGGGCATAGTATGGGCGTTCTACGTCGTATACATCAGCCGAAGCTTAATAGACGTCAGCGACTGAGCGGCGCGCGCCGGGTTGGACTGCGTAAGCGCCTGTCTTGTTGAAGGAGGTAGCTAGGTCTGCTCATCGGCCGCCCACGCAACGTGCAGGAGTTCCCGGGGAGATGGCCCATGACCCCTGGGGGCATAGGTTTAGTCCGGTGTGCTGGCCTCTCTATTAAGCCTAGGTCGGGTTGCGGCGTATTGTTTGGCCGAGGCCGGGCATGACCCAGGAAAGTGTGTCCGGCCGGAGTTAATCGATCGTGGTGGGTAAGTTGGTGCACCCCTGCTGGGAAGAAAACATCTATCGATAGCCTGTCCTATGGTAACGGACGCTCGGAGTTCTATCCCGATCGATACAACTAGAACTAGATACTTGTGATGAGAATTGGATGGTGATGAGAATTGGATGGTGATTAGAATTGGATTGTGATGATAATTGGGTAGTATGGCTCTGGGATTTCTTTCTCGCAGGGAGTCGAGAAAGGATCTCTGGCCGAGGTTGATAACACTACTACTACTTTACTTTATGCTATTATACTCCCTCCTGTTTGCTGCAAGATGGTGGTTTCCAGAAGATGCTAGTCTTCAATAGGACTAGGCCTTCTCTCTATTCTGGCATTTCTGCCGCCCAGTCCACATATACAACCTTCCTTTGATAATGTTGCATATGTAGTGTAGATCCTTGCTTGCGAGTACTTTGGATGAGTACTCACGGTTGCTTTGCTCCCCCTTTCCCCCCTTTCTTTTTCTTTCCGGTTGATGCAACCAGATGTCGGAGCCCAGGAGCCAAATGCCACCGCCGATGCTTACTACTACGCGGAGGCCGCTGACGACCAGGAGTAGTTAGGAGGCTCCCAGGCAGGAGGCCTTGCCTTTTCGATCGTAGATGCTTTTGTGCTAGCCTTCTTAAGGCAAACTTGTTTAACTCATGTCTGTACTCAGATATTGTTGCTTCCGCTGACTCGTTTGTATTCGAGCTTATCTATTCGAGCCCTCGAGGCCCCTGGCTTGTAATATAAAGCTTGTATTATTTTAATTTGTTTCTAGAGTTGTGTTGTGATATCTTCCTGTGAGTCCCTGATCTTGATCGTACACATTTGCGTGTATGATTAGTGTATGATTGAATCGGGGGCGTCACAATACCCCCCGATACTAGCCATAGGTGCAACAAAATAAGCAAACAACACACGAAAAACAGAATCTGTCAAAAACAGAACAATCTGTAGAAATATGTAACTTTCGAATACTTATGAAACTCTAAAAATCCTACCAAAATAGGAAGTCCTGGGAAATTTGTCTATTGATCTACTGAAAAATGAATCAACGCAAAAGGACGTTTTGGTTATTTACTAAAATTATTTTCGTGTGTGCAAAAGTTTCTGTTTTTCAGCAGAATCAAATTAACTATCACCGTAGGTTATCCTATAGGTTCTACTTGGCACAAACACTAATTAAAGCATAAAACCACATCTAAACAGAAGCTAGATGAATTATTTATTACTAAACAGAAACAAAAAGCAAGGGACAAAAATAAAATTGGGTTGCCTCCCAACAAGCGCTATCGTTTAACGCCCCTAGTTAGGCATTGATAATTTTACTGATGCTCACATGAAAGACAAGAATTGAAGCGCAAAGAGAGCATAATGAAACACGTGACAAGCACATCTAAGTCTAACATACTTCCTATTCATAGGCATATTATAAGTAAACAAATTTGCAAGGCAAGCAAAAACTAGCATATGCAAGGAAGAAGAAAGAGACGATAGCAATCTCAACATGACGAAAGGTAATTTAGTAAGATAAAAATTTCTACGACCATATTTTCCTCTCTCATAATAATTACATGTAGGATCATAAGCAAATTCAACAAAATAGCTATCAAATAAAATATTTTCAACACGATCCACATGCATGCGAAGTTGACACTCTTCCAAAATAGTGGGATTAACATTAACTAAAGTCATGACCTCTCCAAGCCTACTTTTATCAAAAATTTCATAAGATTGATCAAAATCCAAATATGTGGGATCTAAAGTTTACGCTCTTCCAAACCCACTTTCAATAATATTGCAAACACTATTATCAATCTCATATTCATCATGGGGCTTAAATAAATTTTCAAGATCATAAGAAGAATCACCCCAATCATGATCATTGCAACAAGTAGTATACATAGCAAAACTATCATCCCCAAGCTTAGGGTTTTGCATATTATTAGCACAATCGACATCAAGAGAATTTATAGTAACATCATTGCAATCATGCCCATCGAAGGAACTATCAAGTATGAGTGCAATAGCAACGATCTCATGTTTAACATAAGGAACTATAGCAAATTCATCTTCATAAATATTGGCATCATGGTCACAACAATAGCAAGCGTCATGTTCATCAAGGGATATTTCAATCAAATCATCAGAATCATTATCTATAGATTCATGCATATCATTATTTTCTTCCAAGGCAACAGTCATTCTCTCAATAAATTCTTTGACATAGACATTATGAGCATAGTTTTCATAGAAATATTTAAGTATGTCAAAATTTTCAGATTCGTAGAGAGTAATGTCATACTTTTCAATCAAAGAAGCAACTTCATAAGCACCCTTAAAAGCAACAAATTTTTCAATTTGTTCAATATCATAATAACTATAAACACCCTTTGCATAACAAGATAAGATTTCATTTTCATTAAACTCACATAGGTAGGGAAGGTGTTTTTTAGGGTTCTTAGAGCAACAAGTAAAATCATAAATTTCACAAAGATTCCAAGCATAATACAGCAATCTGTTTATTTCATCCCGTAAGAGTCTCCCCTTTTCAGACAAACAGTGACGCACAAAATTAGCATGCTCATCTGAAGATTTCCCATCAACTAGGCTAGTTGGGGTTTTAGCACGAGCGCATAAGGATCGAAGGTGATCCAAGTAGAACACTTTAAGTGGATCCATAACAATAGATTTTTTAGCAAGCAAAGATGCAAGCACATAGAAGGCACATGGAGACACGAGAAGGTGATCCAAGTAGAACACTTTAAGTGGATCCATAACAATAGATTTTTAGCAAGCAAAGATGCAAGCACGTAGAAGGCACATGGAGACACGAGCAAACATAGGATCGAATGAAAGAGGGGCGAATAAAACGACAAGGGTGAAGTGGGGGAGAGGAAAATGAGAGGCGAATGGCAAATAATGTAATGCAAGGGAGATGAGTTTGTGATGGGTACTTGGTATGTCTTGACTTGAGCGAAGACCTCCCCGGCAACGGCGCCAGAAATTCTTCTTGCTACCTCTTGAGCACTGCGTTGGTTTTCCCTTGAAGAGGAAAGGGTGATGCAGCAAAGTAGCGTAAGTATTTCCCTCAGTTTTTGAGAACCAAGGTATCAATCCAGTAGGAGGGTCCTCAAAAGTCCCACGCACCTACACAAACAAACAAGAACCTCGCAACCAACGCGATAAAGGTTGTCAATCCCTTCACGGTAACTTGCGAAAGTGAGATCTGATAGAGATAATAAGATAAGATAAATATTTTTGGTATTTTTATGATATAGATTGGAAAGTAAAAGATGCAAATAAAAGTAGATGGAAAACTGATATGATAAAAGATAGACCCGGGGGCCATAGGTTTCACTAGTGGTTTCTCTCAAGATAGCATAAGTATTATGGTGGGTGAACATATTACTGTTGAGCAATTGATAGAAAAGTGCATAGTTATGAGATTATCTGGGCATGATCATGTATATAGTCATCACGTCCGCAACAAGTAGATCGAAACGATTCTGCATCTACTACTATTACTCCACACATCGACCAACTCATGCCTGCATCTAGAGTATTAAGTTCATAAAGAACAGAGTAACACATTAAGAAAGATGACATGATGTAGAGGGATAAATTCATGCAATATGATATAAACCCCATGTTTTTATCCTCGATGGCAACAATACAATACGTGCCTTGCTGCCCCTGCTGTTACTGGGAAAGGACACCGCAAGATTGAACCCAAAGTTAAGCACTTCTCCCATTGCAAGAAAGATCAATCTAGTAGGCCAAACCAAACTGATAATTCGAAGAGACTTGCAAAGATAACCAATCACACATAAAAGAATTCGTAGGAGATTCAAATATTTCTCATAGATAAACTTGATCATAAACCCACAATTCATCGGATCTCGACAAACACACCACAAAAAGAGTTACATTGAATAGATCTCCAAGAAGATCGAGGATAACTTTGTGTTGAGATTCAAAGAGAGAGAAGAAGCCATCTAGGTAATAACTATGGACTCGTAGTTCTGTGGTAAACTACTCACAACTCATCGGAGAGGCCTTGGAGATGATGTAGAGGCCCTCCATGGTTGATTCCCCCTCCGGCGGAGTGCCGGCGAAATCTCCAAGATGGGATCTCGCGGATACAGAAGGTTGCGGTGGTGGAATTAGGTTTTCTTGGTGCTCCTGGATGTTTTCAGGGTACGGGAGTATATATAGGCAAAGGAAGTACGTCGGTGGAGCAACGAGGGGCCCACGAGGGTCGGGGATGCGCCCACCCCCTTAGTGTGCGCCGGGCATCCTCATGGCCGCCTCGTTTGCAGCTTGACGTCCACTCCAAGTCTCCTGCACTACAAAAAAAAGACACATCCGTGACATTTTGGGCCAAACGAAATCTGTCATACATATGACACTTCTATGATGATAATTGTGACAAAACCCGGTATCATCATAGATGTGGTGGGATCCTACTTCTATAACAAAAAATCATGACAGAAAATGGGCTTTTCGTCCTGGGCGGGCCGGAGACGCAGCTGCATGACATTCTTTGGGCCGTCCATGACGGAAAAAACCGTGGTAGAAGCGAGGGGGAGGAAAACTTAGGGGAGTTGCCGGTTACGGTGGGAGGTCGGGGGCGGAGCGATGCACGTTTCTCTCGTACAGGTACGCGTGTGTGTGCGAGGCGTTGGCTCTATCTGAACCCGAGCTAGGCGTTGGGCTCTAACTGAACCCGAGCGATTGCACTGCAGGCTACGTGTTACTGAACCCGAGCGATCGATCGATGGCTATTAACTGAACCCGATGGAGCGATTCCTTTGCTACTGCTGCTAACTGAAGCCGATCGATGCTGCCTCTGGGA
>NC_041381.1:608964747-608977118 GCF_002162155.2 Triticum dicoccoides | reverse complement strand
GGGGTTGGATGAACAGTGAGCGGTGGCGTTGCCTCTCGATGAACAGGAACCCGTGGTGTGGAGGGCTGGATGAACAGTGGTCGGTGGAGGGGTGGCCGTGGAGGGGTGGTTGAACAAGACCCTGTGGTGTGGAGGGCTGGATGAACAGTAGATGGTGGAGGGGTGGTTGACCAGTAGCCGATGGAATAGCGCGCGGTAGAGGCTGGATGAACAGGAGCCCGTGGAGGCTGGAGGAGGTCGACGGTAGCCCATGGAGGCTGGAGGAGGTCGACGGTGGAGATGAACAGTATCCCGTGGAGTCCCGTTTTGCAGTACGCCACACCCCTCCCGATGAACAGGACCCCCGTTTCGACCATAGCGCTCCAACACAAGTCCGTTTCGTCCATTTTGCGGTACGCCACACCCTCCCGATCAACAGGACCCCCATTTCAACCGTAGGAGGTCCGTTTCCTCTGTTTTGCGGTACGGCACACCCCTCCCGATCAACAGGACCCCCATTTCGACCGTAGCGCTCCAACACAAGTCCGTTTCGTCCGTTTTGCGGTACGCCACACCCCTCCTGATCAATAGGACCCCCGTTTCGACCGTAGGAGGCCCGTTTCCTCCGTTTTGCGGTACACCACACCCCTCTCGATCAACAGGACCCCTGTTTCGACCATAGGAGGTCCGTTTCCTCCGTTCTGTGGTACGTCAGGCCTCATTTCCATTGCATGTTCCATCCAAGCCGGTTGGCTCCCACTCAACCTGGCAGTCGGGTCGGGTTTGACCGGGTCAAGCTTTCCCAGACCCATGCCCGAATATTAAACGTGTGTGCAGTCTTACCCATGACCTTGCCCATGGGCAGAGAAGAAGACCCATGCCCGAACCCGACGGGTTACCCGACGCAATAGGGCACCCATCGGGTCTAATATTTTAATTCATTTTTATCTTACCGAACCGACTGCATGTGTTCTTCCCATCCTTGTCTGCTTTATAGCACAACCCATCCTACCGTGCGCTCATGCAAGTGAGGTGGGATTAAGTGAGCTACTCCTTGGCTCAATTCACGGCAAGCATGCACATAATAGTACACATGCCTCACGCATGGGCTTAAATCATTGGAGGCCCAATAGACCGAAATACTACACCATGTCCAAGTAGTAGTAGTAGTATATATGGGCCTTACCATTCTGGAGCGGTCGGCAGGAAATAAGAAGCGAAGCATAGATGCATATGTTTGGTTGTACTAAAGAAATTAATTAGCATGTATCTCTGCCAAAACGTCCACACGTCATGTAAAATAATCAATATATTTTACTCACTAATATTAGTCTGGTGACCCATCGGGCGACCCATGGGCAGAACCCCATGCCCATACCCTACCCATGACTAATCGGGTTACCCATCGGGCTTACCCATGGGTCAATATGCCGACCCATACCCTATCCATTCGGGTCGGGTGCCCATGGGCGCGACTACCCATGGGTTGAATTGCCGGGTTGAGCTCCCACGTGTTCCGTTGCCGCCCGATGAACACGACACATTCCGTTGCCTCTCCATGAACACGACGAATTCCGTTGCCTTCCCATGAACAAGACGCATTCCGTTGCCTCCCCACGAACATGACGCATTCCGTTGCCTCCCCATGAACACGAGCCCTTGCCGTACGTATGCACGACTAGGAGTTCGAGACCCCGCCCGTATGTACACATATGTGGTCGTATTTTCTTTCTTGCACCCTGGCCGCTGTACGTACGGTTACATGCTACGTGCGAGCCTCTACTATGACATGTACGCGCCTCTACTACGACACGTGCGCGCCTCTACATCGACCAGTATATATGTATGTACACGTTCCCGACCAGAATGACAATGCTACGTACGCTTCGACCAGGTGGGTCCCGACTGTCAGGCGGTTCCTTGCATGCGAAAATGTAGCTGGTGGGTCGCAACAGTAAGAGGGGCGAATCATTTTTTTGCCCGGACGCACTTCCTTTGCGTGCGAAGATTTAGCTGGTGGGTCCCAACAGTCAGGGGGGCGAATCGTTTTTTTTGCCCGGACGCACTTCCCTGCGTGCGAAGATGTAGCTGGTGGGTCCCAGCAGTCAGGGGGGCGAATCATTTTTTTTTGCCCGGACGCACTTCCTTGCATGCGAAGATGTAGCTGGTGGGTCCCAGCAGTCAGGGGGAAACTTTTTTTCGTGAAATACGGTGGCCCGTCCGGTGGGTCCCCGCTGTCAGGTGGAGGAATCATTATTTTCCGCATAATAAGGAGGCACTTCCATGCTGCGGCCGTGGACCCAGCTCTCAGCCTCTCCACGTACAGTCCACGTCCGATGGAAGTCGTTCCTTGACCACGTTGACCACGCCACGCCGAGAGCACCACGGCGGTGGACGATGGCGAGGCCTAGGAAGGGGACGACTCGGAGCCAGGGAAGACACAACAGTGGATGCCCACGCGAAGAGGAGTACGAGGGTTCACTGGTTCGGCTGCGGTGTGAGGCTGATATCGCCGTAGATTAACAGGGGGTATGGGTGACTAGAGGGATGGCCTGGCCAGCGTTGGGAGTAGTAGGGGGCGGTGAGCCCTCCACGGCATCACAGCCGGCCACGGGAGGCAGGAGCACGCGGCACGACCGGTGCTGGTTTGGGCGGCTAGAGCAAGAAGACCAGAGGTTGAAGAAGCACTACAACCGTTGGATGAACATCGTACGGTAACAGGAGCTAGAATCGTTCATATTGACTAAGCTGACAAAGCCCTCCGTCCCCGTCAACTTGGTAGGCCCACAAGTCAGCCTCCCAGTATGCTGGGTTCCAGCTGGCAGGGGGAGTATTCATTTTTTTGTGCGTAATAAGGAGGCACTTCGTTGCGTGCGAAGATAGCTGGCGGGTCCGACAAGTCAGCGGGGGGCACGTTTTTTTCGCGAAATACAGAGGCCCTTTCGGTGGGTCCCAGATGTTAGGTGGAGGAATCATTATTTTGCGCGTAATAAGGAGGCATTTCCTTGTGTGCGGCCGTGGACCCAGCTGTCAGCCTCTCCACGCACAGTCTACTTCCGATGGTGTCGTTCGTTGACCACGTTGACCACACCACGCTGAGCGCATCCAAGGTTGTGGACGAGGCGAGGCCCCGGACAGCAACGAGCCGGAGATGGGAAGATGCGGGAGTAGAGTCGCAGACGGAGAGGTGTACGAGGGTTAACTGGTTCTAGTGCGATGTGGTTTGGCAGTCGGTGGAGAAGAACAGGAGGTGTGGAGGGTTGGAGGGATGGCCTGGCCAACGGTGGAGTAGCGCTTCATAGCGAAGCGTGCTAAGCAGAGCTGCTAGCAGCAGGAGGCGGGAGGTGGTCCCGGCGGCGCTGGAGGAAGAAGATGAGAGATTGAAGATGGATGCCGGCCCTTGGATGTAAATCCAACGGCTAACATGTCAGAATCATTTGTTGACTAAATTTACAACGACTTGCGTTGGCTTCGACCTATTGGCCCACATTTCAGCCTCCAAAAATGTGGCACGTATTCAACCAATTTTTTCAGAATTTACAGTCTTTTTTTTGCGCGGTAGAATTTATAGTCAATTTGATCTTCTTTTTTTGAATTACAACCATTAGCTGGGCTGGGTGAACAATTAATGTAGCTTTCATGCGGCCCATTTATTTTATTTCCTAAAAAATTATAGGCCATTTGCACTTTATCTAGATACACGATTTTGTTGGGCTGATTCTAATTATAATGTTGGGGGTTGGGCCAGCAATGTTATCAAAAACTAAAAAAGGGCTGAGCATTTTTTATAAATATATTTAAATAATAAGTGATATTATTACATTCGTCTTTAAATCTTACCAAGCTTTTGTACACAATCACTAGGATTTTCGTGCCAAAACAATCCAGGATTTAATTTGTTAAGAAATTATTTTTATAAGTTAATAAGATGTGGGATATTGTTTTCTTACATACGTAAGTATCTAATAAATATATGATGACAATAAAAATAATATATAATAACATATAAAATAATTTAAATATATATAATATAGTTAAAAGGGAAACATAAGTTGTACCTGGCGTTCCTATTCTTATATAAAAAAATAGAACAGACCTCTGCGTTTTCTTCAAAAAATACATAAATTGGGCTGCCAAAAATAAAACCTCGGATGGGAGGTCCATAGGCCGGTCGATACATGACGGCCCTAAGAAAATACAAACAGGCCCTACCATCCGAGGTCGTGGGCTATGCATGTTAAAAATGAAAGCCTAGACGGGGCAGCCCAAAACCACGTCCAACACTTGCCAAAACTCCGTCCCTCGTTTTCTCTGTGTTTTGCACACTCAACATTGTGTGGGCATTTTGACTGTGCATCATATGAAGATGTGCTATGCATGAATGTTGATCAGCATGATGTTAACTGGCTAGTAGTCCCATTTTCGACCACGAATAAAACTTCCAACATGATGTTAACCCTGTTTGAAAAGGCCGTGTTAATATAAATGCTCTGCCTCTGAAAGTTGCAGTTTCTTATCTGAAACTGAACTTGCAGTTTCTTATCTGAAACTGAAACTTGCAGTTTCTTCTCGTCTGCACTTTTATACTCCTATGAAACTACATTTTTAAGTGCTAAAAATAAATCTCTAGAATTCATAAAATTCTTCATATGCTCAATACTGCAAATCTGAAATTCAAAAGACATTCATATCTGAAAGTACCCTCAAAATACACAACACAAAACACAATTCACAACCAGCAAATACTGACAACCCTAAGCTCCTCCTGACAATTCAGAACCTGCCCGACTATTGGGCTGGGGGCAGTCCCCTCCTATTCCTCGGCGGAAGACAGCCGCCCCGTGAGACGATGTGAACGGCGAGGGGGACGATGGCGGGGAAGCATCATCGGGCCAACTGCTTTTCTCCTCTTGCAATTGGGTTCGGTCGACGAAGACTCCACCGGCTCGCTCTGGCAGGACACCCTCACAAACGGCACCCTGTAGATGCTCGATCCTTCAATCTCTGGTGGATGCTCCATCTGGGACCGATACTCCCACCACCGCTCCCTCACGATCGGATTCGGTGAATCTATTTGCTCCATGTCCCAGACGAGCAGCTTTATGTACTCCGGCACGACTCCCTACGGGAGTATCGCCGCCTTTTCACTCTGTTGTCGATATTTGGCCATGGATGTCGCCGTCGCCGCTAGTTGGTCCTTGTTGTCAAACCAAGACTGCATCTCCAACATCCTAGCTAGCTTCACAGGGTCGCCGTCTATGATCCTCACGTATCGGTTGTACTCCTCCATCGATCTACTTCTCCACAACACCTTCACTCACTGGTAGTGGTTTTTGAATGGAAGAGGAGAGGAGCGGCGCTGGTTTTGGATTAGAACGGGAGAGGAGCGACGCTGGTTTTGGACTGGAACAGGAGAGGAGGGGCGGGGGTTTTGAATGGAAGAGGAGAGGAGCGGTGCTGGATTTAGATTGGAACAGAAGAGGAGCGGCAGTGGTTTAAGAGGAGAAGAGCGGAAGAGCGGCGCTGGTCTTGAAAGTATTTTGTTGTTGTTTTGCATATTTTGGGTCAAAATTTGACCACGTACTGTATGTGACAAGCAAAATGTGAATGCATGTCACCAAAAATTGTATCGTTTGGTTCGTATCTGAATGTACTTTCAAATTATATTATTTTTGCAACGTATAACATATATTTTATGTGCGAAAATCATGGTCAATTATGACCCAAAATAAAAGGGAGACTAGTTAATGTGGGGTCGCTTTCTTAATTGAAGGGTAAATTGATTTTGATTTTGATCCTGTCACAGCGCGTCGGCCCTCTCGCCCAATCCTAAATCACTGCCGCACGCTCCTCTCCCTCTTCTCCATTGCAAAACCACCTCCTCTCCTCTCCATCATCTCCATTCCAAAACAACCGTCTCGCCTCTCCCTCTTCTGATCTTCTCCATTGCAAAACCACCTCCTCTCCTCTCCATCATCTCCATTCCAAAACCACCTCCTCTCCTCTCCATCATCTCCATTCCAAAACCACCGTCTCGCCTCTCCCTCTTCTGATCTTCTCTCCATTGCAAAACCACCTCCTCTCCTCTCCATCATCTCCATTCCAAAACCACCTCCTCTCCTCTCCCTCTTCTCTATTGCAAGACCACCGTCTCTCCTCCCATCTTCCAAAGCTAGCACCGGACCACTCAGAATGACATCTATGGAGAGGATGCAGCAGCGAATCAGGCAGATCACCGGCAGCGACCAGGCAAAGTTAGCCAGGTTGAAGGAGATCCTTAGTTGGTTTGGCAATGAGTGGGAGATTTCGAGGACGGTGCGGGCCATGTGGTAATGTATGCGAAAGAGCGAGACGGCGACGATGAGGGCGGCGATGTACATGTACTCCTCGGCGGCAGTCACGCCGCAGTCCTCCGAGTTCATCAAGTATCTCCTATGGGCAATGGAGCAGACAGATTTGCCCGAGGCGACATTCAGGTGGAGGTGGTGGGTGTACAGGTCGAAGGTCGAGCACCCAGAGGATATCAAATCGATCGAGTATGGTGTGTCGTTCGTGAGGGTGCAGAGCCAGCCGGAGCCACAGGAGTATTCTTTCTCCCACCTCAAGAGGAGGCCGGATGGCGCGACTTCACTTCCCCGACATTCTCCATGGTTCCCTCGACGCTCGCCTCGTTTCAACGGCAGCGGTAGGGTTTAAGGTAAGCTTTGCACTAACCTAATCTTCCATCTGCTCATGCTTACAATGAGTGTGACAGCTAATGAAAATCATGCTTACAATCAGTCTCCGAGTACTACGCCAATCACCCTAAAATAGCTCTGGACCTTTGGGTCAAAGTTGTGACATAGTGTACAAATAAAGAAAAATAGATTGGTGCTTCTTTCAGAAAAGAGTACTCCCTAGAAAACTGCCAATATAAGCTACTAGTATTTGGTTAGAGGATTTGCTGCCGAGAAAGATCCGTCCACAAAGAGCGCCACACATCCCACTGGTTGTGGTGGATGCCAATGCGTGCATGCAGCATGGTTGGTGTTGGTAATTTTTACTTGGAACACCTCGCACTCTGCATATATGCCGGTTCCATACGTACATTTGTGCAGTTCCACCAAAATGCACCTGAATAACCCTGTTTGCACAGATAATGAAAAAGCGTGATTACATTATAGTGGCACTAGTTGATGAAACACACAAAATAAATAGAAGAAAATATTGCGATAGTATCATAGTATGCCATGCTGCAAGGACGAGATGGGCCCTGCGACGCCTCATACTGGACATTGTCCCAAGTCTCCCAGATACACCTTCTGCCACTGATGAACATCAGTGTACAACAGTAGTACAAGGAGGCGCCTTGAGACATTCAAATCTCTATTTTTGTACATATCAACTAAAATTAAGCACCCCAGTTTGCAGAAACGCTTAAACATTAACAATGGGACTAGTTGATGAAACATACTTTAACAAAGAGAAGCACTTTCTTTATCTACATTGGAAATGAAATGATAGAGATGACACTCGCTCTATTTTAACTGTATTATTACTTCATTTTATCAGTGACACTAGGGTCGAGCAGGTGGCAAACGAGGTGTACCGTGCCTTGCAAGGATGGAGGCCGGGGGTGCTTAGACTGGGATGCTGAAGCTGGCTCTTTCAGTCACCAACATGGATGATTCAATTCATGGGACCTTTTGGTGCAGTTCACCTAAAATGAAGCAATGTCCCGTGAGCTAGCAGCTTCTTCTTCAATTTTTTTAAGAAAAGGGCTCCAGCCCCGGTTCCATTTCCATCAGAAAACAAAACCCACAGAGCTTCTTCTTCATTAGTTGCAATAAAATTGAGCAACATCAAGGTTGGTTGTGAAGCTCCTGGAATGCTCAACTATAATTTGGATATCATTTGTGCAGTTCAACTAAGATCGAGCGTGAAATGTATATCTCTGTTTGCACAAAAAAGGTGGAAAAGAGGGTGACTAACAAGTGATGAAACATGAATCAAATGAAAAGAGGCATGTTCCTTGTCTGAATGGCAATCCTACAAGGACAGTAGCAATTTCTAAAGCAGTGGCATTGCTAGATATTAGTGTGGACATTAGGATTAACTATGACAACCATTAAATACGACATTACTTTGGGCACGGGAGAGTAGGCGGACCAAGACAGTTGCATTTCTAACGAAAAGAACCAACTTATCTTAATGGGAAATTTTAGCAGGACATGTAAAGAAGTGCCATTGATTCATATTACTGGAGGCATTACATTGAAAACAACATTGGTTTAATGTGTCCTTACTTTTAACAGTGCGACTGCTACATTTTACCAGTGGCATTACATAAGAGTGGCTCCGGGCAACAAACATCAGAACATGATATCTGGGTTGGTCCCATTTTTGTTCGGTATAGCCACCTTATACTGTGTGAGGCTAGCAAATCTAGTGCTGGACTTACTCTGTTGACTTGTCCCTCAGTCCCCACTTTCTTTCCTTTTTCAACCAGTAGATCGGGTTTATATTGAGTTTGTACTACGTTTCCCTTTATCTCCCTATTAGACCTAGAGACTAGTTGGATAGCCAGTCTTTGCTAATTTTCGCCCCCATTATTTCCTCTTTCGACCAAGTCCTAGATTCAGGTAACAAATCGTCCCCCACCCCCACCCCCTTTCTTCCTTGTTTGAACCAAGTAGTACTAGATTCAAGTGCATGAACTAGTTTTACCTCTTAAACGTAAAAAAATTAGGCGGTTTTCGAACAAACGATCGATCGTATCTACGAGGGGGCCTGAGAAATAGTAAAAGTTACAAATGCAGCGACGTCAGGAGCTCGGCAAGTAGAGAAAGGCCGGTTTCGAAGGAAGTTATACCTGATGGTCGTCGGGATGTCGCTAGGTGGGCGACGGGAGGCCAGATCTGCCCACACTATGGCAGCGAGGAAGAAGGGGTCGGAGGCCCTCCCTCGCCAGCGGTGCTTGGGAGAGAACGGCAAGGCAGGCTGATCGGGACGCGCCCAACAGTGGGTAAGAGCCATCGCCGAGGACGACCGCGTGAACATTGCACCTTCTCACCTTCCCCGGCGGAGAGGATCCGGCTGGATCTGTGACCAGCGGTGAGCAGATAGAGAGAGAGAGTGTGGCCACAGTTGTCGTGTTTAGATCTGGAGAGGCCGAGACGGTGTGAAGAGAGCAACACTAGCAAGCAAGCGCGGAGGCTCCTGCCTATATAGTGGAGTAGTACTTAGTTTTCTTTTGTCTACCAGAGCCGGCTTGACCTCGTCAATGACTGTCGAGAAGTCTTCATGCACGTGGCCCGGAGGCGCAGTTGTCGTCATTTTGATCTGACGCGCCGGATTATAACATATAACACGAAAAAATGCCACATGACAAGAAATCATAACCTCACTGCCCAAAGGAGACAACATGAATCCCGACGGATAAACTAGACCAGGAACAAAGCTCAAATTAAAGATAAAGTCATAGAAAAGGGGTCCGTCGATAGATGTCCTAATTAACATAGCCGGCTTGACCTAGATGGCAGCCGAGTAGTCACTGTTCGTGCGTGTGCCCCCAATGACTAGCCCAACTCAGTTGTCGCCGTTTAACCCTCGCAGTGATCCGAAGCACATGACACATAATTTTGTGAGATGACAATAAACCTTTTTTAGATTTCTAACCACAACTACAGCCATGTACAACACGGCCTGCACGATATGTAGACGATAGCCAATCCAAGCGTGTCTGCTAGGGTCTGGTCACATGCATGGACCAACTGATCTTCCGTGTCTTGCAGGGATCGTCCAGGCACCAACGTAGTACAACACTTCTCTAGTACTATCGCTCGTCTCCCTCTTCTATTAAGTCACCCGACTTGCAGGGCCGGGGAGTGTGCCTATGGTCGGTTCTCAATTGCCGTCCCACATGTGTGTGCGAACGCAATACGACGCGCGTTCCATTCGGGGAGCAGCATGCCAGACCGAACGGCCGTATGGGGTGCGACGCAAACATGATGTGCGTGCTGTATACTCCATACATGTGTACCGCCGTTTTCTAGACGCTTTGCTCCATGGCGTGGGCGCAATTCATGGATACAAAATTAGTATACTGTATACTATTTAAAAGTCGAGGGCGGGGCTTTTCCTGCCTGGTAGGCGGCGGGACAGTTCCGCCTAGTCGGTTCGACAGAGACGTGTGAAGATGAGGGAGTAGGCTACTGCAAACGTAGGGCTGTGTGATTTGACAGTGAGTTACTGCTGGACAGGTGGGGCTCAGACATTATCATTTTAACTACGGCGCTATGACCGGCGTGAGTCTCCCGATTCTTGACCACCTCCATATAGGTGCCTCTCCTAGTGCTCCACCATGTAGTAGTAGAGGTTGTCTCTTGCATGAGAGCCCACTTCTCCACTTTCTCCTTGCCTCTCTTTCCTCCACATATGCAAAAATGCCATGTAAAGCACACTATTGTACTTACTTGCTCCTACAGGTGCTTAAGCTTGCCACATAGGCATAAAGTCTGATGTGTCAAGTTAATCAAGAAGAGAGAGTCTAGTTTGGTGACCCAAGGAAGAAACGGTGCTAAGCGCGTGTACCTACGTGAAAAGACAATTTTGAGTCTATAGCTAATTAAATGAAGCAAACTTAGCAACACCATTTCATTGGAAGAGGTCACTCCTTGGCAAATGCAATAAATACTAGCACTCCCTGTGTCCCATTATATAAGAACGTTTTTGAAACTACACTAGCTAGTGTCAAAAACATTCTTATATTATGGGACGGAGGGAGTACGAAGAAAGAGATAGAGAGGAGTAAAAAAAATACACTTATGGCCAACCTTATAGCCAACCTTGTTGTAGTATGAGTGACTAAGTGATGACTACGTATGAATGCCAACATCAGATAGCCTAACGCACCGTGTTAAATCTGCAAGGGCGCGACCGCGCGAGCGACGCGACGGTCGTGGTAGGTGCGACCATGATACGGGCTGCTGGCTGCCCTTGGATCTAAGATCAAACGGTCGCATGCTAAGTTGCTGAAAATTTTAAGAATAACCCTCCAGGATAGGATATTCACCCATAGGTCTAGAATCACGCCATGCAACCGTTCAATCTTAGATCCAAGGGCTCTCGAAAGCCCGTATCATGGGAGAATGGAAAGCCACTACCCTGCCTTTCGCACGCTGGCAGTTCGCTCCTACTCTTTCCCGCACGTCCTTTAATACTACGGCGGTTCACTCCTAGTCGTCCCGTCCATTCACATTACGGCAGTTCCACTAATCCTAACCCTCCTCCCAAATCCATGGCGTCCCAAATCTCCCCGATCGGCGGTGAGTACAATGTTAGAACCATCACCGGCGATGAGTTCGACGTCATCTACACCCGTACTTCCGCGACGGTGAAAGGATGCCTTTCTCGCTTCAGACGCATGTTCGAAAACTCACATGATGATTGGGTCGCTGGGCTAGATGTTGAGTACACCACAGTCGTGGGACGAGAGAAGGATCTAAAGGACGAAGAGAGGAAGAAGCCCACCATGATCCAGGTTTGCGTACATAACGTTTTCTTGGTTTACCACATATGCCATGCCGACGTTGAGTGCCAGGATTTTAAGAACTTCCTCGAGGACAAAACAGTCAAATTCGTTACTGTAGACTTTAAGAACGACAAAGAAGTCCTGCATCGGATAGGCCTCGTTGTAGGCAACCCCTTCGACCTCCAGAAGAATCGGCTGGTGCCCTCTCGTCAGCCCTCAATGCTGACCCTGGCAGGAGCCCTGGTTCATCCTTCGTACCGCAAACTGGAGAAACCTCATTACACATTTCATCGTCATGCATGGCAGCGGAATGTACTAGATATAAACCACATCCACTACGCTGCAATGGATGGCTACATTTGTTTCAATATCTACAAGGGTTGGATGAAGAGCAACAGCCAAGTTGGCGGTTCAAGCAAAGAAGTATCAGCCAAGAGGAAGAGGGACAAGGATGAAGTCGAGGACGTGGACGAGGACTCCGAGTAAGGTGGCAATGTCGTTGCTCATGGCGGTTCTAAACTTCTAATGCAGTGTCTACCGGATTAGTTGCATAGTTTAATTTCAGGTGTGCTTAGTTTTATTTGAGGGGTGTGTTGTGCTGAGCTCCCAGCGGAACTATGTTATGTTTCTTCTCATTACTTTAACTCTTCAGTATGTACATATTAGTACTAGTATTTCTTTAATAGAATTTAGTACCCCAATTAAGCCGGTACTAGCTTTTTTAATAGTACTATATGCATAATTTGGCGATGAGCGCTCTCTATATGTACCACCTTTTTTTAAAATTTCAATTTTTGCTCCATGGCGCAATCCATCGATAGTGGAGTACTATTGTACAAAAGTATACATTTTTTAAAAGGGTAGCGTACTGTTCATCACA
>NC_041381.1:608956491-608964167 GCF_002162155.2 Triticum dicoccoides | reverse complement strand
AACAACATGCATGCCATGTAGTAAACCGATCCGGAGGAAGTATAGTAACAATGAGGTGATTTTACCCAGCGACCGGCGGGGGAGCATGGCCTGTCATGCGGTCCCACGTGTCATGATGTACCAAGGCGATGCGTGTGTCCCTCTTGAGGCATAAGCAATACTAGTACGTGATTTGAGATGATGTCGAACCAAAGTGTGAAATAATGTTTGCTTCGTCCGTCTGGGAAGGTGCGGCATTGTGATTTGACGTCTCATTGCTCATTACTAACACTGGGCCGGTACGAGTGGGGTACCTCCCCCTGCTGTTCTGCACTGTTATTTGGTGCTTGCCACGTCGACCCGGTTGCACATGAGATGACCCCACATCCTTTGTCAAAATAAACAACACCCCGATCAATGCATTTCACTCTTCCGTGCAACGGACGAACACCTTACTTGCTTCTACAGGTGCTTAAGCTTGCCACATAGGCATACAGTCTGATGTGGCAAGTTAATCAAGAAGAGAGAGACTAGTTCGGTGACCCAAGGAAGAAACGATGCTAAGCGCGTGTACCTACGTGAAAAGACAATTTTGAGTCTATAGCTAATTAAATGAAGCAAACTTAGCAACACCATTTCATTGGAAGAGGTCACTCCTTGGCAAATGCAATAAATACTAGTACTCCCTGTGTCCCATAATATAAGAACGTTTTTGGCACTACACTAGTGTCAAAAATGTTCTTATATTATGGGACGGAGGGAGTACGAAGAAAGAGATAGAGAGGAGTAAAAAAATACACTTATAGCCAACCTTATAGCCAACCTTGTTGTAGTATGAGTGAATAAGTGATGACTATGTATGACATGCCAACATCAGATAGCCTAACGCACCATGTTAAATCTCCAAGGGCGCGATCGCGCAAGAGACGCGACGGTCGTGGTAGGTGCGACCATGATACGGGCTGCTGGCAACCCTTGGATCTGAGATCAAACTGTCGCATGCTAAGTTGCTGAAAATTTTAAGAATAACCCTCCAGGATAGGATATTCATCCATAGGTCTAGAATCACGCCATGCAACCGTTCGATCTCAGATCCAAGGGCTCTCGAAAGCCCGTATCATGGGAGAATGGAAATCCACTACCCTGCCATTCGCACACTGGTAGTTCGCTCCTACTCTTTCCCGCACATCCTTTAATACTACGACAGTTCGCTCATTGTCATTCCGTCCATTCACATTACGGCAGTTCCACTAATCCTAACCCTCCTCCCAAATCCATGGCGTCCCAAATCTCCCCGATCGGCGGTGAGTACAAGGTTAGAACCATCACTAGCGACGAGTTCGACGTCATCTACACCCGTTCTTCCGCGACGGTGAAAGGATGCCTTTCTCGCTTCAGACGCATGTTCGAAGACTCACATGATGAGTGGGTCGCCGGGCTAGATGTTGAGTACACCACAGTCGTGGGACGAGAGAAGGATCTAAAGGACGAAGAGAGGAAGAAGCCCGCCATGATCCAGGTTTGCATGCATGACTTATGCTTGGTCTACCACATATGCCATGCCGATGTTGAGTGCCAGGATTTTAAGGACTTCCTAGAGAGCAACCTACTAAAATTTGTTACTATAGACTTTGGTAACGACAAAGAAGTCCTGCGTCGGATAGGCCTCATTGTAGGAAACACCTTCGACCTCCAAAAGAATCGGCTGGTGTCCTCTCGTCAGCCTTCAATGCTGACCCTGGCAGGAGCCATGGTTCATCCTTCGTACGGTAAACTGGAGAAACCTCCATACACGTTTCATTGTCATGCATGGTAGTGGAATGTACTAGATATAGACCACATCCACTACGCTGCAATGGATGGCTACCTTTGTTTCAATATCTACAAGGGTTGGACGAAGAGTAACAGCCAAGTTGGCGGTTCAAGCAAAGAAGTATCAGCCAAGAGGAAGAGGGACAAGGACGAATTCGAGGACGTGGACGAGGACTCTGAGTAAGGTGGTAGTGTCATTGCTCATGGTGGTTCTAATGCAGTGTCTACCGAAATAGTTGCAAAGTTTAATTTCAGGTGCGCTTAATTTAATTTGAGGGGTGTGTTGTGCTGAGCCCCCACCAGAACTATGTTATGTTTCTTCTTGTTACTTTAACTCTTCAGTAAGTACATACTAGTATTTCTTACATTTCATCTTTTAGTTGGTATAGTACTACCACTCGTTGATTCACATTATATACGTACAATATATATGACCAACATCATATAGCCAGCAGTTTAGTTGTCAAAGAATTTCATGGTACTTAGTTTTGTTAAAGAATTCCAGGGTGCTTAGTTTTATTTGAGGGGTGGGTTGTGCTGGACACCATTATTGTGACTAGCCTTTTTAATAGTACTATATGCATTATTTGGCGACGAGCACTCTCTATATGTACCACCTTTTTTATAATTTCAAGTTTTGCTCCATGGCGCAATCCATCGATACTACTGTTGTACAAAAGTATACATTTTTTAAAAGGCTAGAGGGCGGGGCAGTCTAGCTTGGTCGGTTTCATGAGAGGCGAGGGCCTTTGTGATTTGACGGCTCATTATTGCTGGAAGGTGGGGCCTTGTGATTTGACTGCTCGTATAAATGATCTAATTTGCTAGTCATCTCATTGTTAGAATTGTTCTATTCATTCCCTCAAAAAACAAAAAAACATTGTTCTATTCATGCCTTGCAGAGAACGTGACACGTGCGGTGAAACACCCGAAGCAAAAGATGAAACACAGCAGCAAAAGAAGAAGGAAGATTATCACCCCAAATGATCTAATTCGCCGTAGAGTCGTAACTGCTTCTTCATCGCCTCCACGACCTCCATCTCCTTGTGCGTATCCTCCGCCATCTTCTTCATTCTGTCCATGACGCGGGATTTCTCGACGCGAGCTTTCATCATCTGTTCCACGGCTGCATTACGTACCTTGACAGCAGCCGGGTGCTCGATGCGGGGCTTCGCCAACTCCTCCTTCTGTTCCATGATGAGGGCATGCAGCATCTTCATCGAGGAACTACTATTCTCATGCAGCTTCTTCCAGCCGGTGTTCTTCTCCTTCAACAGGTCGATCTCGTGGCATAGCTTCTCCTTGTCCTCCTGAAGTCGCAGGATTTCGCCGGTCGCCTTCTTCTCCAAGGCAATGCTCTTCTTCAGCAGCATCACCAAGCCGGCGGTCAACTCCCCCTGCTGATTGAGCTCAGCGGGCATGTCGTCGAGGCTCTCCTTCAGCAACTCCGTCAAGCCTTGGATGAACTCCTTCTGCTTATTGAGGTGCTTATTGAGCTGATCGGGCATGCCGTCGAGGGATAACGACTCCAGCTCCGCCGGCTCGACATGTTCGCCTCCGCGGCTAGGGCGCTCCTGGGAGCCATCGCCTGCCCGTGAGAGATCTTTCGAGGTCTCTGCGTGGCGGCAAGCCCTCTTTTTTCCACAGCCTTGGTTGCCACTCCCTTGTTACGACTAGTTCTCGACCTAGAGCTCTACTCACCGGCCATGGCAACGATGGACGAACAAGAAGCACTTATGAGGAGGAAAGGTAGAGTAATTTTCGGTTAGGTAGTTCCCCTTTTTATAACCTAAGTACTAGCACTAGTAGTACTAATACCTGCATAGTGGGAACACGTTCAGGTTTGGTACGTAGTACTAGTAGGTGTGAGCAGGCTTTCGAATGTGATGGGAACAAGGTAAATATTAATTGATGATTCTGGTTTCGAGGCCCGAAACGGCTCCCGATGAGTTTAGTGGAACATAAATTTCAAGTAGACTACACTGCTCAAATGCGTAAATATTATGTTACTGTCAAAAATTGGCACAAAATACGAAGGAGACCAATGGAAGTACTACTAGCAACCCACGATTTAACTACTCGCATGCGCGCAGTGGAGTAATAATGTCTTTCTTCCGCCCTCATGTCCACTCAATTTGCATGCGCTGTATTAATTGACCATCAATGAAGTGAACGACTTTACACGCGTCAAATTATAACATGGGGTGGATCTTGGTACAAAATTGCGTCCGCCCGTGTACCCGCGTGTGTGTGCGAGGGAATGAGTGCATGCGTGGCGTGCGTGCACATCTTCGCTTTGTGCATGTACCGCCAGTATGGCTCAGGGAGGACAAGTACATTCTTCTGGAACCAGCAGCACATCACTGTGATCAATCCACGCAAGGAGGTCGCGACAACGCCTCCACATGTGCCACGTGGCTTCATGAACTGTAAGAGAGACACTGTGTAGCATGCCATTGGTATTCTAATTTACGTGTTTTGCACATACTCGAAGTACTAGTAATTTACACGTGCATTGCACACATCAGATTTTGCAACTGAATTATGAATAAATACCACACTATAGCATGTAAGCTCTTAGTCATATATGCATGATGTAGCCCTTCGTTTAATTCTTATAGTTCATCTCATTCAAAATCAAATTAGTTTTTATAAAAAAGCTAAGAACGCGTGAATAGGAAAAACATGGGATTATAGTGGAATGTCGTCTTGAATCCTATAGGATGGTACGAGTGTTTGATTGTGCATAGAAAAAATGCAGAATTCTTTCAAAGAGGTTTACAATCTAGTGCAAATGAATCATATGGAAAAATTCCTATGGTTTACAATCCTATGAATCAAACAACCAAGATAGAAAAAATTCCTAATGATTAGAATCCTCCAAAATTCCTTTGAGAATCCTTTGAATCAAAGAAGCCCTTAATCTATTTTATGATTCATGGAATTGTGTGTTGTAAAGCATAAAGTAAAAACAAATAATGGCAATTCAACTAGAAAAAAAGTTTGGGCAGTTATGATACGGAAGATTCTAAAACAAAAGAGCACCACTATTGTTTTGAGGTTTGTACATTCAACCATGGAGTCTGCTAGATTGTACATGTGGCAAAATCCGGTGGGGGGCTAGAAGATGGTGCGAGGGGCCGAGTGGAGGGAGACTATGAAGGAATGAACAAGTGCGAGATCGATATTTAGAGAGAGGGGGCGAACACGTGCGATGTTGCACGCAATGGCGGAGCCATGAAAAATAAATGAGCTAGGGGGCCAAGCATTGCTAACGAGGAGGGTCAATTAACAAAATTAAACCTTTTTTAGCAGCAATTGTCTAATGATCACATTCATATTAGCCTCAATATATAGTGATGTTAGTGGGAGGGGGCAGGGCCCTTACTGCCCCTGTCTTCGCCATTGTGCACGCATCTGAGAGATGAAGCAGAAGGCATGGATGATGAGAGGGGGACGTTGGATATATAATTAATGTGGGTGTATTAGCTATTTATGTTAATCCTATATAGAGAGGTATAGATTGATCGATGTGGACGTGGGAGAGGTATAGATTGATCGATGTGGACGTGGGAAAGAGGGTGAGACCTCACTGGATATATCGATTGATAGGTTTGTGTGGAAAACTATGAAAGACCTAGCTATATACACACATACATAGAGGAACATCGATCGTTGCGCATGCACGCGTGAGAGATAAAGAATGCCCGGTATGAGGGAGAGGGGGATGTGTGTGGGTGTGTGCCTTCATGGGAGACCGACCTGAAGAAAAAGATTGCATGCGTGCGATAGATAATGCCGACTGGTAGTGTGTGTGCATGCATGCACGAGAGAAAGTTAGTGGTACAATTATAAAGAGAAGACTACTGTGTGGGTGTAAAAGAATAGGTGAGGTCATAATCAATGTAAAGTTGAATTCAAATATTTGAATAAGAGATCCTGATTTTTGAAACCCATGCATGCATGAATATAACGGAGATCTGCGCGATTTGCTTTGGAAACGAGCATGTGGAATGTATACACATTGAACAAGGTCAGACTGATTTGAATTTGAGATACCGATGGCAGACATCATTTGCCCATGTCACATCCGTGCATGTAATTGGAGATGATGGGCGGCTTTCGCATCACATATCTATATCTATACCCCAATATATATATATTATATTATATATATTTTTTATATTGTGTGCGGGTACTTTAACTTTGAAAGATGGTCGTTGGATGAGGCGAATCCGATGGTCCAAAGATGGCAAATTTGAGCACTATTGGTCGTTGGATATCATCTAGATTCCACCAGATTTCGCCACATGTATAATCTAGAAGACTCAATGGTTGAGCTTAAGCATAATGCACAAACATCAAAACACAAGCACTTCTTATTTGTTCTAGAATCTTCCGAATCAGAGTTGCCCAAATGTTTTTCTACATGATTTGCCATTATTTGTTTTTACTTTATGTCTTACAACGCACAATTCAATGAATCTTAAAATAGATTAGCTTTCTTATAAAAATTAGATGATTTTGAATGAAATGAACTATAAGAATTAAACGAACATCTAAATCATGCATATATGACTCAAAGCTTGCATGCTATAATGTGGTATTTATTCATAATTTGGTTGCCAAATCTCATGCGTGCAATGCACGTGTACCTTACTCTAGTCTAAATGGTGTTTGTGTGTGTGTTGTGCGTGTTGAGGTGCAAATTGTCTTTTTTTGGGTACACGTTAAGCTTGTTCTTCCGAAATTTCAAGCCGCGCCTTGTTATGCCGAAAATTGAAGCTAGCGTCTCTTTCTATCATGCTGCGAAACTCCCTCCTCTTCAAGCCGCGCCTCGTTAGCCCGAAATATTTCAGATATATATTTGTCTCGTTGTGCTCCGACAACTCCCTCCATCTCAACCCGCGCCTTGCTATTCCGAAATTACAACACGCACGAAAACTCCCACCTCCTGTGAAATCCCGACACGCGAAATGCCCGTGGTACCCCTGAACCGAAAGAACCGCCTCAAATTGGTGGGGGGTACTTTCGTAACTTACCCCACATTTCGTACAAGCGCGTCTCTAAGCCATGGTTCCCCACTGCCATCCCATCCGCCCACCCATTCATACACCGAGGCCGCGAAAACCCGCGACGAAACCCCACACCCTGCTCCGTCCGCCACCTAGCCGGAGCTTCTTCCCCGACGATGTCGTCCACAGCAACACCTCGATGTCCCTCATCCACCGTACCGGATAAGGATCCGTTGTCGAACTCATCGTCCCGCCGGTTCAGCCACCCCGTCCTCCACCTCCAAGGAGCTGCCCCGACGTTCCCCTCGTCTTTCGCGCCACCTCCATTCCCACACCGCCGTCTTCACCTGCACCACCGGAAGAGCATCATCATCACCGTTTCCTCGGATGAAGCTGCGGCTTAATCAGCGCCACCAAAGAGGTTGTACACTAATCACCGCATTTTCTTATTGATCCGATCTCACGGTGCTGCAGGCGCTCGGTCCCGAGCCGACACGGCGCGACTCCATCCACGGTGGCGTCGCCGGCCACTTCCTCCACGACGTCGCTCCCTCGACGGTGACGTCTACATCAGTAGGAGCTACTGCTGCTTTAGCTCTTGCTCGCGCTGCTGCTCTGCTCTTGCTCTCGGTCCCCTGCCTGGTCTGCTCTTGCTATTGCTCTTGCTCGTGCTGCTGCTCTCGCTCTTGCTCTTGATTGCGATGCTGCTCTGATTTGGCTACACTTCAGTCGACTAAATCGACTTTTGGGTCAGTCTATTTCCAAGGGGTGGGCTCGCCGGGGTGAAGGAAGAACCAGCCGCAGTGGGGAGGGGGCTCGCCGAAGAGGTACCCCACTATCTATCTTAGGGTTCAGGATGGGGGCGGTGGT
>NC_041381.1:608943602-608956194 GCF_002162155.2 Triticum dicoccoides | reverse complement strand
CGGTGAGGAGTGTTTTCGGGGCGGGCGTGGCGGCGCACCACCGGCCGCGGGCGGCGGGGGGCTGCTGTTTGGCTGGTGGTGGCTGGCGGCTCAGGGGTGGAGGTTGAAGATGAACTGCAGGCCCTTGATTTTGTATCCAACGGCTGCAAAATCGACTAACCAGAGATGAAAAAGTCAGTCGACCGACGTGTAGCCTCACCTTCCTAGTGCGTTCAGTTTCGACAGCAAAATTCAGTTTCGATAGCAAAATTCAGTTTGGACAGTTAGGTTCAGTTTCGACAGTTAATTTAAGTTTCGACAGTTAAGTTCAGTTTCGACAGTTAAGTTCAGAGATGAGCGGCTGATGTATTTTACATCTAGCACTTTGTGGTTATGTATTTTACGTCATGTATTGGAGATGCTATTAGAATTCCACTCAGGTTAACGTTGTTCGTTGTCTCTCTTGTCCTGCTTCAGCCTCGGCGTCGTACAACTCACCGGAGCTGCTCCAACGACGAAACCCTCCATCACAGCGGAGAAGTACCTCGGGCTCCATCTCCAGATGCCTAAGATCTTCTTCCCCTCCTCCGACAGCAAAGTCAGCCGGTGCATCCTCACCGGCCAACCCAATCACGCTGAGATCGACATGGCTTCGCCAAAGAGGTTGTACACTTGTTGCATCTCTTTTTTACTCTACATGTTATATATATTGTCCACTGAGAACTCATAGTAACGGGAAATATGATTATTTTATCCTACCACCCTCTTCTTCCCGGAGCCTGAGTCTGTTTCGAGCATCAATTTCATTCGTGTGGAGCCTCTTTAGTCTTCCCTCAATCATTTCAATTGGTGAATTCTCGTCTCGGTGGACATTCTTCAGCTCTTTTTCTTTCCGGTGGATTCAATTCTAATTTTTGGTAGTTGAGGGAGTCCCGGATTAGGGGGTGTCCAGATAGCCGGACTACCATCATCGGCCGAACTATCATCGGCCGGACTATCATCATCATCGACCGGACTCCAAGACTATGAAGATACAAGATTGAAGACTTCGTCCCGTGTCTGGATGGGGCTTTCCTTGGCATGGAAGGCAAGCTTGGCGATACGGATATGTAGATCTCCTACTATTGTAACCGACTCTATGTAACCCTAGCCCTCTCCGGTGTCTATATAAACCGGATGGCTCTAGTCCGTAGAACAACAACAACAACCATTACAATCATACCATAGGCTAGCTTCTAGGGTTTAGCCTCCTTGATCTCGTGGTAGATCCACTCTTGTAAACATCCACAATACGAATATCAATCAAGCAGGACGTAGGGTTTTACCTCCATCAAGAGGGCCCGAACCTGGGTAAAACATCGTGTCCCTTGTCTCCTGTTACCATCCGCCTAGACGCACAGTTCGGGGCCCCCTACCCGAGATCCACCGGTTTTGACACCGACATTGGTGCTTTCATTGAGAGTTCCTCTGTGTCGTCACCGATAGGCCTGATGGCCTCTTCAATCGACAATGACGCAGTCCTGGGTAAGACTTTTCTCCCCGGACAGATCTTCGTATTCGGCGGCTTCGCACTGCGGGCCAACTCACTTGGCCATCTGGAGCAGATCAAAAGCTACGCCCCTGGCCGTCAGGTCGGGTTTGGAAGCCTAAACTTAACGGCCGATATCCGTGGGGACTTGATCTTCGATGGATCTGAGCCACAGCCGAGCGTGCCGCGCTGTCACGATGGGCACGACCTAACTCTGCCGCCGGACAACACCTTGGAGTCCGCACACGAATCCGCTCTGACCCATAGTCCGGAGCCGATCACTCAGATCGAGGACGGATGGCTGGACACCGCCTCGGGAGCTGCAACTTCTACGGCGATGGAGCCGAACACTTACCTTGTCCCGCATAAAGCTCATGACTCCGAGGTGCCGGACTCTCTGCCGGACTCCGAACCTCCTGCTCCCCTGCCAGTCGAATCCGACTGGGCGCCGATCATGGAATTCACCGCTGCGGACATCTTTCAGCACTCACCCTTCGGCGATATCTTAAATTCGCTGAAGCATCTCTCGCTATCCGGAGAGCCCTGGCCGAACTACGGCCAGGATGGTTGGGACGCGGACGACGAAGAAATTCAGAGCCCACCCACCACCCACTTCGTAGCCACCGTCGACGATCTAACCGACGTACTCGACTACGACTCCGAAGACATCGACGGTATGGACGACGATGCCGGAGACTATCAAGAACCAGTGCCTACAGGACACTGGAAGACCACCTCGTCATACGGCATATATATGGTGGACACCCCAAAAGATGGGGACGGCGAAGAAGCAACGGAGGCCGATTCCTTAAAGAAACAGCCCAAGCGCCGACATCAGCGGCGCCGCTCTAAATCCCGCCACATCAAGAATAGAGATTCCGGCACAGGAGACAATAACATCCCAGAAAGCGCCGAAGACAACCCCCTCCAGCACGATCCAGCGCGGGAGGAGGCAGAAGCAAGCCCTCACGAGAGGGCGGCAGACGAAGACGTCGAGGATGATAATTACTTACCTCCCTCCGGAGACGAGGCAAGCCTCGACAACGACGAATTCGTCGTGCCTGAGGATCCCGTCGAACAAGAGCGTTTCAGACGCAGGCTAATGGCCACGGCAAACAGCCTAAAGAAAAAGCAGCAACAACTTCAAGCTGATCAATACCTACTGTCCGACAGATGGACCGAGGTCCTCGCGGCCGAAGAGTATGAACTCGAACGCCCCTCCAGAAGTTACCCAAAACGCAAGTTGCTCCCCCGACTAGAGGAGGAAGCATACAAACCTGCATCACCAGTGCACAATACGGCAGACCGACCACCTCGTGGCCGCGACAGAGAGGCGTGCAAGCCCTCCACCAAAACCATAACCCGGCACCGCTCAAAAAGCATGAAGCCACGGGGGAACGCGCCGGACTTGCGGGATATATTGGAGGACAAGGCAAGACAATCCAGATCTATCTATGGATCACGTGGGCGCCCCAAGACCCACGACGAATACCGTCGTGCCGGATACAACTACTCCGGCCGGGCCGAACACAGCAGACAACGCTCTCTCGAGCTACGTCGCGATATTGCTCAATACAGAGGTGCCGCGCACCCACTATGCTTCACTGACGAAGTAATGGATCATCAAATCCCTGAAGGGTTTAAACCGTTAATATCGAATCCTACGATGGCACAACAGACCCCGCGGTTTGGATTGAGGATTATCTCCTCCATATACATATGGCCCACGGCGATGATCTTCACGCCATCAAATATCTCCCGCTCAAGCTTAAAGGACCAGCCCGGCATTGGCTTAACAGCCTACCCGCAGAGTCAATTGGATGCTAGGAAGACCTGGAAGCCGCATTCCTCGACAACTTCCAGGGCACGTATGTGCGACCACCGGATGCAGATGACCTAAGCCACATAATCCAGCAGCCAAACGAATCGGCCAGCAAATTCTGGACACGGTTCTTAACAAAGAAAAATCAAATCGTCGACTGTCCGGATGCAGAGGCCCTCGCTGCCTTCAAACATAACATCCGCGACGAGTGGCTAGCCCGGCACCTAGGACAGGAAAAGCCGAAATCCATGGCAGCCCTCACATCACTCATGACCCGCTTCTGTGCGGGAGAGGATAGCTGGCTAGCTCGCAGCAACAACCTCAGCAAAAACGCTGGCAGTCCGGATACCAAGGACCGCAATGGTAGGTCGCGTCGAAATAAAAACAAACGCCGCATTAACGGCGACAGCAATGAGGATACGACAGTCAACGCCGGATTCCGAGGCTCCAAGCCCGGTCAACGGAAGAAGCCATTCAAAAGAACCACTCCGGGCCCGTCCAATTTGGACCGAATACTCGACCGCTCCTGTCAAATACATGGAACCCCCGAAAAGCCAGCTAACCACACCAACAGAGATTGTTGGGTATTCAAGCATGCAGGCAAATTAATCGCCGAAAATAATGACAAGGGGCTACACAGCAATGACGAGGAAGAGACCCGGCCGCCGAACAACAGAGGACAAAAGGGATTCCCCCCTCAAGTTCGGATGGTAAACATGATATACGCAACACATATACCCAAGAGGGAGCGGAAGCATGCACTAAGGGACGTATACGCGATGGAGCCAGTCGCCCCAAAATTCAACCCATGGTCCTCTTGCCCGATCACTTTCGATCGAAGAGACCATCCGACCAGTATCCGCCATGGCGGATTCGCCGCATTGGTTTTAGACCCAATCGTCGATGGATTTCACCTCACGAGAGTCCTGATGGACGGCGGCAGTAGCCTGAACCTGCTTTATCAGGATACAGTGCAAAAGATGGGCATAGACCCTTCAAGGATTAAACCTACAAAGACAACCTTCAAAGGCGTCATACCAGGTGTCGAGGCCAGTTGTACAGGCTCAGTTACACTGGAAGTGGTCTTCGGATCCCCGGATAATTTCCGAAGCGAGGAGTTGATCTTCGACATAGTCCCATTCCGCAGTGGCTATCACGCTCTGCTCGGACGAACCGCGTTCACAAAATTCAACGCGGTGCCGCATTATGCATACCTTAAGCTCAAGATGCCAGGCCCTCGTGGAGTCATCACGGTCAATGGAAACACGAAACGCTCCCTCCGAACGGAGGAACATACAGCGGCTCTCGCGGCAGAAGTACAGAGCAGCCTTTTAAGGCAATTTTCGAGTCCGGCCGTTAAACGACCGAACACGGCCAAACGCGCCCGGAGCAACATCAACCAAGACCACCTCGCACGTTCCGAGCACGCGTAGCAATGCGGCCTCAACCCCAGCCCTCGCACAATTGTAAGACAAACTCTCTGCGTACATAATTACACCCTGGAGATACCATGGGCATAGGGGGAGAGGCACAACCACAACAGACCCAGAGTGCGGTTCGACCACACCAGGGGCTCCCAAGTGTGTCGCTCTTTTTATCTTTTATTTCTCTCTTTTTTATACAGAACTCTGTCCGGCGACGAACCTGCCGAACTCATGATGCAACAGCCAGGGAGGGACAAAGGCTGCGACGAACACTCAGGTGGTCTCCATTACGAGCATTAAATTTGTTAAATACACCATTCCGCGGCCTACCCCTGGAGGGAGACGCCTTTAATTCGTCCAATCCCTTGCTTTCCGCACTATTTGTATCATTCCGCACTCATAGCAAATCTTCTCGAATAAAATGCAGCACTTTTTGCCCATAATTGCATTACCTTATATATATATGTTCATTTACAACATGTTGCATCCGTACATTTTGGTACGGCCAAATACACCAGGGGCTTATGTTCCCCGCATTATGGTGTGATAAAGTCCGCACACTTTCACAAGTGCGGCACCCCGAACTTATAGCATTATATGAATCGGCTCCGAATCATGTCTTGGGTCCATAGTTGGGTTTGCCTGGCTCCCACGTTTGGCACCTTACGTTCCGTTCTATCGGCTAAGGTAGCACTGGGAGAACCACTGCGATTGCGCCCCGGTTGAGCCGGGTTAACGCCTCAGTGGAGAAAGCTAAAACCGACTGTCATGATAAGGCGAGAGACTGGTCGCTGTTCGAGAGGTCTTTTCGGGTCCTTAAGGACCTACGCCGCTTCGAGCGAAGTACCGGATAATGTCCGACGAAGGCGTGGATAGCGCCCCGAATTCGGTCTTCCGAATACTAGGGGCTTCGCCAAAATTTAAAATTATAGAATTCTATGGCTAAGTGAGAGTGTTCAAGCACTATAAGTCCGGTTGCCTTGTTCGTTCTGTTGAGCGCCTCCCTAGATGGACCCAAAAATGGGAACAAGAGTGCTCAAGTCTATCCCGAACACCCCAGCACTCGTGGCATGGGGGCTGAAGCCGACGACTTGCCATCTCTCAGATTTAACAAACGGCCGCACATAAGGTAATATTTTAAATTAACAAGCGTTGCTTAGCGCATATGAACAAAGTTTTCAGCGCACAGGATAACACATTGCGAATTTACTCAATAATTACATCCCTGGGGCACTCATCCGCAATCTTGCGGGCACCCTTCAGGACAGTCTTATAGTACATCTCGGGCGTACGATATTCCTTGCCCGCTGGTGGCGCCTCAGTGATTAGCTTCTCCGCATCCAGCTTGCCCCAATGCACCTTTGCGCGGGCAAGGGCCCGACGAGCACCTTCAATACAGGCGGAGCGCTTGATAACCTCCACCCAGGGGCATGCATCCACCAACCGTCGCACGAGGCCAAAGTAGCTCCCAGGCATGGCCTCTCCAGGCCACAGCCGGACTATGAGGCCCTTCATGGCCTGCTCGGCCACCTCATGGAGCTCGACCAGCTGCTTCAGCTGGTCGCTAGGGGGCACCGGATGGCCGGCCTCAGCATACTGAGACCAGAAGACCTTCTCCGTTGAGCTCCCCTCCTCGGCTCGGTAGAATGCGGCGGCATCAGACACGCCGCGAGGCAGATCTGCAAACGCCCCTGGAGAGCTCCGAATTCGGGTAAGTAACATGTAATTTACATTCACATGCTTGCTTTGCATGAAAAATGCCTTACCCGCCGCTATCTTCCTCACCAACTCAATCTCCTGAAGGGACTTATGGGCATCGGCCTTGGCAGTTTTGGCACTTTCGAGGGCCGAGGCAAGCTCGGACTCTCGAGTCTTTGAGTCACGCTCCAAACTCTCATGCTTTTCCATGAGAGCCTGGAGCTCTTGCCGAACCACCGCCACCCGCGCCTCCTGCTTTTCTCGCTCTGCCCGTTCCGCGGCCGCATTGCATTCGGCCGCGGACACGACCTCCTTCAGGGTCGCCACCTCGTTCGTCGCCCCTGCAGTACCCATGTTATCCTTGTTATTTTTTGTTGCAACCTAAATCCTTTTCTGTAAGGTACAAGTTCAAAGTGGTGTTACTCACCTTCTTTGTCCTGGAGCTGCTTCTTGGCGCGGCCGAGCTCTTGCTCGGACCGCTCCAGCTCCTGCTTCAAAGCACCAACCTCCGCAGTCAGTGCGGCAGAGGTCAGGAGCGCTGCCTGCAACCCATATTGACATAATTTTTTAGCAACCCTGCGTATATTTTCTTTTTTTCAGATCCTCAGTCCGACTTTTCTTTCCGAACACCGAACCGAGCATCAGGGGCTACTGTCTATGCGGTATTACATTGCATATTTTAACCGCTTACCTCAAAGCCTGATAGAAGGCTATTGCAGGCTTCGGTCAGCCCGCTCTTGGCAAGCTGTACCTTCTGAATCACCCCACTCATAATAGTGCGGTGTTCTTCCTCGATGGAAGCGCTCTGCAGCGCCTCCAACAAATTGTCCGGCGCCTCCGGTTGGACGGAAGCTGCCGGCGTCACGGTCTTGCCCTTCGTGCGAAGGGGCCGCCCGCCGGACTCCGGAACCACTGCGGGTTCTGATGTGGAGTCCGGCGCAAAGTCCGGGAGGCCACCTTGTGGCGCCTCCGGAGCCTCCCCCTGATGGGTCCCTTCTTGGGATCCCACCTTGGCGTCCTCAGTGTCGCGAGGGGTGGAGGCGGTCGGGATGGAGTCTACATCCGACGGAGCCAACGACCCGCTCGATGAAGCGGGGAGATCATCATTGGCCGGACTACAGGCAGCATGCGGCATCAGAATGACACTATGTGACGCAGAAAAAGAAATTATAAATCATTCAGGAATCCGGATACTTACGATCTCGCCGGAGCCCTGGCCCTTGAAGGCCATTCTTCCTCGCCAACGTTGATGTTGGTGGAGCTTTCTAGGGGAATAGTCCTTCCCCTCTTGGACCCTTCGGCCTCCCCTGTTGGGGAAGCCTTCCTCTTCCTCTCTCCCTCCTCTGGGAGAGAGTCCTCTTTCTCCTCCTTGTTTTCGTGGGAGGAGTCCAACCCGGAGTCGTCGGACACCTGAAAACAGGAACTCTTTCGAGCACCCGTGGCCTCCTTCTTGGCCTTCTTCTCCGGCACCACGTGCGGTGCCGGAACCAGCAGCCTCGCTAGATGGGCGTCTACTGGGTTTTCTAGCATAGGAGCCGGGCAGATAATCTGCTCCGCCTTCCTCATCCAGTCCTGTCAAAGGAAAAGGGGAAATTAAAACCCGCATAGAGTCAAACTATGAAAAGCAAGTGTCCCGTAAAGGGGTAGAATCACTTACCTCGTCGGCTTGACGCTGCAAGCGAAATCCGCGATCTTCAGTCGCGGATGCAGGGGCTTCGGCGCCCTTAAACAGCACCCTCCAGGTGCCTTCATACGTCGTGTCGAAGAGCCCACTCAGTGCTTGGTGCTGCTCCAGATTGAACTCCCACAGATTGAATGCCCGCTCCTGGCATGGGAGAATCCGGCGGACGAGCATGACTTGGACCACGTTAACCAGCCTGAGCTTCTTCACCAGCTTCTGGATAAAGGCTTGGAGTCCCGTCAGCTCCTCCGAACTACCCCACAGCAAGCCCTTCTCTTTCCAGGAGGTGAGCTGCGTGGGGATACCAGATCTGAACTCGGGGGCCGCCGCCCACGTAGGGTCGCGCGGCTCGGTGATATAGAACCACCCCGATTGCCACCCCTTGACGGATTCCACGAAGGCCCCTTCGAACGAAAGGATGTTGAGCATCTTGCCCAACATGGCGCCTCCGCACTCCGCTTGAGTGCCCTTCACTACCTTCGGCTTGACATTGAAGGTCTTGAGCCACAAGCCGAAGTGGGGCTGGATGCAGAGGAAGGCCTCGCACATGACGATAAACGCCGAGATGTTGAGGATGAAGTTCGGCCCCAGATCATGGAAATCCAGGCTGTAGTAGAACATGAGCCCCCGGACAAAGGGGTGAAGTGGAAAGCCCAGTCCGCGGAGGAAGTGGGGAAAAAACGACCCTCTCATGGGGCCTGGGGGTGGGGATGAGCTGCCCCTCATCGGGCAGCCGGTGCGCAATGTCGCCGGACAGGTAGCCGGCGCTGCGCAGTCTTTCGATGTGCTCCTCCGTAACGGAGGAGGTCATCCACTTGCCTCCCGCTCCAGACATGACTGGGGAAGGTTGAGACGAGATGTGCGGGCTTGGGCGCTGGAGCTCGAGTGCACGGAGATGGATAAGCAAAGGAGGAAGAAGGCGTAGGTGAAAAGGTGAATCCTTATCCCTTATATGGGCGGGCGAAGTCTACGCGTCCCCCACCGGCCTGGTAAAACTCGCTTATCCCCCAAGTGCCACCATCAATGGCGCGGTTGGGTTACCCACGTCCGTATTGATGAGAATCCCGGATTAAGGGGGAACACGATCTCTGCTTCGACAAGACGTGCCAAGGAAACCGCTTCGCTAAATGCGCTGAGGTGGTAGAGTAAAAAACGATTCAAGTAATGGCTTGGTAGTGGCGTGACGTCATGCCGCAAAAACGTCAGCAGATTGAACTTGTGTATATATTATTCTCTCTACGGTGGAATGTGGAATTTATTTTGCAGAGCCGGACACTATCCTGGTGTTCACAATCTTCTATCATTCGGAGGAGGAACCCGCTTTGCAATGCCAAGCAATATACGTGCCGGACTTATCGTCATTGAAGCCTGGTTCAGGGGCTACTGAGGGAGTCCCGGATTAGGGGGTGTCCGGATAGCCGGACTACCATCATCCGCCGAACTATCATCGACCGGACTATCATCATCATCGACCGGACTCCAAGACTATGAAGATACAAGATTGAAGACTTCGTCCCGTGTCCGGATGGGAATTTCCTTGGCGTGGAAGGCAAGCTTGGCGATACGGATACGTAGATCTCCTACTATTGTAACCGACTCTATGTAACCCTAGCCCTCTCCGGTGTCTATATAAACCGGATGGCTCTAGTCCGTAGAACAACAACAACAACCATTACAATCATACCATAGGCTAGCTTCTAGGGTTTAGCCTCCTTGATCTCGTGGTAGATCCACTCTTGTAAACATCCACAATATCAATATCAATCAAGCCGGACGTAGGGTTTTACCTCCTTCAAGAGGGCCCGAACCTGGGTAAAACAACGTGTCCCTTGTCTCCTGTTACCATCCGCCTAGACGCACAGTTCGGGACCCCTACCCGAGATCCGCCGGTGACACCGACAGTAGTGTTTATATTCTTTTCCTTGGATCAAGTGTTTTCCCTGCTCGTTTGCCTCTCGCCATTCAATCATTCCGGAGTTCAAGACATCTCAGAAGATTCGTCTGTGTTCCAATTAATTCGAGGTTGCCACCTCATTAAAATATTTCAATTGTTCCCGTGCATCATCTATCTCTTCAACAATCCTTTCCGATGGTGTTATCTCTTTAGTGGGCCCTAACCCACAGGTTTTCTTCCAGGATCTTACCTGACTCTTCTAATTCCCCCGGAGTTATTCTCAAATTCTTTTCATGTGTGACGTAAGAATGGATCCCATCAGTCGTATGCCTTTTCCTAGATCGATTTCAAATCATTTCATTGTTGGCTCAACCTCTTTGCTTTCCATTCTTCCGGAGTTCCTCAACAATTTTGGTGGTGTTTCTCGTCGTCTTTCTCATCTTTGAAGACCGAAGAAGAGTTTTCCCTCTCAATCTTGTCTGGTCTCCCAAAGATTCGTGGTTCTAGCTTCATATCATCCTCTCGAATTATTTCAGTTTGTCAGATATTCTTTCTTATCCATCCGGAGTATGTCAGGAGTTCTTTTCCCATTTCTTTTCATCGGAGGCCATCTTTCCAGAAGAATTCTTCGAAATCACATTTCAGCTACTATTATCCAATTATCCCGGTGCGTCGTTCAATTGTTCGTTAATCAACTCAAGTTTTTCCCATTCTCTTGCATCTAAATCCCCTCGAGCATATTGGTTCTTCTAATCCTTCCCGGTGATTCATTCTCTTTCATCAGTCATTTTCGAATTCTTACGATGGTTCGTTCAAGATTCTTTTTCCTTGATTATCATTTCAATCCATTCGTTCTTTCCAATCCTACCGGTGGATCATGAAGACCTTCTCAAGTTTGCGACATGTCACTTCTCAATCCTTTTCAAGAAGAATAAGTAGTATGCAAAATCCTTTGCTTGCCATCAATTTAATTTGATAAAGGATAAGCATACAATAAATCTTATTCTTATTTCATCCAAGTGAGTAATCCCTTCCTTCAGAGTTTGTTCTTGGTGAATAAATTCTAGTTCCAAGTGTTTTCATTTTTTATTTTCTGGAGTTCAATTTTCCTCAACTATTTTGTCGGATCCCCCATTTAAATCATCGCAAGGCTTTAATCTTATTCTTTCTCCCTTCAATTTTATCTCATCATTCTTTTGTTTACCGGAGTTCTTCATGGTGGTTCTTCATGATTTAATTCATTTTTGAAGAGTTGATCAAGATTTTGTTGGTGGAGTTCAAGTATCTTTTCTTCTCGCATCTCGAAGCGCAAGTAATTCTTCATTTTCTTTTGAAGTGGAGTTTTGCATTCCTTCGTTCTTCTCAGCTATCCACCCATTTCCGTTTGTGGCCGGTTATCACCTTGTGATCTTGAGATGTTACCTCTAAGTCCACAACAAGCTTATTCTTTCGTTGTTGATTTTCTCAACAACTCCGTTCAATCCTTCCTTCTAAGTTCTTTTCATGCAATTCTTTCAATGCTTCCGGAGGTATTGCGTTGCCTATGTCGTCAAGTGCCATCCCATCTTGTGAAGTTCTTGTTCTATTCTTTCCATTTCAGTCGGTGTGCTGCCTAAATCTTTCTATCTTGTTCATTTCTTATCTCGTTCTAACCAGTGTGGTTTCATAGTCTATCGGATTCCGGGAGCTATTGATTCTCTCCATTCTCGTAGTTCCTCTCTTATTCTCGAGTGCTCTCGATTCTTTGCTTCTTTTCTTGAGTTCTTGTTTCACCTCATCCCTTTTCCATTCCGTCTTGGTCCTAAGATCTCGGGACGAGATCTCTTGTTAGTGGAGGAGTGTTGTAACGCCCCGAGTTCGATGCGCCAGGTGTCTGCCAGTTATTCGTCGTCGTTGCCATGTCATTTGCTTGCGTGTTGCATTTTGCCATGTCATCATCTGCATTTCATCTGCATGTTTTTCAAAACTTGCATCCGTTCGGGTTCTCCCGGTTCTCTCCATTGTCCGTTCGGAGTCCGGACCTTTCGCGCGCGCCCGTTGCCCCCTCTCAGACCTTGTTTCATGTGCGGGTGTTAACCTTTCTCGGAATGGACCGAGTCTTGCCAAGCGGCCTTGGTATAGCACCGGTAGACCGCCTGTCAAGTTTCGTGCCATTTGGAGGTCGTTTGATACTCCAACGGTTAACCGGGTAACCGTAAAGCCCCTCTCTCTTTGCAGCCCAACACCCCTTCCAAACTGGCCCAAAACCCAGCAAACTCCCCTCCATGCTCTCGGTCATTCGATCACGATCGTGTGGGCGAAAATCGCTCCCCATTTGGACTCTCCTAGCTCCCTCTACCTATAAAAAGGCACCCCCCGTCCTTTTTCGCAGTCCGAAACCCTAGATCTCCTCCCTCTCCGCGCCAGACACGTCCGCCCCCGGCCGGACATGTCCAGCTGCCGCCCCCGACCAATCACCTCCTGCCACGTCGCCGCCGCCGGCCCCCTCTCTCTCCTCCAACGCCAGGGCCCGCGCGGCCCAGATCTGGCCCACGGGGCCCACGCCGCCGCCCGCCGCCGCCCGTCC
>NC_041381.1:608935051-608943063 GCF_002162155.2 Triticum dicoccoides | reverse complement strand
TCGCCTCCGCCGGACTCCGTCGCCGGCCGCCGCCTCCATCACCGGCCCCGCGCGCCGCCAGCCCGACCCCGCCATCTCCTCACCTCGATCTGCGTCGCCCCTCACCGGATCCTCCGCCACCGTCGCCTCCCGCGGCCCCATCGCCTCGCCGGCCTCGTCCCGCGGCGCCTCCGCCGGCCGCCGCCGCCCTGTCAACCCTCGCCGGAGCTGCAGCTCTCCGCCGCCGGAGCCCCAGGGTCGCCGCCGCCCCTGCTCCGGTCTAGGGATGGCAATGGGTACCCATTACACGTGTACCCTGCGGGTAAAAACCCTATTAGGGTAAGGGTATGGGACAAAACTTTACCCATGGGTACTTAAATGGTAAAAATATCATACCCATCGGGTTGAGAGGGTGCGGGTATGGGATCGTATAACCCATGCCCGCGTACCCATGTACCCATCTAAAATGGTGACAAGTGGGTTCCCTTTAATATCCTAATGTATTAATTTTTCTCTCTTAATTGCGCTAGGTAAAAACTCTAATGTGTAGTCAAAGTATCACTATAATTTATCATGATTTTGTGAACTTAAAGTGTATGCCTATGTGTTGTTGTTTAACATTTTTATTTATCGCTATATCGGTAATTATTTCTGTTTATGAGAATGTGTTGTTGTTACAATATGTTGTTGTTGTACATTGTTGTTTAAAATGTGTTGCTATTAATAATGATTATATGTAGCTTTTTGCAACTATTTTCTACTTAACTGATGTGTTATAAACGCGGGTATTTTTACCCACGGGTACCCATATACCCTATCGGGTGACGGGTATGGGAAAAAATTGTACCCTTGATGGGTATGGGTATGGGTGATGGGTAAGTTCAGGGTGGACGGGTAAGGGTATGGGGTGGCTCTACCCATACCCAAACCCGGCGGGTGCCATCCCTACTCCGGTCAGATCCGGGCATGGTGCCCCCGGATCCGGCCAACTCCGGCCCCTTCTTCCTCTCCGGCCATCTCCGCTCCTCTCCGGCATCAACTCCGGCAAGCTCTCCGGCTATCGTCGTAATCCGTGCAGCCCGAGGTTGTCCCTGAAAACGCCCAAGTCCCGAATATTTTTGCATAATCATGCCATGTTCATCGCATCGTATCTCTGCATCCGTAGGCCCGTTTCGTGCGTGTAATATGTCAAATTGTTCGCCTCAACGAGTACTTCATTTCATTCCATTGCATCATGTTCATTTGAGCTCATCTTGATGCCTGAATCTTCGTTGCAAGAGTGCATCATAATGTTGTCTGCTGTATGTTAACAGAACTAGCTCTTTTGTCATTTTTGCCATGATTGATTTGTGCATCCTATGAGGTTGATGTCTACATGTGTTTTGAACTATGCCATGTCTTCTTTACAGAGGTGCTTACCATGTATTTTTTTGATCAATGTGGTGACTAGCACAAGCATGCAAACTAGGCTTCGTAATGTTGTTGTTTTAGTCCCTGTTCTGCTGTTATTTTGATGCCATGTAAACTTGATGTTACAGAGAGATCCATGCATATTTTGAGATACTTCAGTAAGGATGTTTTGAACATATGGTTATTGTATATCAATTAATGCCCCTGGTTGCAATTATGGAGTAGTCTAGCATGTCATTTTCGTGCTCTACTTTTGCTTCAAAATGTTTCCTGGCAGATTGTTTACATGTTATTCAATTTTGCCAAGGTTGTTGTAGTTGATCCTTGCATTCTATGAACTTGTTCTTGCCTTGGTTTGTTTCATAAACATGTCTTCTTGCTGATGCTATGCTTATCTTGTCATGCAATGCTTTGTGGTGAGTGAATCGAGCTTGTTAAGTAGGGTACTTGCTGTTGCTGGTTTGCTAGGCTGAATCTGTTATTTCGTGATGCTATGTAAACCTGATACTACAAGTCATTCTATGCATAATAAGGAGATGTTCACTAAATATGTTTTGTTCTACATTTCATTCTCTATCCATCCATGCCCCTGGTTGCAACTATAGCTTGCTGTAGCTTGTTCATATCTTGCTCCAAAGTTGCTTCATAATGTTGCTGTCAGCCTGTTAACATTAAGTTCAGTTGTTGCCATGATTGTTGCTAGTGTTCTATGCATCCTATGACCTTGCTATTGCCATGCTTAGCTTCACAAACATGTCTTCTTACTGTTGGTTGCCTTGCCATGCCATGTTTTGCTCTGTAGTGAGTTGCACAAGCTCATCTACATGCCTACTTATCGTTGTTCCTGCCATGTTTAAATCTCTAATATAACTTGCTATGTTTACATGGGTGCCATCATATCTTCTGATCCTTTTTGGCTCATGGTCAGTAAGGTACTTTTGATCTCTGCATTTAGTAGGTTCATGCCATGCCTTTGTTTGCCATGATGAGTTCCTGGAACATGTTGTTTGATAGCTCTAAACATTGCAACCTGATGTTAATTTCTGCAAAGTCTGAAACTGATATTATTTGCAATCTTGCCATGTGTGTTTGAGCATGTTCTAGTGATTTCTGGAGATAGTTCAGTGTTCATGTTTTGTAATGCATTACCTGTACATCATGTCCATATCCTTTGTTTTCATGTTGAGATGTTGTAGCATAATGTTTTGGTGCTTGCAAGATGCCTAGTTGCTGTTTTGGACAGATTGTTGCTATAACTTGTTCCATGTGTGTGTGTTGAACCGTTGCTCCGTTTTGAGTGTGCTCTATATGAAACTTGCTTCATTTTGCATGGAGTCTCATATTATCATGTTGCATCCTTGTTTTGAGGTGTTTGCTTGATGTTTGAATGCATTTTGCACCAATGCCATGTTTAACTTGTGTTGCTCCTATCTTCTAGGCCGTAGCTCTGAACTAAATGAACTTTATATGTAATTTGACTAGAATCTCGTGTAGATCATCTTGGTGCATCTTAACTTGCTGTTTAACAACTTGAACATAAGGTTTATTCAGATCTGGACCAACTTCAAAATTTGCATATGAGGACTTACCGTAATTGATATATGTTGTTCCCGGCCTCATTTAAACTTGCCTTGATGTGTTGTTCTTGTTTGCATCATCTCTTGCCATGAGTAGACTCATCTAGATTTGTCATGCATCATCCTTGTTGTGCATCATGTCTTGTTCATGTGTGGTGTGTTTACCTTGCTGTGTGCTTCTTGTCGATAGTTCCCGTTTCGTTGCGATCGTGAGGATTCGTTCATCTACGCTTGGTACTTCTTCGTGGCTTCACCTTCTTCATGGACTCGTTCTTCTTCCTTGTGGGATTTCAGGCAAGATGACCGCTACCCTGGATCTCACTACTATCATTGCTATGCTAGTTGCTTCGTTCTATCGCTATGCTGTGTTACCTATCTTCTGCTCATGAAACCTCCCAAATTGCCATGAACCTCTAACCTTTGACACCCTTCCTAGCAAACCGTTGCTTGGCTATGTTACCGCTTTGCTCAGCCCTCTTATAGCGTTGCTAGTTGCAGGTGAAGTTGAAGATTGCTCCATGGTGGACATGATTTTGGTTGGGATATCACAATATCTCTTATATTATTAATGCATCTATACACTTGGTAAAGGGTGGAAGACTCGGCCTTATGCCTGGTGTTATGTTCCACTCTTGCCGCCCTAGTTTCCGTCATACCGGTGTTATGTTCCCGGATTTTGCGTTCCTTACGCGGTTGGGTGATTTATGGGACCCCCTTGACAGTTCGCTTTGAATAAAACTCCTCCAGCAAGGCCCAACCTTGGTTTTACATTTGCCTCACCTAGCCCTTTTTCGGTTGGGAGTCGCGCTCTCGAGGGTCATCTTTATTTTACCCCCCCCCCGGGCCAGTGCTCGTCGTGAGTGTTGGTCCAACCTGTCAGCCGCCGGTGGCCACCAGGGGAACTCTGGGCTGGCCTACCGGAAGTTTGGACAATCCGGTGTGCCCTGAGAACGAGATATGTGCAGCTCCTATCAGGATTTGTCGGCACATTCGGGTGGCTTTGCTGGTCTTGTTTTACCATTGTCAAAATGTCTTGTAAACCGGGATTCTGAGTCTGATCGGGTCTTCCTGGGAGAAGGTATATCCTTCGTTGATCGCGAGAGCTTATCATGGGCTAAGTTGGGACACCCCTGCAGGGTATAATCTTTCAAAAGCCATGCCTGCGGTTATAGGCAGATGGGAATTTGTTAATGTCCGGTTGTAGATAACTTGACACCAGATCCAAATTAAAACGCATCAACCGTGTGTGTAGCCATGATGGTCTCTTCTCGGCGGAGTCCGGGAAGTGAACACGGTTTCTGGGTTATGTTTGACGTAAGTAGGAGTTCAGGATCACTTCTTGATCATTGCTAGCTTCACGACCGTTCTGCTTGCTCTCTTCTCGCTCTTATTTGCGTATGTTAGCCACCATATATGCTTAGTCGTTGCTGCAGCCTCACCACTTTACCCCTTCCTTCCCCTTTAAGCTTTGCTAGTCTTGATACTCATGGTAATGGGATTGCTGAGTCCTCGTGGCTCACAGATTACTACAACAACAGTTGCAGGTACAGGTTATGCGATGATCATGACGCGAGAGCGATGTTTGCTTGTCTTGGAGTTCTTCTTCTGCTTCTTCCTCGATCAGGGGATAGGTTCCAGGTCGGCAGCCTGGGCTAGCAGGGTGGATGTCATTTGAGTTTCTGTTTATGTTTCATCCGTAGTCGGATGATGCTCCGATGTATTGTGATGTTGTATTCGTGTGGCATTGTATGCCTCTTTTATGTATCCCCATCTATTATGTAATGTTGATGTAATGATATCCACCTTCCGAAAGCGTTTCAATATGCGGGTCTATCCTTGGTGGGACCTTCGAGTTCCTTTTGGATAGGGTCGCATATTGGGCGTGACAAGTTGGTATCAGAGCCTCGACCGACCTTAGGAGCCCCCCTTGATTGATCGTGTAGTTTGGCCGTTGTTGAGTCTAGAACAAAACTGTTTTCAGAGTCTAGTTATATCGGAGAGTAGAAATTCTTTTTACTCCTCAGCCCCTTCGTCGCTCTGGTGAGGAATCTTGACGTAGGTGTTTTGAATTACTTCTCTTCCCCTTCAAATTTTTCTTTAGGATCACGTAGTTGGTTTTTCGATCGTTGTTCCTCAGCTCTTTTCATTCGGTGCATTTCTCGTCAAGTTGACTCGACTCTCTACATCATTGAGTTCAATCCTCAGTTGTTTTCTTTCCCACCCGCCCTCCCTTTTTCTTCTCGAAGCCGGAGTCCGTAATCGAGTATCCATCCTACTCGTGTGAAGTTTTTTGCTCTCTCTCCTTAATGATTTCAACTGGTGTTTCCTCTTCAAGATATTCATTGGTTCTCCCTTCCAAGTTATCTTTGTTTTCCCGCCCTCCCACCCTCTTCTTCCTGCAGCCTGAGTCTGTTTCGAGCATCAATTTCATTCGTGTGGAGCCTCTTTAGTCTTCCCTCAATCATTTCAACCGGTGAATTCTCGTCTCGGTGGACATTCTTCAGCTCTTTTTCTTTCCGGTGGATTCAATTCTAATTTTTGGTAGTGTTTATATTCTTTTCCTTGGATCAAGTGTTTTCCCTGCTCATTTGCCTCTCGCCATTCAATCATTCCGGAGTTCAAGACATCTCAGAAGATTCGTCTGTGTTCCAATTAATACGAGGTTGCCACCTCATTAAAATATTTCAATTGTTCCGGTGCATCATCTATCTCTTCAACAATCCTTTCCGATGGTGTTATCTCTTCAGTGGGCCCTAACCCACAGGTTTTTTTTCCAGGATCTTACCTGACTCTTCTAATTCCCCCGGAGTTATTCTCAAATTCTTTTCATGTGTGACGTAAGAATGGATCCCATCAGTCGTATGCCTTTTCCTAGATCGATTTCAAATCATTTCATTGTTGGCTCAACCTCTTTGCTTTCCGTTCTTCCGGAGTTTCTCAACAATTCTGGTGGTGTTTCTCGTCGTCTTTCTCATCTTTGAAGACCGAAGAAGAGTTTTCCCTCTCAATCTTGTCTGTTCTCCCGAAGATTCGTGGTTCTAGCTTCATATCATCCTCTTGAATTATTTCAGTTTGTCAGATATTCTTTCTTATCCATCCGGAGTATGTCAGGAGTTCTTTTCCCATTTCTTTTCACCGAAGGCCATCTTTCCAGAAGAATTCTTCGAAATCACATTTCAGCTACTGTTATCCAATTATCCCGGTGCGTCGTTCAAATGTTCGTTAATCAGCTCGAGTTTTTCCCGTTCTCTTGCATCTAAATCCCCTCGAGCACATTGGTTCTTCTAATCCTTCCCGGTGATTCATTCTCTTTCATTAGTCATTTTCGAATACTTACGATGGTTCGTTCAAGATTCTTTTTCCTTGATTATCATTTCAATCCATTCGTTCTTTCCAATCCTACCGGTGGATCATGAAGACCTTCCCAAGTTTGCGACATGTCACTTCTCAATCCTTTTCAAGAAGAATAAGTAGTATGCAAAATCCTTTGCTTGTCATCAATTTAATTTTATGAAGGATAAGCATACAATAAATCTTATTCTTATTTCATCCAAGTGAGTAATCCCTTCCTTCGGAGTTTGTTCTTGGTGAATTAATTCTAGTTCCAAGTGTTTTCATTTTTTATTTTCCGGAGTTCAATTTTCCTCGACTATTTTGTCGGATCCCCCATTTAAATCATCGCAAGGCTTTAATCTTATTCTTTCATCCTTCAATTTTATCTCGTCATTCTTTTGTTTACCGGAGTTCTTCATGGTGGTTCTTCATGATTTAATTCATTTTTGAAGAGTTCATCAAGATTTTATTGGTGGAGTTCAAGTATCTTTTCTTCTCGTGTCTCGAAGCGCAAGTAATTCTTCATTTTCTTTTGTAGTGGAGTTTTGCATTCCTTCGTTCTTCTCATCTATCCAACCATTTCCGTTTGTGGCCGGTTATCACCTTGTGATCTTGAGATGTTACCTATAAGTCCACAACAAGCTTATTCTTTCGTTGTTGATTTTCTCAACAACACCGTTCAATCCTTCCTTCTAAGTTCCTTTCATGCAATTCTTTCAATGCTTCCGGAGGTATTGCATTGCCTATGTCGTCAAGTGCCATCCCATCTTGTGAAGTTCTTGTTCTATTCTTTCCATTTCAGTCGGTGTGCTGCCTAAATCTTTCAATCTTGTTCGTTTCTTATCTCGTTCTAACCGGTGTGGTTTCATAGTCTATCGGATTCCGGGAGCTATCGATTCTCGCCATTCTCGTCGTTCCTCTCTTATTCTCGAGTGCTCTCGATTCTTTGCTTCTTCTCTTGAGTTCTTGTTTCACCTCATCCCTTTTCCCTTCCATCTCGGTCCTAAGATCTCGGGACGAGATCTCTTGTTAGTGGAGGAGTGTTGTAACGCCCCAAGTTCGATGCGCCAGGTGTCCGCCAGTTATTCGTCGTCGTTTCCATGTCATTTGCTTGCGTGTTGCATTTTGCCATGTCATCATCTGCATTTCATCTGCATGTTTTTCAAAACTTGCATCCCTTCAGGTTCTCCCGGTTCTCCCCGTTGTCCGTTCGGAGTCTGGACCTTTCACGCGCGCCCGTCGCCCCCTCTCAGACCTTGTTTCATGTGCGGGTGTTAAACTTTCTCGAAATGGACCGAGTCTTGCCAAGCGGCCTTGGTATAGCACCGGTAGACCGCCTGTCAAGTTTCGTGCCATTTGGAGGTCGTTTGATACTCCAACGGTTAACCGGGTAACCGTAAAGCCCCTCTCTCTTTGCAGCCCAACACCCCTTCCAAACTGGCCCAAAACCCAGCAAACTCCCATCCATGCTCTCGGTCGTTCGATCACGATCGTGTGGGCGAAAACCGCTCCCCATTTGGACTCTCCTAGCTCCCTCTACCTATAAAAAGGCATCCCCCGTCCTTTTTCGGAGTCCGAAACCCTAGATCTCCTCCCTCTCCGCGCCGGACACATCCGCCCCCGGCCGGACATGTCCAGCCGCCGCCCCCGACCAATCGCCTCCTGCCACGTCGCCGCCGCCGGCCCCGTCTCTCTCCTCCGCTGCCAGGGCCC
>NC_041381.1:608921671-608934308 GCF_002162155.2 Triticum dicoccoides | reverse complement strand
CGGACCCGCGAGCCCCGCGCCGCCCGCGCTGGTCGTCGCCTCCGCCGGACTCCGTTGCCGTCCGCCGCCTCCAACGCCAGCCCCGCGCGCCGCCAGCCCGACCCCGCCATCTCCTCGCCTTGATCTGCGCTGCCCCTCGCCGGATCCTCCGCCGCCGTCGCCTCCTGCGGCCCCATCGCCTTGCCGGCCTCGTCCCGCGTCGCCTCCGCCGGCCGCCGCCGCCCGGTCAACCCTCGCCGGAGCTACAACTCTCCGCTGCCGGAGCCCCAGGGTCGCCGCCGCCCCTGCTCCGGTCAGATCCGGGCATGGTGCCCCCGGATCCTGCCAACTCCGGCCCCTTCTTCCTCTCCGGCCATCTCCGCTCCTCTCCGGCATCAACTCTGGCAAGCTCTCCGGCGATCATCGTAATCCGTGCAGCCCGAGGTTGACCCCGAAAACGCCTAAGTCCCAAATATTTTTGCATAATCATGCCATGTTCATCACATCGTATCTCTACATCTGTAGCTCCGTTTCATGCGTGTAATATGTCAAATTGTTCGCCTCAAAGAGTACCTCATTTCATTCCATTGCATCATATTCATTTGAGCTAATCTTGATGCCTGAATCTTCGCTGCAAGAGTGCATCATAATGTTGTCTGCTGTATGTTAACAGAACTAGCTCTTTTGTTATTTTTGCCATGATTGATGTGTGCATCCTATGAGGTTGATGTCTACATGTGTTTTGAACTATGCCATGTCTTCTTTACGGAGGTGCTTACCATGTATTTTTGTGATCAATGTGGTGACTAGCACAAGAAAGCAAACTAGGCTTCGTAATGTTGCTGTTTTAGTCCCTGTTCTGCTGTTATTTTGATGCCATGTAAACTTGATGTTACAGAGAGATCCATGCATATTTTGAGATACTTCAGTAAGGATGTTTTGAACATATGGTTATTGTCTATCCATTCTTGCCTCTGGTTGCAATTATGCAGTAGCCTAGCATGTCATTTTCGTGCTCTACTTTTGCTTCAAAATGTTTCCTGGCAGAGTGTTTACATGTTATTCAATTTTGCCAAGGTTGTTGTAGTTGATCCTTGCATGCTATGAACTTGTTCTTGCCTTGGTTTGTTTCATAAACATGTCTTCTTGCTGATGCTATGCTTATCTTGTCATGCAATGCTTTGTGGCGAGTGAATCGAGCTTGTTAAGTAGGGTACTTGCTGTTGCTGGTTTGCTAGGCTGAATCTGTTATTTCGTGATGCTATGTAAACCTACTGCTACAAGTCATTCTATGCATAATCTGGAGATGTTCACTAAATATGTTTTGTTCTACATGTCATGCTCTATCCATCCATGCCCCTGGTTGCAATTATAGCTTGATTTAGCTTGTTCATATCTTGCTCCAAAGTTGCTTCATAATGTTATTGTCAGCCTGTTAACATTAAGTTCAGTTGTTGCCATGATTGTTGCTAGTGTTCCATGGACCCTATGACCTTGCTATTGCCATTCTTAGCTTCACAAACATGTCTCATTACTGTTGGTTTCCTTGCCATGCCATGTTTTGCTCTGTACTGAGTTGCACAAGCTCATCTACATGCCTAATTATCGTTGTTCCTGCCATGTTTAAATCTCTAATATAACTTGCTATGTTTGCATGGGTGCCATCATATCTTTTGATCCTTTTTGGCTCATGGTCAGTAAGGGACTTTTGATATATGCATTTAGTAGTTTCATGCTATGCCTTTTTTTGCCATGATGAGTTCCTGTAACATGTTGTTTGATAGCTCTAAACATTGCAACCTGATGTTAATTTCTGCAAAGTCTGAAACTGATATTATTTGCAATCTTGCCATGTGTGTTTGAGCATGTTCTAGTGATTTTTGGAGATAGTTCAGTGTTCATGTTTTGTAATGCATTACCTGTACATCATGTCCATGTCTTTTGTTTTCTTGTTGAGATGCTATAGAATAATGTTTTGGTGCTTGCAAGATGCCTAGTTGCTGTTTTGGACAGATTGTTGCTATAACTTGTTCCATGTGTGTGTGTTGAACCGTTGCTCCGTTTTGAGTGTGCTCTATATGAAACTTGCTTGATTTTGCATGGAGTCCCATATTATCATGTTGCATCCTTGTTTTGAGGTGTTTGCTTGATGTTTGAATGCATTTTGCACCAATGCCATGTTTAACTTGTGTTGCTCATATCTTCTAGGCCGTAGCTCCGAACTAAATGAACTTTATATGTAATTTGACTAGAATCTCGTGTAGATCATCTTGGTGCATCTTAAATTGCTGTTTAACAACTTGAACATAAGGTTTATTCAGATCTGGACCAACTTCGAAATTTGCATATGAGGACTTATCGGAATTGTTATATGTTGTTCTCGGCCTTATTTAAACTTGCCTTGATGTGTTGTTCTTGTTTGCATCATCTCTTGCCATGAGTAGCCTCATCTAGATTTGTCATGCATCATCCTTGTTATGCATCATGTCTTGTTCATGTGTGGTGTGTTTACCTTGCTGTGTGCTTCTTCTCAATAGTTCTCGTTTCGTTGCGATCGTGAGGATTCGTTCGTCTACGCTTGGTACTTCTTCGTGGCTTCACCTTCTTCATGGACTCGTTCTTCTTCCTTGTGGGATTCAGGCAAGATGACCGCTACCCTGGATCTCACTACTATCATTGCTATGCTAGTTGCTTCGTTCTATCGCTATGCTGCGTTACCTATCTTCTGCTCATGAAACCTCCCAAATTGCCATGAACCTCTAACCTTTGACACCCTTCCTAGCAAACCGTTGCTTGGCTATGTTACCGCTTTGCTCAGCCCTCTTATAGCGTTGCTAGTTGCAGGTGAAGTTGAAGATTGCTCCATGGTGGACAGGATTTTGGTTGGGATATCACAATATCTCTTATATTATTAATGCATCTATACACTTGGTAAAGGGTGGAAGACTCAGCTTTATGCCTGGTGTTTTGTTCCACTCTTGCTGCCCTAGTTTCCATCATACCGGTGTTATGTTCCCGGATTTTGTGTTCCTTACGCGGTTGGGTGATTTATGGGACCCCCTTGACAGTTCGCTTTGAATAAAACTCCTCCAGCAAGGCCCAACCTTGGTTTTACATTTGCCTCACCTAGCCCTTTTTCCCTTGGGAGTCGCGCTCTCGAGGGTCATCTTTATTTTATCCCCCCCAGGCCAGTGCTCGTCGTGAGTGTTGGTCCAACCTGTCAGCCGCCGGTGGCCACCATGGGCAACTCTGGGCTGGCCTACCGGAAGTTTGGACAATCCGGTGTGCCCTGAGAACGAGATATGTGCAGCTCCTATCAGGATTTGTCGGCACATTCGGGCGGCTTTGCTGGTCTTGTTTTACCATTGTCGAAATGTCTTGTAAACCGGGATTCCGAGTCTGATCGGGTCTTCCTGAGAGAAGGTATATCCTTCGTTGATTGCGAGAGCTTATCATGGGCTAAGTTGGGACACCCCTGCAGGGTATAATCTTTCAAAAGCCGTGCCTGCGGTTATAGGCAGATGGGAATTTGTTAATGTCCGGTTGTAGATAACTTGACACCAGATCCGAATTAAAACGCATCAACCGTGTGTGTAGCCATGATGGTCTCTTCTCGGCGGAGTCCGGGAAGTGAACACGGTTTCTGGGTTATGTTTGATGTAAGTAGGAGTTCAGGATCACTTCTTGATCATTGCTAGCTTCACGACCGTTCTGCTTGCTCTCTTCTCGCTCTTATTTGCATATGTTAGCCACCATATATGCTTAGTCGCTGCTGCAGCCTCACCACTTTACCCCTTCCTTCCCCTTTAAGCTTTGCTAGTCTTGATACCCATGGTAATCGGATTGCTGAGTCCTCGTGGCTCATAGATTACTACAACAACAGTTGCAGGTACAGGTTATGCGATGATCATGACGCGAGAGCGATGTTTGCTTGTCTTGGAGTTCTTCTTCTGCTTCTTCTTCGATCAGGGGATAGGTTCCAGGTCGACAGCCTGGGCTAGCAGGGTGGATGTCATTTGAGTTTATGTTTATGTTTCATCCGTAGTCGGATGATGCTCTGATGTATTGTGATGTTGTATTCATGTGGCATTGTATGCCTCTTGTATGTATCCCCATCTATTATGTACTGTTGATGTAATGATATCCACCTTGCAAAAGCGTTTCAATATGCGGGTCTATCCTTGGTGGGACCTTCGAGTTCCTTTTGGATAGGGTCGCATATTGGGCGTGACATTAGCTATCCGTGATGGACTCTCTTGAACGCCATCATTATTTATCTCTGTGTGTTTGAGCTGTGCATTTGCCGATGGGCCTGGGAGTTGAGCTAGTATGGCAGTGGCCTGGGTCCAAAGTAATAGAAGTAGCACAAAAACATTTTTTAGTGTAGGATTTTCCTTGCTCAAGCCTGCCTACTAGAATCGCTAGTGCTTGAAAGGAAAAGCGAATGAAAAACATAGGAATTGGAAAGTTTCCTATGGTACTACTTTTCATGAATTTGGCGCAAAGGAATGGAGCAAAGGAAAAATGTAGGATTTGTTCCTTTAGTGTCTCCTTGAAAGAAAAACCGTAGGAATTCTAATTTCCACTTCTCCTCCTTTTCATATTCCTATTCATCAAGCACAAGACTAAGAGATAGTAGCATAATAGCATTATAACTGTACATTTTCTTGTGGTTTGATTTAATCTCACCATGCTTTTTTGCATCCTGTGATCTTCCAATTGTTGTGAATCAAACACCCAGATTGGCAGAAATCCTATGTTTTTAAATTCTCTGTTTTGCACGTGCATTCCTATCCTATTCCTGTCTATTTCCTATCCCTGCATTGTTAGAATCCTCAAATTCAAACAAGCCCTTACTCAATTACTTCTGTTACAGATATGTGTCAAAGAAAACCTTGTGTGGTTTGTCCTGCTCCTGCGGCACTGTGTTCCACCCCAGCTCAGCTGCTCCAATGATGGAAGGGTTCACCACAGCAGGGATCTGCTCTCCAGACTATCTTTCGCCGCCTCAGATCTTCTTCCCCGCCGCCGGCAGCCACGACAACTGCATTACCATCATCAACTGAGCAGATGACCTTGAGGACTACACGGGTCCGCAAAAGAGGTCGCACTCTTCCGTGTCTGCTTACGTTATGCATCGCTTAATATGATGACATGCTACATTATCGTCGTGTTCACCTATTAGACTCCAAGTCAGGTCCAAACTAATGCTGAAACTTGAGTTTTTAAATGGTTGTGGGGTACATATTGGGGCAGCAATCAGTACTACCTATCTACTATCTGGTTAATCTCTAGTGTCTACTATGAGTTTCAAGTTGGGTGCAAACAAACATTAAAGGAGCCATTATCTGTATTTTTTAACAAAAGCTATTATCTGCCTGCTATCATTGGTTTTGGGTCTATCCACAGTTTTCTACCATCACTCTGGATTTGTGCATGCACTCCTTACATAATCTCACTATGTTTTATTCCTATGCATTCTAGTTATTGTACACAATGGAACTGATCATGTAGAGCAAAAGAGACGAGCCTTGTGTGGCAATAAAATTTCATGCAGACGTCGTTCCATGGTGGGCGCAAAGGCAGCCCCCCCCCTCCACCCATTTCGGATTGTAATCAAGAGGAAGATAACTGTTCTGAGGGGGATCCAGAAGGAGAAGACCACTCCTATTTACCCCATGAGGTCTTCGCTCTAACTTGGCATGCTGATGTTGGTAATATCATGCATATGGTGCCTTGCATTGCTTACTGTATACATTAAAGATGTCATCTTCTTACTTTAGACATGCTTTGTCTCAATGTCATCTGTTTTGTTTCTTTATCGTATATGTGAATCATGCAATGCCATCTTGTCTAGCTAGGCATCATATATGTGAATTTTGCAATGCCACCCTGGTTAGCCAGTCATCTTATATGTGAATTATATCATGCCATCATTTTTTTATTATGTGTTAAATTTGTCAGCAATTTTAGTACATTCAATTACTCTTCCTGTGCATCAGCCATTCGGCACGGTCATGGAAAAATCTGGAGTGGAAACAAGGTCTTCAGAGCAGACAATGCTATCTGACGAAGTGCATGTCTTGCTGGTTACCGATAGCTCCTCAGAGGAGGATTTAGAGACAGATGACCAGTCATATTTCCCCCCTGAGGTGCATGCCCTAACTTGGCAGGGTTATGTTACTCATATCGTGTGTATGGTATCTTGCATTGCTATGTCATTTGCTTAGTTTAGACATGCTTTGTGTGAATGCCACATGTTTAGTGTCTAATTACCATATATGTGAATTATGCAATGCCATCTTGTTGCAAGACATTATATATATGAATTATGCAATGTTATCTTGTTGCAAGGCATTATGTATGTGAATTATGCAATGCCATGCTGTTTAGGCAAGTGTCATATATGTGAATTATATCATGTCATCCTTTTTTGTATTTCTCATTGCTTTTGTCGACAATGTTTGTATATTCAACTGCTCTTCTTGTGCATCAGCCATTTGAATTGGTGATGGAGAAATCTGGAGTGAAAACAAGGTCTTCAGAGCAGACAATGCTACCTATTGAAGCAGATATCTTGCTGGTTATAGATAGCTCTTCAAAGGAGGATTCAGAGGCAGATAACCAGTCCTATTATCCCCCTGAGGTGTATGCTGAAATTTGGCAGGGTTATATTACTCATATAATGCATATGTTGTATAGCAATGCTTATTTTTTACATCATATACACAATATTGAATGCCATCTCCTTAGTTGACACATCATATATGCAATTGCCCTCTGCTCACTTCCTTAGTATATAAATCATATATTTGAATTATGTCATGCCATGATGTTTACATAGACAGCATGTATCTGAATTATGGCATGCCAACCCATTTTCTAAAGACATAATATAGTTATATCATCTCATCATGTTTACATAGTCATCATATTTTAAATTATGTCATTCTATCCGTGAATTATATCATGCCATCATGTTTCCATCGACGGCATGTTTGTGATTTATGGCATGCCAACCACTTTAATAGACACATCGTATAGTTATATCATGTCATCCTGTTTACATAGTCATCATATTTTGAAGTATGTCATTCTATCCTGTTTAGTTAGCCATCATACATGTGAAATTGTGTCATGCTATCCTGTTTAATTAGCCATCATATATGTGAAATTATGTCTTGCTATTCTATTTGCTTAGACAACATAAATGTGAATTATTTCATGCCCCGTTTTCTTCCCTACTATCCATTGCACCTGTCTATCTTACAATGTCTGTACATTCAATTACTTTTCTTGTTTATCAGCCATTTCAATTGGAGGGAGTGATGGCAGTATCTGTGAGAGTAAAAACACGGTCTTCAGAAAAGATCGTGCTACCTGTCGATGCAGATAGAACCACGGTTGTACTTGCCCAAGAATCAGCCCCACCACACATAACCCACACTCATGCAGATTGTACCCCTACCCAGTTGGACAAAGAACCAGCTACACCCCTTCTAACCCCAACCCCAGCAGATAGACACCCAGTTCCCATTGACGCAGCACCGTCTCCAGCACAGAGCACCCAAACACGAGCAGTTAGTAAGGCAACTACAGTGCCCAAATCACGAGGACCACCACTCCGAACCCGAAGTCAACGCTTAAAGCAGAAGAAGAATTGTTCTCAGGTCAGGTTCCATAGCTATGGTTCATACTACTTTGCTCTTGCATCACTGTATTTACTGATACCAACCAATTTCAAATTTGAAGGATGCAATTGAAACTCCAATGGCGCAACAGGTATGTTTTAAACCTGTTTCTTCAACATGTTTGGCTATTTGCTGTTGTAACTTGCTCTATGTTGATTTCAGTTTCAATTGAATAAACAGTTATGTTCTCATGCCATGCACATTACAAGTGTTGTTATTGATGTGTAGTTTCCCACACTTATATTCTGTCTATGCTGCTTTGTCTTAAATAGATATGATTCGAACTGTATCTATCTTGATTTGACAACATAAACTAGAATGATATAGACCATACAGTGACCATACTACTGAACTGGTTTACCAAAAATGAGTTTCATATACTACATTGTAAACCTGAGATGTGTTTGTTTGTTTCCCTTTTAGAACGCGGATAAAATATTGGAGAAGAGTACCCTGTTATGCAATGGTAAAGGAAGTAATGCAGATAAGGTTCAAGATAGTGAGACATCCCTGTTGGTCTCCAAGAAAGCTGATAAAAACTATATGGAGGACACTGAGACAACCCCAAAGTCCTGTCTTGATGTAGTGTTCGAGTTACTGGCTACCACTGCTGGCACCAGCTCCTCGAACTCGTTACCTGAATCAGTTCGGCTTCTTGAGTCTCAACTTCAAGTTGAAAGACATCGATCAGATGTTATGCGACAGGAAGCCAAAGGACTGAGGAAGTCCCTGCATAATTCAGATGCATACTTTCTGGTGCAACAGCAGGCGCTGGAGGACTTCAGCGCCAAACAAGAGAAAGTTAATAAGCTTGCTAAGCATCTTGCCAGCATTATGGGTACCCAAGATATTGTTTCTTGAGCTCTTCTGAAGTGCTTTCAGTTCTGGACTTGTTTTACTGCGGCATTTATATGCTGCTGTGTTCCCTAATTTGCACTGGTGGCGAACTTTGATGCCCAGTGGATGTAATATGTGTAATAGCCGTGATAGCCTAGTGTAAGTTGCTTGCTTATTTATTTCCTTGTTGTCTTGTTTATTTGTTTGCTTGTAGTCAGTGCAGTTCTTTTTCTGTTGTTTGCTAGTGGTTGCAATAACCTATTTTTTAAAACTAGGCCACAATAACCATGGGCTAATATTTACTATAGTGACACTGCACCTACGGGCCGTAGAAACAGTGGGCCTTCTACGGGCCATATAAATAGTGGACCTTCCATGGGCCGTAGAAACAATGGGCCTTCTACGGGACGCAGAAACAATGGGCCTTCTACGGGCCGTATCATCAATGGGCCTTATACGGGCAGTATGATCGATTGGCCAAACATGGGCCAATAATAGGCCGTATTATGGTCGTAAACGGGCTAGAGTTGGAATCGTCCGTTCATGGGCCAACCATAACGGGCCATCGTTAGTAGGCCGTATTTCATGACGCTATAAAAACGGCCCAACATGTTAACGGACCACAAACGGGCCGACTGTAACCACGGGCTGAATTTGGCCCATAAGCAGAAAATGACAGTAACGAGCCGTAAGTAAACGAATGCTGGAAATGAGCCCAAGAATAAATGGGCTCTGAGAATGTCGAAAGATAACATGGGCTGGAAACGGCCCAACGGAATAACGGGCCCTTAATGGGTATAAAGTGATACACTGTTCATTACAGGCCAGTTTCACCACGGGCCGTTAATGGGTGTAAAGTAATACACTGTTCATTACGGGCCAGTTTCACCACAGGCCGTTAATAGGCCAAGAGTTACATAGGGCCTCATATGGGCCGAAAGACGTCATGGGCCATACATGGGCCAGAAGTGAAAACGGGCTGGAATCATATTGGGTGGCCCAGATGACGCTACTGGGCCTAATTCGGATAGGGCGTCACGGGCCTTGGGTTAGCAGGTTGTAAATGGGCTATATGCGAACAGACCGTTAACAGGCTTTACATGGGCCGGCCTGCCACCGTTTGACCAAGTCAAATGGGCCGGCCTTTTCACAGGAATGGGCCTCTGTTGGGCCGTGCCATGTGTCCATGTATCATAGGCACCTTCTGTCCAATGAGTGGATGACATCTGTCCCAACGGTGAGCTGACACGTGTTTCCTCGAGCCAATGCTGATTTTACACGTGGAAAATCCCCATTGGTCGGGGCTGTTAACGAGTTATCAGATCCAAAACCCGACCCGATACCTTAACGACGTTCCGTTACGGTGGATGCCACGTGTCTGTCACCCTTGACGAAAGCACTTCTGTGACGCGCGATTTTTCATCATGGAAGTGGACACTTCCGTGATGATAATTTTGGTAATGTCATGGAACACTTCTACGACAGCACAGGTACGACTATCTTGATTCTGTCATAAATTTGTCATGGATGTACATGCATGACAAAGAACACGACCTACTGTGACAAACACGTATCATCACGGAAGTGTATTTTTTTGTAGTGCTGGATTGTGTTTGTTCTGAAAAGATTGCTCCCGAAGGTTTCATTCCGTTTGGACTCCGTTTGATATTCCTTTTCTTCGAAACACTGAAATAGGCAAAAAAACAGCAATTCGGGCTGGGCCTCCGGTTAGTAGGTTAGTCCCAAAAATGATATAAAAGTGTAAAGTAAAGCCCATAAACATCCAAAACGGGTAATATAATAGCATGGAACAATCAAAAATTATAGGTATGTTGGAGACGTATCAGAACCTCATCGCCAGGCGCGTCGCTCATCCCACCGGCTTCACTTGGAGGACCAACCACCATGTACTTGTTCAGCATGGCGTCCACAAAGCTCTTCACGGCGGCAGCAACAGCATCCAGGGAGTCGGCGTCCACCGGAGCAAGGAAGGAGGAAAGGTTGAAGCTGGCATCCTGGAATAAAGATGGCTGAAGACGCACGTCAGAGTCAAGGAAGAAAGTGAGCATGCCTCGCTGTCCACCAGGGACGTAAACCAGTCGACAACATCTTTGAGCACCGCCACGACTTCAGGAAGCAGAGCAGTAGGTGTTAGGACCCCGACTCAATGTCACATCGATCTAGCCGGTAACACCTCATATCACTTTGCGGCCTCACGCACGGTATTCCCACGGGTGTCGCCTTACCTTTGCCCGGAACCGTTTGCGCCTTTTGGCTCACGTATATGATAGTGTCGCTAGCATCCATATGATAAGGAGCCCGGGCTGACATGACTAGTCGTAAACCCAAAGTGGCACAGACTTACAGGGACAGGCATCCATGACCCAGCTTCGAACGTGTCGGTCATCAGCAAGTGGGTCCGGGCTGTAGCACTGGGCTAGCAGGACTCCGGTAAACCGGGCTGTAGCGGCTAACAGGACTCCGGTACTCAAAGCGTGACATTTCCACGAAGGGACAGACATAGGAACGAAGAAGGACACATGCCGGCCAGCCTAAGTGTTCCAGAGCAGTAGCAAGCTACCATGGCTCAGCGGTAACACTAGGAGACATTTCCCGGTAAGAGAGGCTACTAAAGATAAACAACTAGATGGTCAGATCCCACACATACCAAGCATTTCAATCATACACACAATATGCTCGATATGTGCAAATACAACGAAGCATCACAACATGACTCTATGACTCAAGTACTTTATTTAAGGCTTAGGGAGCCATACATAACATACACAAAGGTACGGGTCTCACGACCCAACATACAAGTCATACAGTCATACAAACCGGCAGCGGAAGTAACTTGTCTGAGTACAGACAACTAGTAAAATAAAAGAGGCTTGAAAAGCCTAACTATACTACGTGGTCCTTCACAAGCTCAGGGTCACCACCTGGGTCTTTAGCCTACTCGTTGATGTCAACGTCTACATAGAACCCATCAGAAGGGGTTGCAGCGTCTTCTGTAAAATGTAGATTATAGCAACATGAGTACAAAGGTACTCAGCAAGACTTACATCAGATCCTACATACATGCATGTTATCAAGAAGGGTTGGTGAAGTTATTGCAGCAAGCCAGCTTTGACTCTTGGCTAAACTATCCTACGATACTCCAACTTGAAATGGATTTGCGCACACGAGTCCACTACTCACCAATTCAATACACTACCGAGGATCCACCTCCGTCTTCCTACGGAAGAGCCATCCTCGGCACTCACTCTTATCTTGAGGCTTTTAGTAGTTTCCATTTACTTGTCTATGAACTGTATAGGCAACCAAGTAGTCCTTTACCGCGGACGCGGCTATTCAAATAGATTATGATAACCCTGCAGGGGTGTACTTCTTCATACATGTTTCCACCACTTAGCGTCTGCACACGACATGTGCTCGGCAGACTTCAAGCGAAAGCCGACGTGGGTGTAGACCACGACCTACCTAAACACTTAAGCCTCTAGTCCAGGTTTATCGCCTATTCAGGTTCCATCCGCAGGGAGTCCGGCCGAGGTTTCCCATACGGCCCCGAACGATGTGAACAGGGTTCCCGAGATACCTAACAGGTATTCGGTACACCGTGCCACGTACCTACCGCATCACAGCCCACCCCTACGGTCAGCGCTGTCCACGGCCTCCAGTAGGCTACAACACCAGAAACTACTTGCAACTCCTGGAAAGAGAGCTAGGGTGAATAAGAAGTCGAGCGGGGTCATATTTCAGGGCCCAATGCATGGTAGTAGCTGTATCTTAAATCACGCATACAGATCTCAGTGCTTAAGGTCGGCTTCAATGAAACAACCCACCATGTACTCCTACATGGCCTCTCATCGATACCTTTACCAAATCGTGTTCACCACACCACTCTCATTACCGACATAAACATTTCACTCTAGCCCATCACCCAGATGAACCAGACCTGACACGACTCTAAGCATAGCAGGCATAGCAAGGTAGGAACAACACATACATATGGCTCAAACAACTCCTACACATGCTAGTGGGTTTCATCTAGTTACTGTGGCAATGACAGGTCATGCAGAGGAAATGGGTTCAACTACCGTAGCACACAGCAGTTTGAAACGCGTTGT
>NC_041381.1:608879831-608920503 GCF_002162155.2 Triticum dicoccoides | reverse complement strand
GGAGGGCGTGGCTACGGCGAGGGGGTGGCGGCGATGGCGTCGGCCATGGCTGGAGCGTGCGAGGGGGAGGGGCTGGAGAGGAGAGGGGTGTCTGGGGGGTTCGGGGGAGAGAGGGAGGCTGATCCACGGCGTTAGCCGGGCGAGGGAGGCGGCGAGGCGGCGAGCAGCTGCGTGGCGAGCTGCAGTGCTCGCCGTCGAGCACCTGCCTGCCTGCCTGGCCGGAAGCAGCTCGCTGGCGCGGTGCTGGGCTGGGCCGGCAGGTGGGCCGGTACTGGGCGACAGGTAAGCTTTTCCCCTTTTTTTCTGTTTCTGTTTTTATTTAATATATCTGCAACTTTGTTGAATTTAATAAAATACCTAGGCAACTTCAAAAATCACCAAATCACTCCTGGTCCATAGTTGGATTATTTCCAACATGAAACATTTTAGTTTGGAGGTATTTGAGCATTTAAATATTTTATATAATTTTAAATGCCCAAATTCAAATATTTATGAATTAATTCAAAAACCCTAGGATGGCCTAGGAAAATGTGCACCACTTTTGGCAGAGGTTCTGAACCAAGACAAAAATGATGGGCATTTTAGAAGGGCATTTCAGGTTCATTGAAAAAGTTTTTAGTAAACCCTAGTTGGTTTCAGAGGGGACTGGGGGTTCTGTCATCCCCATTTCAAGTTTCTGATGAAAAAGTAAACATGATGCAACACTCTAATGCATGGCTAACTAGGATGTGACAACTCACCCCCACTCAAAAGAATCTCGTCCCGAGATTTGGGTTCCTCCGGGAGGAAGGCGGGATACTCGAGTCGAAGACGATCCTCCCTTTCCCAAGTTGCTTCATCCTCAGAATGGTGCGACCATTGAACCTTGAGAAACTTGATATTATGACGTCGAGTGATACGTTCGGCCTGATCGAGGATACGAACGGGGTACTCTCGATATGTAAGATTATCTTGGAGATCAAGCGTTTCGTGATCCACTCCACGGATAGGATCCGAGAAGCAACGCCTGAGTTGGGAAACGTGGAAGACATCGTGGACTCTGGAGAGGTGCGGCGGTAGTTCCAACTGGTAGGCAACTTCTCCTCGTTTGGCGAGAATGCGAAAAGGTCCAATGTAACGAGGAGCCAATTTGCCTTTGATACCGAAACGATGGGTTCCCTTCAGCGGGGTGACCCGAAGATAAGCCTTCTCGTCAACCTCGAAAGTCATAGCCTTATGTTTTCGGTCATATTGACTCTTTTGACGAGATTGGGCTGTTTTCAACTTTTCACGAACGATGCGAACTTGTTCTTCTGCTTCCTGAATCATATCCGGGCCAAAGAATTGTCTTTCCCCGGTCTCTGACCAGTTAAGGGGTGTTCGACACCGTCGTCCATAGAGAACTTCAAAAGGGGCTTTACCCAGGCTAGATTGATAGCTGTTGTTGTAAGCGAATTCGGCAAATGGAAGGCACTTTTCCCAGTCCATTCCGAATGAGATAACAGAGGCTCGAAGCATGTCTTCTAGAATCTGGTTGACGCGTTCCACTTGACCGCTCGACTGAGGGTGGAAGGCGGTGCTAAAGGAGAGACGGGTTCCCATAGCATTTTGGAAACTTTCCCAAAATCGAGAGGTGAAGAGACTTCCTTGATCCGAGTTAATTTCCAAAGGAACACCATGGAGAGACACTATTCGGGAGATGTATAAGTCTGCCAGCTGACTAGCGGTTATACTCTCACGAACAGGTAAGAAATGGGCTACCTTGGAAAGACGATCGACCACGACGAAGATAGCATTATTCCCTCTCTTAGTCCTGGGAAAACCGGTAATGAAATCCATACCAATTTTATCCCATTTCCATTCAGGAATAGCTAGGGGTTGAAGGGTGCCAGCAGGCCGTTGATGCTCTGCTTTTACACGAAGACAGACGTCGCAATTAGCAATATACTGAGCAATTTCTCTCTTCATCCTAGTCCACCAGAACCTCTGACGTAGGTCCTGATACATCTTAGTACTACCGGGATGAATAGTGAGAGGAGATTCATGAGCCTCCTTAAGGATCAACTGCCGTAGATGCTGGTTCTTGGGAACCACTAGACGGTTCTCAAAGTACACAACACCATGATCATTTGTGGAGAAACAACTAGCACCTCCGCTAGCAATGTTCTCTTTGATTTTAGATATTCCCTTATCTCGCTTTTGGGCAGCGATGATTTGATCCGTAAGAGTAGGTTTTGCTACCAAGGTGGAAAGAAAACCTTGAGGTACAATGTGAAGGTTTAGCTTCCGAAATTCCTCATGGAGAAGCGGTTGACTTTGTTGTAACACCAGATTGTTACAATAAGATTTACGACTTAGCGCATCAGCCATGACGTTGGCTTTCCCTGGGGTGTAGGTTATTCCTAAGTCGAAGTCTGTGATCAATTCAACCCAACGTCTTTGCCTGAGATTCAGATCCGGTTGGGTGAAAATGTACTTCAGACTTTGGTGATCAGTGAATATTTCGCAACGATTACCGAGGAGGTAATGTCGCCAGGTCTTAAGTGCATAGACTACAGCTGCAAGCTCTAGATCATGAGTAGGATAATTCTCCTCGTGTGGGTGCAATTGCCGTGAAGCATAGGCAATTACGTGTCGATCTTGCATGAGAATGCAACCTAGTCCTTGTCGCGAGGCGTCGCAGTAGATAACAAAGTCTTTGGAGAAGTCTGGCGGTACCAGTACGGGAGCAGAAGTCAGGCGTCTTTTCAGTTCCTGAAAGCTGTGCTCACATTGTGGAGTCCACTCGAACTTCTTATCTTTCTTGAGGAGTTCGGTTAGAGGTTTGGCAACTTTGGAGAAGTTCTCGACAAAGCGACGACAATAGCTCGCTAAGCCTAGAAAACTCCGAACTTGCTTGACCGATTCAGGTGGAGTCCAATTAAGGATGGCTTGAACTCGCTCAGGGTTAACAGCAATACCTTTACCAGATATTACATGACCCAGATAGGTCACTTCTGACAACCAGAATTCACATTTAGAAAATTTGGCATAAAGGCGATGCTCTCGAAGTTTCTGCAACACTAGCCTTAGGTGTTCGGCATGTTCTTCCTCGTTCTTGGAGTAGATGAGTATATCATCGAGGTAAACCACGACGAATTTATCCAAATACTCCATGAAGATTGAGTTCATTAACCGAGAAAAGGTGGCTGGAGCGTTGGTTAAACCGAAGGACATGACGGTGTACTCGTATTGGCCGTAACGAGTAACAAAGGCCGTTTTAGGGATGTCCCCGTTTTTTATTTTGATTTGATGGTAGCCCAACCTCAAATCCATCTTGGAGAAGACTGAGGATCCAGCGAGCTGATCGTACAGGTCGTTGATCCTGGGAAGCGGATATTTGTTCTTGATTGTGACCAAATTGACAGGTCGGTAATCTACAACCATCTGGTCCGTACCATCCTTCTTCTTGACGAATAGGACGGGGCAAGCCCACGGAGATGAGCTAGGTCGGATGAAACCCTTTTTCAAGGACTCATTGAGTTGTTTCTTAAGCTCGGCTAGTTCTAGGGGTGCCATCTTATAAGGTCTTCTAGCAATTGGAACGGTTCCTGGAATGAGGTCTATTACAAACTCAACATCCCTGTCAGGTGGAACACCTGGCAATTCCTCTGGAAAGACATCCGGGAAGTCACGGACTACCGGAACGTCCTCAAGGTCTAGCAAAGGGCTGGCGTTAAGAGAATATAATTGTCGCTTGGCTATTCGGGTCAAGACATTGACTATCTTCCCCGAAGGATGGGTGAGTTGAACAGTCCTAGAGAAGCAATCAATTTTGGCTTGATGAGCTGATATCCAGTCCATACCCAAAATGATATTAATATCTGAAGATTTAAGGGCTATCAAAGACGCGAGGAAAACAAGTCTGTCGACTTGGATTTCATTTCCATGGCTTACTCTAGAAGTTTGCCATTTGGATCCCGGAGTTTGAATTACCATAGAGGTTGGCATATCACCGAATGCGACGTTATGCAAGCGAGCATAGTTTTCAGATATAAAAGAATGAGAGGCTCCTGTATCGAAAAGGACAGATGCCGGGTGGCAATTGACAAGAAGCGTACCGAGAACGACGTTGGGATCCTCTTGAGCTTCTTCGGCAGAGATACAGTTGACATGGCCACGTGAAGCGGTGACCGGCTTGGCGTGGAATATTTTTCCTGTCGGCTTGCCACGGCCAACAGCTTTAGCAGACTGGTTGGGGTTGGTCTGGGGGCACTCACGCATATAGTGGCCAGATTCCCCACACTTGAAACAAGTCACGGAACTGGTACGTGGAGGAGCATTGTTAGTTGGACCTCCATAGGGCTTGGCCGGTGCAGACTGTTGAACGGGGCGAGGCGCCTGGAAGGATGGCCTCGGTGTGAACCTGGGTGGCAGGGCGGTGTTGGGTACCCACACGCGGCGCTTCTGAGGACCAGCACCAGATGAGGAACCCATGTCACGGCCATGCTTGCGTGTTGCGTCATAGTCAGTCTGACCAGTTTCAGCACTGATGGCTTTGTTGACAAGTTTCTGAAAAGATGTGCACTCATGCAGACGGAGGTCGCGGCGAAGCTCAGGACTAAGGCCCTTACGGAACCTTGCTTGCTTCTTGGCATCGGTAGACACTTCCTCAGTTGCATATCGTGCGAGATTACCAAACTCCCTGCTGTAAGCATCCACAGAGAGTCGGCCTTGGGTGAAACTGCAAAATTCTTCACGTTTACGGTCCATGAGACCCTCCGGAATGTGATGTTCACGGAAAACCTCACTGAACTCAGCCCAAGTAGTGACATGGCCCGCCGGGCGGATAGCTCCATAATTCTCCCACCATAGACTGGCGGGGCCTTCAAGATGATATGCAGCAAAGGTGACCTTGTCAGCCTCCGCTACCAGCGCGGAACGCAGTTTGTGAGAGATACTGCGAAGCCAGTCATCAGCGTCGAGAGGCTCGACGGAGTGGTGGAACGTGGGTGGATGCAATTTGATAAAATCACTGAGTGACACCACGTTAGTCCTCTGATGGTGTGCTGTGTTCTGTTCAATACGCTCCAACAAACGGTTGGTCTCCCGCTTGTTTCTCTCAGCTTCCATCATAACCTCGGCTAGTGAAGGAGGATGAGGCAGATTTGCATCCCTGACTTCACTGCCTTCGGCCTGCTCTTGAGAAGCAGGGTTAGCGCGCGTGTTGACCATCCTAGGTAAACAAGACAACGATTTGTCAGGATGATAAAATTCCGACATAGGGTAAAAATGTAAGGAATAACTCGAAATGCAAGATGATCATCCGTATGACATGGTAGATACAGAAACTGCTTCTTTATTCCATCGTCATACACACCATACAGGGTTTAGTACAAGACCAAACAAAGTACTATTACGGTGAAAAGAGGATTACATCTCATCGGAGGCATTCCAAGCTCCTATACATTATTTTTCTACACCTCCGGAAGGAGTACAAACTAGGTCATATCCCACGAGTCACGCGGGACAATAGACGACACAGCTAGTGCGAACTAGTGATACTACCACTAACTCAGACCGATCCGTAGTAGTCCTCGTAGAAGTCACCTCCATAGCCTGGAAGCTCAACATGATCATCCAGAACAGACGATCTCGCGGAGCTTGTGGACCATAGGGGCTAGGATGAGGCCTTGGACCAACAAACGGTGGCCTGCGGGGACCGCGAGGTGGGGTGATGCCTCCTACATCACGCCAAACCATCACGTCTGGCAGAGCAGATCTCACAGGATAGAGATCGCGCATATCTGAATATCCAGCTTGCACCGCCGGTGCGAACCGAGTCAAAGTGGCCCAGTGGTCAGCACGGGTATTGAAGAGCTCTAACCTCAAGGCCCGATTTTCACGGTCCTTATCCTTGAGCATCTCAGCAGTGGTGCGAGTCCGTGAATCCTCCTGAGTGGGGTCAGCATAAATAGCCTGGAGATACCCTTGTGCTCCCGGAAGTGATCCTGGCATATACCGGAAATCAGAGTCCCGAAATAGACCAGATCTGACTCGCATAATGGTCATCATAGAGTAGGCGGCGTCCTGCACAGCCATCTCAATGGTAACCCCGAGTCCATAGGAGCAGTGAAGAGGCTCGGTGGATCCAGGATAAGATGGAAATATCCTGACAGTGCAGAGATACTGGCTTTGATTAAAGTCTCGGAATTGCTCTTCGACTGTGTACTCAGGATACCAGCGGTATCCAGCCTCAGTCATTACCCTGACCAACTTGGCAGTATGGCCGGGTACATCTAGGCATCGAGTCAGGCGAACCACTTGATTGAGGTCGCGAGTGGCCATCTGAAAGCACAATCATAATGCAAGGGCATTAGAATTTCTAGCGAAATTTCGGCAGCATAACGGCTGTAAATGCTCAAGAAGGATTTTGAGACATTTGACAAAGGATTACATACACACTCAACATCATCGAATCAAGTTCTGAATCCATTCTAACAACATAATGTGGTAGTAGAACTGAACTAGGCTTGTATCCATCAAACTTATAAGGTACTACTGATTAGTAACACGTGATCCTGATAGAGAGAATAGATCCTAATTCCTTAACCCCCGGTAGAAGAATGAACTGACTCAGATCAGAATGTTATAAGATAAAGAAGTAAAAGGAAGCCTTACGTTCCAACCCACAAACAATTCCCCTACATATAACTAAAGAATTTCTAGACTTAACATCGACCAGTTTGGCTTGGAGAACCTACAGGCAGTCCGGCTCTGATGCCAACGCTGTCAGGACCCCGACTCAATGTCACATCGATCTAGCCGGTAACACCTCATATCACTTTGCGGCCTCACGCACGGTATTCCCACGGGTGTCGCCTTACCTTTGCCCGGAACCGTTTGCGCCTTTTGGCTCACGTATATGATAGTGTCGCTAGCATCCATATGATAAGGAGCCCGGGCTGACATGACTAGTCGTAAACCCAAAGTGGCACAGACTTACAGGGACAGGCATCCATGACCCAGCTTCGAACGTGTCGGTCATCAGCAAGTGGGTCCGGGCTGTAGCACTGGGCTAGCAGGACTCCGGTAAACCGGGCTGTAGCGGCTAACAGGACTCCGGTACTCAAAGCGTGACATTTCCACGAAGGGACAGACACAGGAACGAAGAAGGACACATGCCGGCCAGCCTAAGTGTTCCAGAGCAGTAGCAAGCTACCATGGCTCAGCGGTAACACTAGGAGACATTTCCCGGTAAGAGAGGCTACTAAAGATAAACAACTAGATGGTCAGATCCCACACATACCAAGCATTTCAATCATACACACAATATGCTCGATATGTGCAAATACAACGAAGCATCACAACATGACTCTATGACTCAAGTACTTTATTTAAGGCTCAGGGAGCCATACATAACATACACAAAGGTACGGGTCTCACGACCCAACATACAAGTCATACAGTCATACAAACCGGCAGCGGAAGTAACTTGTCTGAGTACAGACAACTAGTAAAATAAAAGAGGCTTGAAAAGCCTAACTATACTACGTGGTCCTTCACAAGCTCAGGGTCACCACCTGGGTCTTTAGCCTACTCGTTGATGTCAACGTCTACATAGAACCCATCAGAAGGGGTTGCAGCGTCTTCTGTAAAATGTAGATTATAGCAACATGAGTACAAAGGTACTCAACAAGACTTACATCAGATCCTACATACATGCATGTTATCAAGAAGGGTTGGTGAAGTTATTGCAGCAAGCCAGCTTTGACTCTTGGCTAAACTATCCTACGATACTCCAACTTGAAATGGATTTGCGCACACGAGTCCACTACTCACCAATTCAATACACTACCGAGGATCCACCTCCGTCTTCCTACGGAAGAGCCATCCTTGGCACTCACTCTTATCTTGAGGCTTTTAGTAGTTTCCATTTACTTGTCTATGAACTGTATAGGCAACCAAGTAGTCCTTTACCGCGGACGCGGCTATTCGAATAGATTATGATAACCCTGCAGGGGTGTACTTCTTCATACATGTTTCCACCACTTAGCGTCTGCACACGACATGTGCTCGGCAGACTTCAAGCGAAAGCCGACGTGGGTGTAGACCACGACCTACCTAAACACTTAAGCCTCTAGTCCAGGTTTATCGCCTATTCAGGTTCCATCCGCAGGGAGTCCGGCCGAGGTTTCCCATACGGCCCCGAACGATGTGAACAGGGTTCCCGAGATACCTAACGGGTATTCGGTACACCGTGCCACGTACCTACCGCATCACAGCCCACCCCTACGGTCAGCGCTGTCCACGCCCTCCAGTAGGCTACAACACCAGAAACTACTTGCAACTCCTGGACAGAGAGCTAGGGTGAATAAGAAGTCGAGCGGGGTCATATTTCAGGGCCCAATGCATGGTAGTAGCTGTATCTTAAATCACGCATACAGATCTCAGTGCTTAAGGTCGGCTTCAATGAAACAACCCACCATGTACTCCTACATGGCCTCTCAACGATACCTTTACCAAATCGTGTTCACCACACCACTCTCATTACCGACATAAACATTTCACTCTAGCCCATCACCCAGATGAACCAGACCTGACACGACTCTAAGCATAGCAGGCATAGCAAGGTAGGAACAACACATACATATGGCTCAAACAACTCCTACACATGCTAGTGGGTTTCATCTAGTTACTGTGGCAATGACAGGTCATGCAGAGGAAATGGGTTCAACTACCGTAGCACACAGCAGTTTGAAACGCGTTGTCTTAATGCAGTAAAAGAGAGCAGGAGCGAGAACATGGGATTGTATCGATATGATCAAATGGTTGGTTGCTTGCCTGATGGTTCGATGCACTGATACGGTTCTTCGTTAGGGTAATCACGGTACTCCTCGGAGGCAGAACCTGTCGCAAAGGACACCGATACACAACCATCTTCAAACAATGTGCAACAATATGATGCATGCATGAAACATGGCAATATGAGTGTGTTGGGCTAATGCAACTAAAACCAGAAGGGTTTGAGCAAATTTGAATCAAGGATTCAAATTTCAAATTCAAATATGGCCTTTTAAGGTGCTTTTCCTTGTTCTGCTTAAAACATCAATTTAACTTGTTTGATCATGCATGAAAATAGTACAGATGGATAGATTGGATTTTTCTGATCATTTTTCATATATAATTTGTCCAATTTGGAGTTACAGAATAAAAGTTATGAATTTTTGAAGTTTAAATAATATTCTGGAATTTCCTGATTTAAATTAAATCCAGAAAACCAATTACTGCGTCAGCCTGACGTCAGTGTGACGTCAGCAGGTCAACGGAACAGGTCTGGGTCAAACCTGACAGTGGGTCCCGCATGTCAGGGTGATTATACGCTGTCAGGACCCCGACTCGATGTCACATCGATCTAGCCGGTAACACCTCATATCACTTTGCGGCCTCACGCACGGTATCCTCACGGGTGTCGCCTTACCTTTGCCCGGGACCGTTTGCGCCTTTTGGCTCACGTATATGATAGTGTCGCTAGCATCCATATGATAAAGAGCCCGGGCTGACATGACTAGTCGTAAACCCAAAGTGGCACAGACTTACAGGGATAGGCATCCATGACCCAGCTTCGAACGTGTCGGTCATCAGCAAGTGGGTCCGGGCTGTAGCACTGGGCTAGCAGGACTCCGGTAAACCGGGCTGTAGCGGGCTAACAGGACTCCGGTACTCAAAGCGTGACATTTCCCCGAAGGGACAGACACAGGAACGAAGAAGGACACATGCCGGCCAGCCTAGGTGTTCCAGAGCAGTAGCAAGCTACCATGGCTCAGCGGTAACACTAGGAGACATTTCCCGGTAAGAGAGGCTACTAAAGATAAACAACTAGATAGTCAGATCCCACACATACCAAGCATTTCAATCATACACACAATATGCTCGATATGTGCAAATACAACGAAGCATCACAACATGACTCTATGACACAAGTACTTTATTTAAGGCTCAGAGAGCCATACATGACATACACAAAGGTACGGGTCTCACGACCCAACATACAAGTCATACAGTCATACAAACCAGCAGCGGAAGTAACTTGTCTGAGTACAGACAACTAGTAAAATAAAAGAGGCTTGGGAAGCCTAGCTATACTACAAGGTCCTTCACAAGCTCAGGGTCACCACCTGGGTCTTTAGCCTACTCGTTGATGTCAACGTCTACATAGAACCCATCAGAAGGGGTTGCAGCGTCTTCTGAAAAATGTAGATTATAGCAACATGAGTACAAAGGTACTCAGCAAGACTTACATCAGATCCTACATACATGCATGTTATCAAGAAGGGTTGGTGGAGTTATTGCAGCAAGCCAGCTTTGACTCTTGGCTAGACTATCCTACGATACTCCAACTTGAAATGGTTTTGCGCACACGAGTCCACTACTCACCACTTCAATACACTACCGAGGATTCGCCTCCGTCTTCCTACGGAAGAGCCATCCTCGGCACTCACTCTTATCTTGAGGCTTTTAGTAGTTTCCATTTACTTGTCTATGAACTGTATAGGCAACCAAGTAGTCCTTTACCGCGGACGCGGCTATTCGAATAGATTATGATAACCCTGCAGGGGTGTACTTCTTCATACATGTTTCCACCACTTAGCGTCTGCACACGACATGTGCTCGGCAGACTTCAAGCGAAAGCCGACGTGGGTGTAGACCACGACCTACCTAAACACTTAAGCCTCTAGTCCAGGTTTATCGCCTATTCAGGTTCCATCCGCAGGGAGTCCGGCCGAGGTTTCCCATACGGCCCCGAACGATGTGAACAGGGTTCCCGAGATACCTAACGGGTATTCGGTACACCGTGCCACGTACCTACCACATCACAGCCCACCCCTACGGTCAGCGCTGTCCACGGCCTCCAGTAGGCTACAAACACCAGAAACTACTTGCAACTCCTGGACAGAGAGCTAGGGTGAATAAGAAGTCGAGCGGGGTCATATTTCAGGGCCCAATGCATGGTAGTAGTTGTATCTTAAATCACGCATACAGATCTCAGTGCTTAAGGTCGGCTTCAATGAAACAACCCACCATGTACTCCTACATGGCCTCTCATCGATACCTTTACCAAATCGTGTTCACCACACCACTCTCATTACCGACATAACATTTCACTCTAGCCCATCACCCAGATGAACCAGACCTGACACGACTCTAAGCATAGCAGGCATAGCAAGGTAGGAACAACACATACATATGGCTCAAACAACTCCTACACATGCTAGTGGGTTTCATCTAGTTACTGTGGCAATGACAGGTCATGCAGAGGAAATGGGTTCAACTACCGTAGCACACAGCAGTTTGAAACGCGTTGTCTTAATGCAGTAAAAGAGAGCAGGAGCGAGAACATGGGATTGTATCGATATGATCAAATGGTTGGTTGCTTGCCTGATGGTTCGATGCACTGATACGGTTCTTCGTTAGGGTAATCACGGTACTCTTCGGGGACAGAACCTGCCGCAGAGAGCACCGATTCACAAACATTACCAAACAGTATGCAACAATATGATGCATGCATGAGACATGGCAAAATGAGTGTATTGGGCTAATGCAACTAAAACCAGAAGGGTTTGAACAAATTTGAATCAAGGATTCAAATTTCAAATTCAAATATGGCCTTTTAAAGTGCTTGTCCTTGTTCTGCTTAAAACATCAATTTAACTTGTTTGATCATGCATGAAAATAGTACAGATGGATAGATTGGATTTTTCTGATCATTTTTCATATATAATTTGTCCAATTTGGAGTTACAGAATAAAAGTTATGAATTTTTGAAGTTTAAATAATATTCTGGAATTTCCTGATTTAAATTAAATCCAGAAAATCAATTACTGCGTCAGCCTGACGTCAGTGTGACGTCAGCAGGTCAACGGAACTGGTCCAGGTCAAACCTGACAGTGGGTCCCGCATGTCAGGGTGATTATTTTAATTAAAATTTAATTAAAACTAATCCTGTTTAATTAACAGGGCTGGGCCCCACCTGTCATTGACTCAGGGGAGTCAACCAGGGCCCACCCGTGGTCAAACCCGGGTCGGCTGCACCGGCGTTTAGCCGCCGGCGAGCCCGACGCGGCGGCGGGAGTGGTTTTGGCTATTCCGGCCACCAAATGGGCCGCGGAGATCACCGGAGTGGAGCTGAGGACAAACCGCAGCTCTTGGCGGAGTCCGTTGGGGTCGGGGTGGCCGGAGTTGGCGCCGGCGACGACCTTGGCGGCCACCGGTGTTCGGCCGAAGACGAACTTGACGCTAGAGGGTTCGGTGAGGCTCGTGGAGTAGCTAGCTAGGTGCTGCGGGACTTGGTGAGTAAGATGGACGCCATCTTGTGGCCGGAGGATGACCGGGAGCACGTCGGCGACGGGCTCCACGGCGGTGGGTGCGGTTGAGCTCCGGGAGGTTGCTACACGGCTCGGGAGCAAGAACGGAAGGGAGGGGAAGATGGCTAAGCTCACAGTGAGTGCGACGGAGTCCTTGGTGCGGCCGGAGATGGACCGGAGCGACGACGGCGTTGAAGGGGATCTCCGGCGACGGTGAGCTCGGGCGAGGTCGGTGCGGTGGTCTCGGGCGTTGCGAGCGCTCGGGGCTCGGCTGCTCGATGAAGTGGACAGCGGCGGAGCTCCTGGACACGGTGAGACGGCGTGGGGTGGTCGGAGGGCGTGGCTACGGCGAGGGGGTGGCGGCGATGGCGTCGGCCATGGCTGGGGCGTGCGAGGAGGAGGAGCTGGAGAGGAGAGGGGGTGTCTGGGGGGTTCGGGGGAGAGAGAGAGACCGATCCACGACGTCACCTGGCGAGGGGAACGGCGAGGCGGCGAGCAGGTGCGTGGCGCACGCCACGGTCGCCGTCGGGCACCTGCCTGCCTGCCTGGCCGGCAAGCAGCTCGCTGGAGCGGTGCTGGGCTGGGCCGGCAGGTGGGCCGGGGGCAGGCGCCAGGTAAGCTTTCCCCCTTTTTTTCTGTTTCTGTTTTTATTTAATATATCTGCAACTTTGTTGAATTTAATAAAATACCTAGGCAACTTCAAAAATCACCAAATCACTCCTGGTCCATAGTTGGATTATTTCCAACATGAAACATTTTAGTTTGGAGGTATTTGAGCATTTAAATATTTTATATAATTTTAAATGCCCAAATTCAAATATTTATGAATTAATTCAAAAACCCTAGGATGGCCTAGGAAAATGTGCACCACTTTTGGCAGAGGTTCTGAACCAAGACAAAAATGATGGGCATTTTAGAAGGGCATTTCAGGTTCATTGAAAAAGTTTTTAGTAAACCCTAGTTGGTTTCAGAGGGGACTGGGGGTTCTGTCATCCCCATTTCAAGTTTCTGATGAAAAAGTAAACATGATGCAACACTCTAATGCATGGCTAACTAGGATGTGACAGTAGGGCTCTCCCTCGGGGTCGTCACCATCGCTCTTCCCGAGGGACCATCTCTAGAGAGCGCCTTCTGGGCCTGGTGGAAGTGCACCTCGAGGGCGGAGAGGGTGTCGCATTCCATGGCGGCCAGCTTCCTAGCCTCAGGCAGGCCGCTTGGGCTGCCTCCGCATCCTCCCTCAGCTTCACCAGGCGATCGCGCTCCCCATCCTGCTCGAAGGCCGTCTTCTTCGCCTCGGCGTCCTGACTGGCGACGGCAGCCTCCTGGGCCTTCAGCTTCTCCTCCCGCTCCTGGAGCTGGCTGGCCTGGGTGGCCTGCTGCTCCTGGAGGGTCCTCAGATCAGCCTCTACCGCATGGCACCGATCCTCAGCTTCTATTGCCTCCTTCTGCGCCAGGTCATGCGTCGTGGCAGCCACCCCAAGCGCCTTCTGGGCCTCCTGCGTAGAGCCCCAGGCCGCGCGAATAGACAAATCAGCCTTGAGCCAACCAGAGATCAACCCTAGGCGTCCTCGCGCCGAATGACAATCCGAGCCCTAAAGCTCACCCTGGAGGAGGTCCAGCGTCGCCCTTGCCTCTTCCAAGGTCCCGGAGGGAGCAGGAACACCGTGACTCGGCCACGCGCTGGGCAAGAGAGGAGATGCCCTCGGCGCCAAGGCAGAAGAAACCTCAGCCTCATGAAGGACCGGGGGCTCCGGAGGCTGGTTGTCCTCAGCAGCCGTGGCAAGGCTGGGCGTCGGAGGAGTCAGGCCTGCCGAAGGCATCGGTGCCTCCTGAGGACGGGCATCCACGTCCTCCGGAGCTGGCATTGCCCCTGGGGCCGCAGGGGCTGCGGCATTCTTCTTCACCAGGGCCGCGGGGGCCGCTTCGTCACTTGCAGCCATGGCGACCTCCGTGCCCTCCTTCCGCTTCTTCGGCGGCTGCTTGATACGTCTCCAACGTATCTATAATTTTTGATTGTTCCATGCTATTATATTACCCCTTTTGGATGTTTATGGGCTTTATTCTACACATTTATATCATTTTAGGGACTAACCTACTAACCGGAGGCCCAGCCCATATTGCTGATTTTTTTTGCTTATTTCAGTATTTCGAAGAAAAGGAATATCAAACGGAGTCCGAACGGAATGAAACCTTCGGGTGCGTTATTTTTGGAACAAATCTGATCCGGAAAGCCTGGAGTGCAAGTCAAGAAAGTTCCGAGGGCCCCACGAGATAGGAGGGCGTGCCCCCTATCTCGTGGGACCCTCGGGCGTCCACCGACGTACTTCTTCCTCCTATATATACCTACGGACCCCGAAAACATCCAGGAGCACCACGAAACACAATTTCCACCGCCGTAACCTTTTTTATCCGCGAGATCCCATCTTGGAGCCTTCACCGGCACTCTGCCGGAGGGGGAATCGACCACGCAGGGCTTCTACATCAACACCATAGCCCCTCCGATGAGTTGTGAGTAGTTTACCACAGACCTACGGGTCCATAGTTATTAGCTAGATGGCTTCTTCTCTCTTTTTGGATCTCAATACAATGTTCTCCCCCTCTCTTGTGGAGATCTATTTGATGTAATCTCTTTTTGCGGTGTGTTTGTCGAGATCCGATGAATTGTGGGTTTATGATCAAGTTTATCTATGAATAATATTTGAATCTTCTCTGAATTCTTTTATGTATGATTGAGTTATCTTTGCAAGTCTCTTCGAGTTATCAGTTTGGTTTGGCCTACTAGATTGATCTTTCTTGCCATGGGAGAAGTGCTTAGCTTTGGGTTCAATCTTGCGGTGTTCTTACCCAGTGACAGAAAGGGTTGCAGGACACGTATTGTATTGTTGCCATCGAGGATAACAACATGGGGTTTATATCATATTGCATGTGTTTATCCCTCGACATCATGTCATCTTGCTTAATGCGTTACTCTGTTCTTATGAACTTAATACTCTAGATGCATGTTGGATAGCGGTCGATGTGTGGAGTAATAGTAGTAGATGCAGGCAGGAGTCGGTCTACTTGTTATGGACGTGATGCCTATATACATGATCATCCCTAGATAATTTCATAACTATGCGCTTTTCTATCAATTGCTCGACAGTAATTTGTTCACCCACCTTAATACTTATGCTATCTCGAGAGAAGCCTCTAGTGAAACCTATGGCCCCCAGGTCTATCTCTTATCATATTTGCTTTCAAGCTACTTTTATTTGCATCTTTACTTTTTGCATCTATATTACAAAATACCAAAAATATATTATTATCTCTCTATCAGATCTCACTTTTGCAAGAGGCCATGAAGGGATTGACAACCCCTTTATCGCGTTGGTTGCGAGTTCTCAGTTTGTTTGTGTAGGTGCATGTGACTTTTGAGGAGCCTCCTACTAGATTGATACCTTGGTTCTCAAAACTGAGGGAAATACTTACACTACAAGAAATATGTCAACTTGTGACCACCACTATTGGTCACTGAATGGTCACTGTTTTCAATTTGTGACCTTTTTGTGACCAAAAACATAAGGTCAAAAGCTGGCCGTCGTTAACTGACTATAGCGACCTTTCTTCTGGAATGGTCGTAGATGTTTACGACCAAAAAAAAGTTGTAGATTCAACGACCAATTATTTTGGTCACTAGCAATGCGCCCACACCACGTCAGATCCACCGTGGCAAGCTGACGTGGCCGAATTACGACCAAATGAAAAGGTCGTAAATTAGAATCGGCCCGGTCCAATTTGATGTTTTACATGGGCCGAGCCCAACAATTCAGCCTTTTATATATATTTTTCTTATTAATTTCGGTCAGCTATATGGGCCAGGCCCAACTATTCGGGCTTTTTAATTTCTGGGCCATGGCCTTTTTGCCTCAACAACTTCAGTTTTTTTCCACTAGTCAAATGGGTCCCAGTTGTCAGGTTCTGGTAAGTGGGTCCTAGCTAGCAAGTTCATATTCTTCATATTTCAATTGAATAGTAAATAAATAACCAGTATTTAAATTGGCACAAACAAAAAACACACGTAATACTTCAGATTCAGTACAGGGCTCTTGATGTACAAGTAATTTACAAGATCAGCAAGCTCTAACATATACAGTACTTTACAAGATCAACAAGCTCTGCATGTAACCAAGCTTTACGCGCCGTAACCAAGCTCCAACATATACAAGCTCTACCAGAAGCTCTACAAGTGTAATAATTAGCTACAACCTCTAAAAGTATGGCAATCATGGTTACAAGCTCCACATGTGTATGGTTACGAGCTATGTTCTTCAGCATGGAGCTCTTTCGATAGCGATCATAAACGGCACTTGCTCCTATCAGAACGGTGATATGCCTTCCACAGTTGCCCTGTTACATGTATCAACAGAGAAGAATTAGCGTTAAAAAATCAGCAGAGAAGAACTAGAAAAACTGGAACCAATATACCAATAAGAGACCATTAAAAAATGACACTTATTTAGATTAGAATGACGACACAAGTTCAGCTAGTACCATGCTTTTTGTCCTCCAGCTAGTTAAAATGAGATGGCAGCAGCCACAATTCAAATAATTGAGCAATTTGAAACAACAGCAGCAATTTAGGGGTTGAGAAAAAGCTACATGGGCTCTAAGTTTTGACTTAAACAACAGTAGCAACAATTTCAAATAGCGGGAGGGAAGCAGCAGTTGACTGGAACAATAGTATGGAAACAACAATAGTACTAAGAAGCAACAACAGCATCAGTTTTGACTTGAATGGAGAAGCAACAGCAGCAGCATTATTGAGAAGCAACAGTAGCAGCCATACTGAGAAGCAACAGCAGCAACTACTGAAAGAAACAACAGCAGTAGCAGTACCTAAAAGGAACAACAACAACAGCACTATAGCAGAAGTGAACAAATGGTTGCATGCATAATTTGCTGATTCTAGCAGCAGCTCAATTTTCGAGGTACTCAAACTTTCAGCTTAATTTTAGTTTCAGAATACTTGCTGCAGTAAAAAAATGGTTGACATGAAAAGTTAGCTCATGATTAGATAGTACTCCATGGTACTAAAAACAATTTTCAAAAATCATGAACAGGACTATGTGTTATCCATGATACAAACAGTGGAACAATATGGTTTAGTGAAATATGAACAGTGGAACAATATGAGTAATTTAAGAGCTTATGGTTTCTTTTTCATGAAATATGAACAGTGGAAAGGTTTGGCCATTTGTGAAAATTTAATTGCAAAAAACTATAGGAATACACAGATAGGACAAAGTACTCCATCTCTGCACTATAGGCAGGACAAACCACAAGAGTACACACCTACTCCTAGAGGAGTACTACGGGTAGGACAACTATCACGTTGGAAAGAACATATATAACTACTCCAGGCACTACATAAGTACAGGCAAGAACACTACATGCACTAAAAGATGCATCCATCTCGCTTACAGTATTACAGGAAAAAACACTAAAGCGAGCTCACAAGCCTCACATACAGTTAGTCTTGCCTGTGACAGCACGGTAGACATTAGGAGGCATTTTAAAATGCCTTGTAATGATAAGAAAATGCCTTCAAAGGAGCTAATGTGGAGTCCCTAAAAAATGCTAAGTATACTCACGAAGGGACAGCTGTTTGTTGGCACTTTTGAAGAATATATCCGATGGTCAAATTCAACGGCCACACAAGGCTGGCGCTGGGCCATGTTGTACACAATAGCAGCAGTCACACACAATTCTCTCGTGTGTATTTTTTTACTGCTGGGCCACCTCCTCCTAGTAACGAGGAGTATTAATTAAGCTAATTAAGATCAAACATACAGGTTTTCCCCAACAAACAGATCGTCAGGTCCAACAAATAGCACAAGCTACACAATGGTTTGGTCCTAATTAACAGTGTAAACATGTATCAGTAGAGCTGGATGAGCAGTACAAGTATATACTAGTATAAGAACTAGAAGTGTTGTGCTGTGCTACAAGATCAGTAGCAACAGCGGCATGAGCAGTACAAGTATATTAGTATAGGAACTAGATGCCTAGGAATTGGGAGAAAATCCCAAACTAGGGAATAGCACACAAAAAAGGCAGGCATTGCAAGCCTACTCTTCACTCAAAGCTCCAGGAAATAGCACACAAAAAATGAGTTGCTTAATAGAGCAACCAATTTCATGTTTGTTCTAATAAAAAAATAGCAACCTCCTACTATGATAATAGCAAAAGAAACACATAAGAAGTAATGTTGATTGCGCCTACTGTAATAATAGCAAAAGTCATCGATATGTGAGCAAACAAGACTAGAATTAACACTTGAGAGACAGAGTATCAGAAACCAATTCACGTTATAATCCAATCCTCAAAGTTGTCGCACAGAAACTCATTGTTTCTTTGTTCCACCATCCAAGTTGGAGCAGCACCACGACCCAGGAGATATCTCGCGATAGCAGGCATCCCATAAACCGCAGAAATGGCCAAAGGAGTGTCACCTGCAATAAGTAAAACAAAAGAACCAAATTAATCTGGGATTACTAGGATGTGTAGTAGAATTGATGCGAAGAGATCAAAATGGGACCGGAAGCTAGTTTATACCTCCATCAACACCTCGCCCTCGTAGCATTCGTTCATTAGCAGCATTGACCTACCAAAATAAATCTCAGTTATATAATTCACTGTTGAATATAGAGAAAGATAATTGCTTCTATGCAAAATGTTACACATCAGTTTATCATAAAACACAAATGGAAGTAACAGAAGGATTTAGTAAAATGCTCACATAATAGATCATATCAGCCGAGCTTGCAAAGGCTTAAGATCTAACTGGATGAATGGATTTGTAATAAGGTATTGGATTTATCAAAGTGTGTAATTATACATCAAGGTTTGCAGGTGCAAGAAATTCATCAGAACTTAATTTTTATTGAAGACAGTATGTACAGTATGAGCAGTGCAAAATAGAAACATCTCTTGTATATATCCTAATTTACCAGTTGTTTAGCACCATGGTACAGGTGAGAGCTTAGTGCAGCAGTCACAGGGATCAAAAGGAATTACATAATAAAACAGCAAGGTTCACAGGCTGTTAATTCAGATTCAATGTCAAGGCTAAACATACTAGTGATTACAAAACTGAACGAGCCAAGGCTGTTCATTCAGGTTCACAGGCAATCAACAAGATGGCCGAGATCGGGACCAAGCAATATACAGAGGTGGTGGGATTGGGGGCGCGCGTGCGCGATACCTTGGAGGTACTGTTGTTGGTGGTGCTGGGGCGGCTGGTCGCCCTTGGCGGCGGCCTTCTTCCTGGCCTTGGAGGGCTTTTCGGGGTCGTCGTCGTCTCCTCGCGCACGGGCGCGCTGCCATCATGGTTCCAACGACATTCGACAGAGAGGAGGGCGTTGGCGTCCTTGGAGTGGAAGCAGAGGTGGCCGAGGGAGCAGAGACGAGCACGAACTAGTTGCTGCCAGCTCCTCCAGCTCGTTGCCAGCGCAGGCGAGCCTCAGCCTCCAGCCCGCGTCGTCATCCCTACTGCGGTGGACGCTCACCACCTCCGTCCCGAATCGGACTGGCCCGAGGAGCTCGAACCGCCGCGCGAACTGATGGGAGAGAGCCTCCAGCCCGCTGCTGAGCCGGATCTGGGCATCGCCTGAGCAGCTCGAGAAGGGGAGAGGGTGGGGGCGGCAGCGGTGCGTCGACGGGAGAGAGCCCTGGCCGCCGGCGCTGAGCAGCGCCATGGATCCGAGGGGAGAGGGTGCGGCTTTGCTTTCTTGGAGGAGGAAGGGTGCCAGGTGGGCTGGTTGGTTTGGTTATATGGGGGAAGGGGAAGGGCGAGAGGAGTAGGGTGTGGGGGATGCCATGGACGGCGGCGTGCTCCACCGGAGGGAGGTGGCGGCCGCGATCTGGAAGGGAGGAGGTGGCGTGGTAGTCAGCGGCAGTGAGGAGATGGGGGGAGGAGGGGTGCGATGGGAGGAGTGGATCGATGGGAGAAGGGAGCTGGCGGGGAGGAGCTAGGGTCAGTAGTGAGGGTCGTCGATGATGGGGGTAGGCGACGGTGGGGGTAGGCGACGGTGGAGAAGGGAGCTGGCGGGGAGGAGCTAGGGTTTTCGCCGATGAGGAAGGCAGGGGATCGGGGAGCAAGGGAAAGAAAGGAGGCGGGGGTGGATGGAAATTGGCTCGGAGGACATATCTTGTGTTTCGGGGTTGGTGTGGATGGGTCGAGGACTGCAGTTGGATCCTCGAGCATCCAACGGTGTTTGATGCACGATCCGCGTGATATGTGCCCGGACCAATCAGAGTGCAGTACGATGTTATGACCATCTAAATTGGTCATAGTTGACTTAAAATAATGTGTTAAAATCATTTAAGCTACTTTATGATCCAAGAAATTCTAAAATAAAATGGAAAACCTTCTCAGCAAGTTTTTAGAAAAAATAACAACATGGAATAAGATAAATATATACAAAAAGGTGTCGTCGGAAATGAGTTTTTTGCCAAAAAAAAACAATTTCCATTTTTCGAGTGCCCGAAATGAGTTTTTTTTGAAGGCCTACCAAATAATTGTTGCAAAATTGGACGAAATCAATTTTCTAAACTACTAGGCCATATTTAATGCACAATTGACCAAATGGTTGGGTTTCAAAAGTTTTGATCAACCTCTGGTGAAAAAGACAAATTCCCGCCGATTCAGGAGGAAGCGAGTCAAATTTGAATTGTGGTTGGCTCATAGTTTCCTCTTTATTTTTTGCAAAAATCATTTCTAGGTACATAAGTATCTATTTAATCAGAGAAACATCAAAAGTTTTCCAAGATTCAACCACTAGCTAGGAACGGTCAAGCCCGGCGTTTTGACCGCATTTTGAAACGGGCATAAAAAATCAAAAAAAATCAAAATATTCGAAAACCTTCGCATTGTGTCATTATATGTGACCAAGTTTCCAGGAAAAATAATAAACTTGTAATACGGAAATTATTTTAAAAAAGTGTTCTCAGAAATGAGCTATCATGCATGAAGATTCATGGCTTTCAAGCGAAATGATCAATCTTATGGCCACATTCATGCCATAGTTTGTTCAAATGATCTCATATTGTGCACAAGGGTGCATCTTGGAATTCCAAACAATGTTGCCTAAGGGAGTTTTCATTTTCTGTGCACGGAAAATTCATTTTCCATTTTTCGAGTGCACGAAATGAGTTTTGTTTGTGAAGGACCTACCAAATAATTGTTGCAAAATTGGACCAAATAAATTTTCTAAAATACTAGGCCATATTAAATGCACAATTTACCAAATGGTTGGGTGTAAAAAGTTTTGACCAACCTCTGGTGAAAAAGACAAATTCCCACCGATTCAGTAGGAAGCGGGTTAAATTTGAACTATAGCTACCTCGTAGTTTGCTCTTTATCTTTTCCAAAAATCATTTCTAGGTACATAAGTATCTATTTAATCATAGAAACACCAAAAAAATTCCAAGATTCAACCACTAGCTAGGAACGGTCAAGCCCGCTGTTTTGACCGCATTTTGTAATGGGCATAAACAATTCAAAAAAAATCAAAAAATTGGAAAACCTTCGCATTGTGTCATTATATGTGAGCAAGTTTCCAGAAAAAATAATAAACTTGTAATACGGAAATTATTTTTAAAAAGTGTTCTCAGAAATGAGCTATCACGTGTGAAGATTCATGGCTTCCAAGCCAAATGATCAATCTTATGGCCACATTCATGGCATAGTTTGTTCAAATGACCTCATATCGTGCAAAAGGGTGCATCTTGGAATGACAAACAATGTTGCCTAAGGAAGTTTTCATTTTCTTTGCACGGAAGATTCATTTTCCATTTTTACGAGTGCCCAAAGTGAGTTTTTTTGTGAAGGACCTACCAAATAATTGTTGCAAAATTGGACGAAATCAATTTTCTAAAATACTAGGCCATATTTAATGCAAAATTGACAAAATTGTTGGGTTTCAAAAGTTTTGATCAACCTCTGGTGAAAAAGACAAATTTCCGCCGATTAAGTAGGAAGCGGGTTAAATTTGAACTGTGGCTGCCTCGTAGTTTCCTCTTTATTTTTTCCAAAAATCATTTCTAGGTACATAAGTATCTATTTAATCAGAGAAACACCAAAAAAATTCCAAGATTCAACCACTAGCTAGGAACGGTCAAGCCCGCCATTTTGACCGCATTTTGAAACGGGCATAAAAAATTCAAAAAAATCAAAAAATTGGAAAACATTCGCATTGTGTCATTATATGTGACCAAGTTTCCAGGAAAAATAATAAACTTGTAATACGGAAATTATTTTAAAAAAGTGTTCTCAGAAATGAGCTATCATGCATGAAGATTCATGGCTTTCAAGCCAAATGATCAATCTTATGGCCACATTCATGGCATAGTTTGTTCAAATGACCTCATATCATGCAAAAGGGTGCATCTTGGAATGGCAAACAATGTTGCCTAAGGAAGTTTTCATTTTCTTTGCACGGAAAATTCATTTTCCATTTTTTCGAGTGCCCAAAATGAGTTTTTTTGTGAAGGACCTACCATATATTTGTTGCAAAATTGGACCTAATCTGTTTTATAAAATACTAGGCCATATATAATGCACAATTGACAAAATGGTTGGGTGTCAAAAGTTTTGATCGACCTCTGGTGAAAAAGACAAATTCCTGCCGATTCAGTAGGAAGCGGGTCAAATTTGAACTGCAACTGCCTCATAGTTTGCTATTTATTTTTTCCAAAAATCATTTCTAGTTACATAAGTACCTACTTAATCATAAATACATGGTTTGGTGGCGATACGTCGAGGTTTGGACGGTGACCGAGGGCCCCAACTCTAGAGCGCATAAACTCGCATGCCCGCCGCCTGGTCACCGCGTGACCGTGGCATTGCCATGTGTTTTGGGCGTCCTAGGCATGTCTAGTGGGTTGGGTACTCCCCAGGTAGGTGCTAGGAAGAAAATCACAACATAAGATTCTCACGAGGAGACCGATCGATGCTCAAACATGAATAAGCAGCCAAGTGTTTGATTAGCGGTACGGGAAATGCACATGGCTAATGGGTGTGAGTTTTGGCTGAGGATCATTAGTTACTAAGAAAACCGTCTTCACAAATTTTCAGCTCAAAAGGAAGAGCCTAGGTGGTACTTGCTTTACAAAGTACCACACTGGACATAAATACGAATGTTGAAGCTGGGCTCAAAATAATGAATGGATTGAGCTGGCATTTGGTGGAGGATGGTTATTTGGGCATAGGAAAGCACTATAGAAAATGGATACCATTTGGACATGCCAAAGTGGTACTTCCTTCACAAAGTGTTTTTTGAACAGAATAGGAAAATGAATATTTTTGAATTATTTTTGAACTAGGCAAGGAAGGTTTTTACATATTTAACAAAGATATGACCCAAAGAATTTATGGGATTTTTTGGGGAATTTTGGGAATGACAGAAATATAGGTTGCTTCACAACCTAGGGCAAAAACTGCCACATGGACATGACACAGAGGCAAAACTGATGAGGTGGCACCTAGTCATAGCAACCCACCACAATTTACAAGGTTATGACCATCTATATTGGTCATGATCAGCTAGAAATAAGGCAGCGAACCAGTGCTATCTGCTTTATGACCATTTTGTGTAAGGAAATTATGACCTTTCTGACCAAAATGGTCGCAATGGTTTAGGGTTTGGAGCCCCCCGAACAGCTTTTGACCAATTGGTCTCAAATGGTCATAGATCTATGACCAATTCTTCCAGGGTCACTGACAAAAGGTCACTAGTTGACACTTTTCTTGTAGTTTTACGCTACACTTGCTGCATCACCCTCGCCTCTTCAGGGAAAACCAACGCAAGCTCAAGACGTAGCAAGAAGGATTTCTGGCGCCGTTGCCGGGGAGGTCTTCGCTCAAGTCAAGACATAGCAAGTACCAATCACAAACCCATATCCCTCGCATTTACATTATTTGCCTCTCGTTTTCCTCTCCCCCACTTCACCCTTGCCGTTTTATTCGCCCTCTCTTTCCCAATCTTCTTCTCCTCTCTTTTGCTTTCCCTTTCGTTTACTCGTTTAATTGGAGTAGATGCTTGTTTATTGCTAAACAGAGAATCTAAGATCTATGGATCCTCATCCACTTGCTAATCTCTTTAAGAGATCCAATTATGTTAAACCAATTTCTAGTGAGATTTGTGCACTAGATTATCTTTATGAAGTTTTGCTTGAAATTCGTGAATCTGAAAATTATGATGAAGAAATTTATGAAGAGATTTACGATAACTCCTTTAATAGAAAGCATGATTGCAATGATTTTCCTATAAATTCTCTGGATGTCAATTGTGCTAATAATATGCAAAACCCTAAGCTTGGGGATGCTAGTTTGGCTATGTCTACTACTTGTTTCAATGATCATGATTGGGGTGATTCTTCTTATAACCTTGAAAATTTATTTAAGCCCCATGATGAATATGAGATTGATAATAGTGTTTGCAATAATATTGAAAGTGGGTTTGGAAGAGTGTCAACTTTAGATCCCACATATTTGGAGTATGTTCAATCTTATGATATTTTTGATAAAAGTGGGTTCGAAAAGGTCATGACTTTAGTTAATGTTAATCCCACTATCTTGGAAGAGTGTCAACTTTGCATGCATGTGGATCATGTTGAGAATATGTTATGTGATACCTATTTTGTTGAATTTGCTTATGATCCTACATGTAATTATTATGAGAGAGGAAAATATAGTAGTAGAAATTTTCATGTTACTAAATTACCTCTCTTCATGTTGATATTGCTATCATCTCTTTGTTCTTCCTTGCATATGCTAGTTTTTGCTTGCCTTGATAATTTGTTTGTTTACAAGATGCCTATGCATAGGAAGTATGCTAGACTTAAGTGTGTTTGTCACATGTTTTATGATGCTCTCTTTGTGCTTTAATTCTTGTCTTTCATGTGAGCATCATTGAAATCTCAATGCCTAGCTAAAAAGGCTTTAAAGAAAAGCGCTTGTTGGGAGACAAACCAATATTTTTCCTTGCTTTTATTTAATAAATATTGCATCTACTCTCTGTTTAGATGTGTATTTATCTTTTAATTAGTGTTTGTGCCAAGTAGAACCTATAGGATAACCTACGATGATAGTTGATTTGATTCTACTGAAAAATAGAAACTTTGCACGCACGAATATAATTTTGTTAAATCACAGGAACGTGATTTTGCGTTGATTCTTTTTGTTGGAGATATGCCCTAGAGGCAATCATGTATGATGACATTTCCTATGTGTTTATGAATAAAGATAGTCCTTGGACATTATCAATGATGTGTATCAGCAAGTACGTGACTTTTTTGTGGGACTATGCATTGTATGATAACTGTCCTAAAAGGTCCCTAGTCGAAAGGGCTGTGTGGACGCGCAGCCGACTAGACTAGCATATGACACGGTCAATGGCTTGGTCTCACTAGCCATGGAGCATTGGATGCTAACCGGATAATATAGACTTGGAAAGGTCTGGTCGGATTCGACGTAGTCGGATCCGAGTCGAGATAAGGTCCGAGTCGGACAGACCCAACTATGAGACGCAGCGATATGTCATCTGTGCGTCTCTAGTACAACATACGTTCTATGTCCTAAGACCTGAGCTGACGCATGTACTCAGGATGGTGACAGACTTGCTTTGGGCCGACCAAATGCTACTCCGTGACTGGGTAGTTACAATGGTAGGTTTCGGGTTTGTCCAGTCCCATGCTGCGAGACATGGTCGAGCAAGATGGGATTTGCCCCTCCGATCAGGAGAGATATACTCTGGGCCCCTCGTGTGATCCGACCAGGATAAGCATGGCCATATGAGATAATCCGGATAGTGGTCGGAATCACTGGAACAAGAAAGAGGTCGGGCTACCACAAGGATGACAGACTCACCTTGAGCCCGACAACATATATCATGAGGCAAAGGGAACTGAAGTGTGACACATTGTACTGGTTCGCCTAACCAGCTTCATAGTCTGCTTGGTGGTCGACACGCCTTGCTAGAGGCCTTTACCAACCGTGCAGGTCGGAGGTGATCCGTACTGTGACCAAGCTGACTTGAACCTAAGGGGTCGCGCGCTTAAGGGAAGGAACCTACGAGGTCGGATCCGAAGGCACTGGTCGGATGTGATCCGAGCTGTATTCGGATTGTGGCCGAGTAGACTTGTGGGCTTTAGGGTCCGTGTGAGGCCCAAGTGTTGAGCCCGTGACATACGCCTATATAAGGTGGAGGTGCGGCGCACTTATTTGGGGTTGATCGCTACAGCGCCGTCGTTAGGGCTTTGCATATGTTGCAACTAGCCACCTCCAAGTGCCACGGGTTGTGTGATCGGACCTAGTAGTCCGCCGCACGACATTCCTCCTGCACGCGCGAATACCGTTAGAGGCGGTGCACTTGCGCCGCTCCGGCGAACTTGTTCGCGGGATCCTATCGGCTATGTGGGAGACCGGCAAGGAGGAGACGACTCCAGGAACGCGCTGCCTCAACTCTACTTCCGCTGCACGGCACTGCGCGTCTAGTGGTAACGAACTGTGGTCCATCTCCCATAGCATGTTCTTGGTTGTTCTGTGCATAGGAAATTTTAATTTGAAGTTGACGCACCCTACCGTAGAACCCGACACTTTTTGCTGATGTTCAATAGACAAATTGTCCAGGACTTCCTATTTTGGTAGGATTTTTAGAGTTCCAGAAGTTTGCGTTAGTTACAGATTGCTACAGACTGTACTGTTTTTGACAGATTCTATTTTCGTGTGTTGTTTCCTTATTTTGATGCATCTATGGCTAGTAAAATAGTTTATAAACCATAGAGAAGTTGGAATACAGTAGGTTTAACACCAAAATAAATAAAGAATGAGTTCATTGCAGTACCTTATGTGGTGGTTTTGTTTTCTTTCACTAACGGAGCTTATAAGATTTCCTGTTGAGTTTTGTGTTGTGAAGTTTTCAAGTTTTGGGTAAAGCTTTTATGGACTATGGAATAAAGGGTGGCAAGAACCTAAGCCTGGGGATGCCCATGGCACCCCAAGATATTCAAGAGTAGCCAAAAGCCTAAGCTTGGGGATGCCCCGGGAAGGCATCCCCTCTTTCGTCTTCGTTCATTGGTAACTTTACTTGGAGCTATATTTTTATTCACCAGATGATATGTGTTTGGTTTGGAGCGTCATGTATTTATATTAGTCTTTGCTTGTTAGTTTGCCACAATCATCCTTGCTGTACACACCTTTTGGGAGGAGCCTATTTGATTACAATTTGCTAGAATACTCTATGTGCTTCACTTATATCTTTTGAGCTTGATAGTTTTTGCTCTAGTGCTTCACTTATATCTTTTAGAGCACGGTGGTGTCTTAATTTTGAAGAAATTGCTAGTCTCTCATGCTTCACTTATATTATTTTGAGAGTCTTTTAGAACAGCATAGTATTTGCTATTGTCATAAAGTTGGTCCTAGAATGATGAGCATCCAAGTTGGGTATAATAAAAACTATCATAGGAAGTGAATTGGATGCTATGATCAACTTGATACTTGATAATTGTTTTGAGATATGGAGGTAGTAATATTAGAGTCATACTAGTTGAGCCCGACAACATATATCATGAGGCAAAGGGAACAGAAGTGTGACACGTTGTACAGATTCGCATAACCAGCTTCGTAGTCTGCTTGGTGGTCGGCACGCCTTGCTAGAGGCCGCTACCAACCGTGCAGGTCGGAGGTGATCCGAACTGTGACCAAGCTGACTTGAACCTAAGGGGTCGCACGCTTAAGGGAAGGAACCTACGAGGTCGGATCCGAAGGCACTGGTCGGATGTGATCCGAGCTGTATTCGGATTGTGGCCGAGTAGACTTGTGGGCTTTAGGGTCCGTGCGAGGCCCAAGTGTTGAGCCCGTGACGAACGCCTATGTAAGGTGGAGGTGCGGCGCACTTATTTGGGGTTGATCGCTACGGCGCCGTCGTTAGGGCTTTGCATGTGTTGCAACTAGCCACCTCCAAGTGCCACCAGTTGTGTGATCGGACCTAGCAGTCCGCCGCACGACGTTCCTCCTGCACGCACAGATACCATTAGAGGCGGTGCACTTGCGCCGCTCCGGCGAACCTGTTCGCGGGATCCGATCGGCTACGTGGGAGACCGACAAGGAGGAGACGACTCCGGGAACGCGCTGCCTCAACTCTACTTCCGCTGCACGGCACTGCACGTCTAGTGGTAACAAACTGTGGTCCATCTCCCGTAGCATGTTCTTGGTTGTTCTGCGCGTAGGAAATTTTAATTTGCAGTCGACGCACCCTACCGTAGAACCCAACAGTGGTATCAGAGCCTCTGCTATAGGATTTGGATTCAGATCGTATGCATATTAGATATGTGGAGGCGGCAGATGAGATCTGTTGCCGTTGATGAGTTTGGCTATGTGCACGGTTGATGTGATCAAGTGCACATGGGGATTGTTGAGGCTATGTTTTCTGTCAATCGGGATCAATGAGGTCGTGAGACGATCTACCCCTACCGGTCGGTATCCGCCATCGGGGTTGATAGTGAAACGTAAACCCGAATCGGACTCGCGATGATCAATAAGATCGGTCAGATCAGAAAATTCGGCGTGATCGGAGTTCAGATGTGATCTGTGATTTCCGAAAATCGGACCGCCGTGTGCGTAGCGCCGTGTATTTCGTACCCGACACACAAACCGGTAGAATGCGATTCTATGCACAACTTTGTTTTGCAGGTTTGATGTGAATAGTATGGCTCATGTGTAGTCCTGGCCATCTCAGGCCCGGCCCTGTCGGCCCACCCAGGCCCGGCCCTAAAATCCAGGGCTTAGGCCCGATGGGCTTGCCCGTGGGCCGATCTTGGGCTTGAGTTTTGAGCCCACCAGTAGAGCCTGGATGGGCTTGGGCTTGGCATATTGGCATTTTAAGGAATAGGCCCGGCCCATGGCCCTAAGCCCTAAGGGCTTTTCAGGGCTTTTTACTAGATGGGTCGGGCTTGGGCTTGAAAATTAGGCCCGATGGTAGGGCCTGGGAGGGCCCGCGCCTTAGTTTTCTCCCGTGGGCTTTTTTAGGCCCGGCCCAAGCCCGCCTCGGCCCGGCCCATGGCCAGATACACTCATGTGTATGTGATGCATGTGTGTAATTTATACGTGGCCTGTGTGTCATGTTTGTCAGTCGGCAGGAGCCAAAGTGCTGTCATTATATTGTATAACGACTTGCGTGTCGACTTGAGACTCTATGTAAAGTTCATTACTAGTTGTACTAGTTGGATAATAGAGATCAGGTTGGTCGCTTGGCGTCCCGGCGTGACAAACAAGATGGAGTTCCTAGATGGTCATCGGAGTCAGAGCCGACCTGGAAGAACATCCATGAAGGAGCCATACTATTTCACAATATATGTTTATATGTGATTGTTATGCTTCTTTGTTTCTATGCATGTTGGAATGGTAGAAAGATCCCACATGAATATCAAGTGAATTGCCATCCCCGATGTTGCACCTTCGCACGTCAAGTACGTATAGTAGTGGGCTCATAAAATTGGGGTGCTGCTGGGTGTCCTTGAACTGAAGGGTTCGTGTCGGACACGGACATGCACTGCATCAGGTTAACTTGACAGGGCTATCAAAATGGTTTTGGGCCTTGTGGCAAAGAAGGTTGGGAGCCGGGGTATGAGATACCTTCCCGACCGACAGGAGTCATATAGAGATACGATTAGCAAAGAGTTGCTTACCGGATAGGTATGTTTGCTAGCAGTGATACTAAAGCTCACTAGTCGCATGCGCTAGTCGAATCTTGGATCACTGAGAGTTTGTGGAGGGATGCTGACTTCAGTGGGAGTATTTCTGTTTAGGCGAATTACTCTACATAAACACATTGCTTAGTGATTGCATATTTTCTATTGTAGATCAATGGCACCACCTGCTCAACCCATTTGCATTGAAATCAATTCTGGAAAAGGATAAACTGAATGGAACAAACTTTACCACCTGGTATAGAAATCTGAGAATTGTTCTCAAACACGATAAAAAGGAACTCGTTCTAGAGGATCCACTTCCAGAGGAACCTGCCGATAATGCTAATGCCACAACTAAGAATGCCTACCAGAAACTCGTTGATGAAACAACGGAGATCAGCTGTCTGATGCTGGCTTGTATGGAGCCCGATTTGCAACAACATTTCGAAAATGTTGAGGCTTACGATATGATCGAGAGTCTCAAGAGCATGTTTTAGACACAGGCTAGGACCGAAAGGTTCAACGTCTGGCGATCCTTGATGGATTGCAAGCTGAACGAAGGTGATCCACTAAGCCCACATGTGATCAAGATGATTGGATATGTGCAAGCTTTGGATCGTTTGGGCTTCCCGCTCTTGGATGAGTTGGCTACTGATGCTGTTCTGGGTTCTCTTCCGCCCAGCTATGGGACGTTCATCTCAAACTATCATATGCATGGCATGGATAAGAAGCTCACTGAATTGCATGGGATGCTCAAGGTGGCAGAGCAAGATATTAAGATAGGCACACATCAAGTGTTGATGGTGCAGAAATTGGCTAAGTTCAAGAAGAGTTGGTCTAAGAAAAAGGCTAAGGCAAAGGGCACGGAGACGGTAACCTCCGCCGCTGCACCAAAGTCTGGACCGAACTCGAAGACCGTTTGCTTTCACTGCAAGGAGACCGGTCACTAGAAGAGTAACTGTAGCAAGTGGCTTGCAGAGCATGGCAAGAAGGCTGGGAATGCTGCTTCAGGCAAAGGTACACTTGTTGCATATGTTATAGACATTTACCTTGCTGACATACCTAGTAGCTCTTGGGTATTTGATACGGGATCGGTTGTTCATATTTGCAACTCAATGTAGGGGCTAGTAAGAACTAGGCGTGTGGCACAAAGGGAGATTGACATCAGGGTCGACAACAAAGCAAGAGTTGCTGCGTTGGAGGTCGGCACGATGCAGCTCCAGCTTCCTTCCGGATTCATCATGGAATTGAATAATTGTTATTACATTCCTAAACTTAGTCGGAACATTATTTCTGCCTCATGTTTGATGAGTCAAGGTTATGAATTCAATTTAAAGGACAATGGTTGTTCGATATTTTTGAATGGTATGTTCCACGGCTATGCACCCATTAATGATGGGATATTTATATTGAATCTAGAACAGGAACCGGTCTATAATGTGAATGTCAAGAGTCATAAGCCTAATGAGATAAATCCGACATACTTCTGGCATTGCCGGCTTGGACACATTAGTCTGAAATGCATGAAGAAGCTCCATGATGATGGGCTCCTAACGTCGTTCGACTTCGGGTCATTCGAGACATGTGAATCATGCTTGCTCACCAAGATGACTAAGTCTCCTTTCGCAAAGAGTTGCGAGAGGGTGTCCGAGCTGTTGGAGCTTATACACAGTGATGTGTGTGGTCCAATGATCACAATTACCAGAGGTGGCTATCAGTACTTCGTGACTTTTACCGACAACTTGAGTAGATATGGATATATCTATTTGATGAGGCACAAGTCGGAAACTTTTTAAAAGTTCAAAGAGTTTCAGAACGAGGTTGAGAATCAGCTCGGCAAGACTATAAAGCTTCTGCGATCTGATCGTGGAGGTGAGTACATGAGCCAGGAGTTTGATAATCATATGAAAAGTCGAGGTATAGTACCTCAACTCACACCTCCGGGTACGCCACAGAGAAACGGCGTGTCAGAACGGAGGAATAGGACCTTGTTGGACATGGTCCGGTCTATGATGAGCAAATCGGATTTACCCTTGTCATTCTGGGGATACGCTCTAGAAACTGCAGCTTTCACACTTAATAGGGTACCATCAAAAGCCGTAGACAATACACCACATGAGATGTGGATTGGGAAGAGTCCCAATTTTTCTTTTCTAAAGATTTGGGGTTGTGAAGCATTTGTCAAGCGACTTATGTCAGACAAGCTTACACGCAAGTCGGATAAATGCATATTCGTGGGATATCCGTGGGAAACCTTGGGATATAGCTTCTACAACCGGGAAGAGAACAAAGTGTTTGTTGCTCGGAACGGGGTTTTCCTTGAGAAAGAGTTTCTCAGTCGGGAGGCCAGTGGGAGGATGGTCCGACTCGAAGAAATTCTAGAACCACTCGGGGACGGCTTGGCTGGTGATGTGATCATACAGGAGTCAGTCAGGGAACCTGTAGTGGAAGTGGCACCAGAACCACGAAGGTCGGAAAGATTGCACAGAGTGCGCGATGTGTTGTTGCTAGAAAGCGATGAGCCAGTCACATATGCGGAAGCGATGGTGAGCCCAGATTCTGAGGCATGGCTGGAAGCCATGAGATCCGAGTTAAAGTCCATGGATGAGAATCAAGTCTGGGACTTGGTTGATCCGCCGCCTGGCATAACAGCCATTGGTTGCAAATGGGTCTTTAAGAAGAAAACCGATGTGGATGGAAATGTTCAGATCCACAAAGCTCGGCTTGTCGCTAAAGGTTATGGACAAGTTGAAGGAATTGACTACGACGAGACTTACTCGCCGGTAGTGATGCTGAAATCGGTGAGGATCATACTAGCTATAGCTGCATATTTCGATTACGAGATATGGCAGATGGATGTCAAAACGGCTTTCCTTCACGGAAATTTAACCGAGGAAGTGTATATGATACAGCCCGAGGGTTTTGTCGATCCGACTAGCACTAGTAAGGTATGCAAGCTCAAGAGATCCATTTATGGATTGAAGCAAGCATCTCGGAGTTGGAACATTCGTTTTGATGAGGTCGTCACTGGTCTCGGTTTCATCAAAAGCGAAGAGGACTCTTGTGTATACAAGAAGTTAAGTGGGGGCTTGATAGTGTTTTTGATCTTGTATGTGGATGACATATTATTGATCGGGAACAATGTTTCGATGCTAAACTCAGTCAAGGAATCATTGAATAGCAAGTTTTCGATGAAAGACCTTGGTGAGGCAGTGTATATTTTAGGCATTAAGATCTATAGAGATAGATCGAGGAGGCTGCTCGGCTTAAGCCAGAGCACGTACATAGATAAAGTGTTGAAGCGGTTCAACATGAGTGAGGCGAAGAAAGGGTTCTTGCCACTCTCACATGGTATAAGGCTAAGCGAGACTCAGAGTCCTTCGACATCTGATGAGCGAAGCAGGATGAGTAGGACTCCGTATGCCTCGGCAATCGGATCCATCATGTATGCCATGATATGTACAAGGCCTGATTTTGCTTTTGCAAAAAGCCTAACAACTAGATACCATGCAAACCCAGGTGAGAGTCACTGGGCAGCGGTAAAGACTATTTTGAAGTATCTGAAAAGGACTAAAGAGATGTTCCTAGTTTATGGAGGTGAGGAAGAGCTCGTCGTAAGGGGTTATGCCGATGCTAGTTTCCAAACCGATAGAGATGATTTTCGATCACAGTCTGGATTTGTGTATGCCCTGAATGGAGGAGCAGTGCACTGGATGAGTTCCAAGCAGGATACGGTGGTCGATTCTATCACAAAAGTCGAATACATTGCGGCTTGTGAAGCTGCAAAGGAAGGTGTTTGGATCCGGCATTTTCTGGATGATATTGGTATTTTCCCAGCCTCGGTGAAACCGCTGGACCTTTATTGTGATAATTTTGGTGCCATCGCACAAGCCAAGGAGCTGAGGAATCACCACAAGGTCAGACACACAGACCAGAAATATCACCAGATACGAAAGATCGTAAAGAATGGTGATGTAGAGTTATGCAAGATTCACACGGATGCAAAGGTTGCAGATCCGTTGACTATGCCACTTCCACAACCCAAGCATGAGGGGCACGTTAGAGCTATGGGCATTCGATGTCTATTTGATTGACTCTAGTGCAAGTGGGAGACTGTTGGAGATATGCCCTAGAGGCAATCATGTATGATGATATTTCCTATGTGTTTATGAATAAAGATAGTCCTTGGACATTATCAATGATGTGTATCAGCAAGTACGTGACTTGTTCGCGGGACTATGCATTGTATGATAACTGTCCTAAAAGGTCCCTAGTTGAAAGGGCTATGTGGACGCGTAGCCGACTAGACTAGCATATGACACGGTCGATGGCTTAGTCTCACTAGCCATGGAGCATTGGATCCTAACCGGATAATATGGACTTGGAAAGGTCTGGTCAGATTCGATGTAGTCGGATCCGAGTCGAGATAAGGTCCGAGTCGGACAGACCCAATTATGAGACGCAGCGATATGTCATCTGTGAGTCTCAAGTACAACATACGTTCTATGTCCTAAGACCTGAGCTGACCCATGTACTCGGGATGGTGACAGACTTGCTTTGGGCCGACCAAATGCTACTCCGTGACTGGGTAGTTACAAAGGTAGGTTTCGGGTTTGTCCAATCCCATGCTGCGAGACATGGTCGAGCAAGATGGGATTTGCCCCTCCGATCAGGAGAGATATACTCTGGGGCCCTCGTGTGATCCGACCAGGATAAGCATGGCCATGCGACTGGGATTATGAGATAATTCGGATAGTGGTTGAAATCACTAGAACAAGAAAGAGGTCGGGCTACCACAAGGATGACAGACTCGCCTTGAGCCCGACAACATATATCGTGAGGCAAAGGGAACAGAAGTGTGACACGTTGTACAGGTTCGCCTAACCAGCTTCGTAGTCTACTTGGTGGTCGGCATGCCTTGCTAGAGGCCGCTACCAACCGTGTAGATCGGACGTGATCCGAACTGTGACCAAGTTGACTTGAACCTAAGGGGTCGCGCGCTTAAGGGAAGGAACCTACGAGGTCGGATCCGAATGCACTGGTCGGATGTGATCCGAGCTGTATTCGGATTGTGGCCAAGTAGACTTCTGGGCTTTAGGGTCCATGCGAGGCCCAAGTGTTGAGCCCGCGACGGACACCTATATAAGGTGGAGGTGCGGCGCACTTATTTGGGGTTGATCGCTACGGCACCGTCGTTAGGGCTTTGCATGTGTTGCAACTAGCCACCTCCAAGTGCCACCGGTTGTGTGATCGGACCTAGCAGTCTGTCGCACGACGTTCCTCCTGCACGCGCGGATACCGTTAGAGGCGGTGCACTTGCGCCGCTCCGGCGAACCTGTTCGCGGGATCCGATCGGCTACATGGGAGACCGGCAAGGAGGAGACGAATCCGGGAACGCGCTACCTCAACTCTACTTCCGCTGCACGGCACTGCGCGTCTAGTGGTAACGAACTGTGGTCCATCTCCCGTAGTATGTTCTTGGTTGTTCTACGCGTAGGAAACTTTAATTTGCAGTCGACGCACCCTACCGTAGAACCCAACATTTTTTGCTGATGTTCAATAGACAAATTTTCCAGGACTTCCTATTTTGGTAGGATTTTTAGAGTTCCAGAAGTTTGTGTTAGTTACAGATTGCTACAGACTGTTCTGTTTTTGACAGATTCTGTTTTCTGTGTGTTGTTTGCTTATTTTGATGCATCTATGGCTAGTAAAATAGTTTATAAACCATAGAGAAGTTGGAATACTGTAGGTTTAACACCAAAATAACTAAAGAATGAGTTCATTGCAGTACCTTATGTGGTGGTTTTGTTTTCTTTCACTAACGGAGCTTATAAGATTTCCTGTTGAGTTTTGTGTTGTGAAGTTTTCATGTTTTGGGTAAAGCTTTTATGGACTATGGAATAAAGGGTGGCAAGAACTTAAGCTTGGGGATGCCCATGGCACCCCAAGATATTCAAGAGTAGCCAAAAGCCTAAGCTTGGGGATGCCCCGGGAAGGCATCCCCTCTTTCATCTTCATTCATTGGTAACTTTACTTGGAGCTATATTTTTATTCGCCACATGATATGTGTTTTGCTTGGAGCGTCATGTATTATATTAGTCTTTGCTTGTTAGTTTTCCACAATCATCCTTGCTATACACACCTTTTGGGAGGAGCCTAGTTGATTAGAATTTGCTAGAATACTCTATGTGCTTCACTTATCACTACAGGAATCTGCTACTTTGCCATCTGCCACGGCGGACGGCAAAGGCATGGATGGCGGACGGCAAAGACCTTTGCCGTCAGCCGCGGACGGCAAAAGGTGACGGCAAAGTAGGAGACGGCAAAGAGTTGCGTTGCCGTCTGCTTCGGGCAGCTGACGGCAAAGGGGACTTTGCCATCAGCAGCGGACGGCAAAGAAGACGGACGGCAATAAATGCGTTGTTACTCCGTTAGGTGGTTAATGGCAGGCCTTTGCCGTCCGCTGCGGACGGCAAAGCCTTTGCCGTCAGCTGCTGATGGCAAATTGACCAAATTGGTCAGCCTCCCAGGAAGCACAGTTGCCTGCCACGTGGCCTCTTTGCCGTCCGCTTCTGATGGCAAAGAGCCCTTTGCCGTCGGTGGCAGACGGCAAAGAGCGTGCATATTGTCTCTTTTTCTGTTTTTTTAATCCAACAATTTTCACAGCAAATATATATGACATATATAGATATATTTCCATATCACATATCCAGCACATAAGTTTCATATCACATATCACATCAGTTTCATCCATACACATTGTTCATACATAACCAAGTTCCATCCATACACATTGTTCATACATAAGCAAGTTCCACCCATATACATATTACAATGCAAAGTTTCGTCAAGATAGCAAGTTCTATCATAGCAAGCTAGATAAAATGCAAAGTTTCATCAAAGGAAAAGCAAGCACTCCATCATAGCAAGCTAGCTTCCATGAAGTGAATGAAATCTGCAAAATGGTAAATAAGAAAGTTAGAAATAGGTGACTAGAACAAGAAGAAGACTAGAACAAGAAGTATATGTCATTTATGAGCTAACTTAGGTGAAATGGATCATATATGAGCTAACAAAGTTGAAATGGGTTGTTTATGAGCTAACTTAGTTGAAATGGACCATTTATGAGCTAACTTAGTTGAAATGGGTTGTTTATGAGCTAACTTAGGTGAAATGGATCGTTTATCTTCCAACTTAGGTGAAATTGATCGTTTTTAGCTAACTTAGGTGAAATGGATCATTTATGAGCTTTTATGAGCTTTTATGAGCTAACTTAGTTGAAATGGGTCGTTTATGACCTAACTTAGGTGAAATGGATCATTTAAGAGCTAATTTAGGTGAAATAGAACGTTTTTAGCTAACTTAGGTGAAATTGATCGTTTAGGAGAAAATCTAGGTGAAATGGGTCATTTTGGAGCTAACCTACGTGAAATGGGTCATTTGGGGGCTAACCTAGGTGAAATGAGTCATTTTGGAGCTAACCTAGGTGAAATGGGTCATTTTAAAGCTAACGTAGGTAAAATGGATCATTTACGAGCTAATCTACTAAAATGGGTCATTTTAGAGCTAACTTGGATAAATTGGATCACTTGTAAGCTAACTAAGGTAAAATGAGTCATATTAGAGCTAACTTAGGTAAAATGGATCATTTATGAGCTAACCAAGTTAATTATGCAATATTTGACATAAGTAAGCTTATTAAGTCATTTTGAAGGAAAAGAAGCTAACTCTAGGTCATTATGGTAAGCATATTGGAGGAAATAAAGCTAAGTCTAAGTCTAGAGAAACTTACCGTGATCGGGGAGGTGTAGGAGCGGGCTGGCTCGTGCCGGTAGCTGGAGAAGGATCGTGCGATGGGTTTCTGGAGTTAAGCTGCACCAAAGATCATTTCCAATGTCTCGTTAGCATTATGACACTCAAATGTTAAGACTAGCAAGTAATGTCCATTCAAATTAAACTCACCGTGCTCCCAGGAGCAATCACTGGCATCGGCGGAGCGGTCTGACCGGACTTCTCGCACACAGACTGCACATTTGGTTTTCACAATAGAGTCATACTAGTTAGTAATGAGACTCAAATGTTAAGACTAGCAAGTAATCTGCAAAAGAAACTTACCACAAGGAGCTCATACATGGCCCTTGCCTGCATGTCATTCCATGCCCTCTCCTCCTCCAACATCTTTGTCGTCCTCTCCTCCAACTCCCGCTGCCTCTCCGCCGCCTCCGCCAGAAGTTTCTCCGTTCTATCTCTCTCACTCTGTATAGGAGCCTGCAACACCACTCACATGACCATTTGTAATCATTGATGGAAGCGCACACAATGTAATGGAGAAAGATAGCTGAGTACGTATAACTAACCTTGATGGCGAGTTGGAGTGGCCGTTCACGAGGCCTTATCTCAGGAGCGGAGCTCGACTGGCGCGCCTTGATCTCTGGGAGAGTGCTAGGAAAACGGATAAGTCCATCTCCCATGGCTATGGAGCCATGGGACCTCCCGCCACCAGATATCATCAGCAACTCTGTATCAATGGGACCCTGGCTCGGGTTAAAGTCCTCCCCTTTCCTCGCCTTCCCCTGATCTCTATATTGCACGAGCTTGTCGTGGGCGGAGATGTTGGTGAAGTTCTTTGGATCATCGAGGTCAGACGCAGAGAATGCCTTGACTTTCTTATAAGAGCCAGTGTGGGCCATGGCATATAGGTCGTACACCTCTGGCACCTTATCCACCTTATTGTAGCGTGCCTGAAAGAGAGAAACAAAGTAAATTAGTAATTAAAGGGCTAAAGCTAGCATGATGAATGATTGCATGAATCATGAAGCAAACCACATACCCAGTTCCGCCCGTACTGAAATAAGTTGGAGCTGCCTTGGTGGTGTGGCACACCTTCCATTTGGGCACGTTTGTCCTTGGCCTCGTTGTGGGTGGCCCACCATTCTTTTGAGCACCACCCATCGACCAACACCTCCCAACAATCCATCCAATCCGCACACCATCTCTGAGGGGCCTAAGTTAGCAAATAGAAACTTCAGCGCTACGGCTATGAATTACTAAATGAAGGAATTAAGTACAAGGCCTTAAGAATTACCTTCATGTACTGCTCCTTACTCAAGAACTTATCGCGACACTCCCGCTTGGACTTCTTGATACCACGGTCGGCATAGTAGTCTCGAACAGACTGCACCCGAGCCTCATGCCGTAAGTTCTGAAGTAGGCGCTTGCACTCCTTGTGGATAACATCTGCCGCCTCCTCCTCATATCCCTCCTCACACCTGTAGAATGTCTGCAATCAAATGAGACAATATTGATTAGTACAATTAATAACTAGCTAGTTGAAGATTTTTAATTGTGTAAAGGAGAAATTACCCAGAACTTTCTGATCACCATGTCTGCCCTCGTCTTGCACAAGACACCGTCGATAATCTCACCCGGCGGGGCCGGGGCAGCCAAGTAGTGCTCCCAACTCAATCCAACCTCTGGAAGCCGACCCTCACCAGGCAACGTGACAAACCCCGGAAAGTTTTACCGAATCAGAACTCCAAGGACGGAGTTGGGCCGGCGGACACTTTCATGGTGGTCCCAACCCCTGCAGCATGACAAGGCCAACGCATTAGTTATTTGAAGAAACATGAATGCAGAAGGTACAAAAAGATTAAATGCACTTACCTCTCCCCATCAGGGAAAATCAACCACCTCTGCTCGCGGGTCGCCGGCACGGACGGGAGCCATGTAGCACCACGCTGGTAGACGTTGCCCCCCTCCTCCCCCTCCTCCTCAAAATCAGTCGGCTCCCCGCCATCATCAGCATGGCCACTCGGCTCCCCGCCATCATCAGCATGGCCACTCGGCTCCCTGCCATCCTCAGGCTGACCCGACCAAGTACCCCATCCAGACGTGTGCTCCTCCGGGGTCTCGTGGGCCGAAGGCCCGTCGACCCGAGGCTCGTGGGCTGAAGACCCGTGGACCGGAGGCTCGTGGACCGGAGTCCGTGTAGCCTCCTCCTCAGACGAGTCCACCCTAGCAGTCATGTGCTCGGGTGAAACAGCTGGGGGCGGCGGCGAGGAAGGCGCCGTAAGAGTCACCTTACCTCCTCTCCCGCGACCACGTGCTCCACCTCGGCACTTCTTCTTACCTCGTCCTCTGCTGGGCACCGCGGTCGACGAAGAAGGGCCCGGCGGTGTCGCCATATTGTCCAGCAACGCTCGGCGGAGAGGTGCGTGTGGAATGGAAGACCTCACACTACGCGCCAATGAAGAAGGGGCCTCGGCGCGCTCCCGACCAGCGCCCACCATCTTTCAACACCTGCCATGACAAAGAATAAACGAAATTAGTACAACATGAAAAAAAGTACCGACATGAATAATATTATGTATATCACTTAAGTGTATCATCATCAAGTACAACATAAACAACTGCACATTTAAAACTACCCGATCAACACAATTATATATGATGTTTTTCATAACAAAATCGAAAAATATATGACCTAACTAATAATTCACAAATATATGACCCCGTCGGCCTTTGGAAGGCCAAAGAACACCTTTTCGGGAGGTGTCGGGGGTCGGGGTGTCGTGTCGGGGTCGGGGTCGGGGTCTTGGGGTCGAGGTGTCGGGTCGGGG
>NC_041381.1:608878717-608879539 GCF_002162155.2 Triticum dicoccoides | reverse complement strand
TGGAAGGCCAAAGAACACCTTTTCGGGAGGTGTCGGGGGTCGGGGTGTCGTATCGATGTTGGGGTGCCGTGTCGGGGTCAGGGTCTGGGTCTCGGGGTCGGGGTGTCGGGTCGAGGTGCCGGGTCGGGGTCGGGGTGCCGTGTCGATGTCGGGGTCGGGGTGTCGGGTCAGGCTCGGGGTCGGGGTGTCGGGTCAGGCTCGGGGTTGGGGTGTCGGTGTCGGTGTCGGTGTCCTTTTTTTTCCTTCTTCTTCTTCTTCCTCCTTTCCTTTTTCCTCTTCTTCTTCTCCTCCTCTCCTCTTTTTTCTTCTTCTTCTTCCTCTTCTTCTTTTTTCTTCTCCTCCTCCTCTTCTTCTTCTTCCTTTCCTTTTTCCTCTTCTTCTTCTCCTCCTCTCCTCTTTTTTCTTCTTCTTCCTCCTCTTCTTCTTTTTTCTTCTCCTCCTCCTCTTCTTCTCCTTCCTTTCCTTTTTCCTCTTCTTCTTCTCCTCCTCTCCTGTTTTTTTCTTCTTCTTCCTTTTCTTTCCTAAAACTGAATTAAACCTAAAACTAAACCTAAATCTAAACCTAAATCTAAAACTAAAACTAAAATTAAAACTAAATCTAAACTAAACATAAACCTAAAACTAAAAAAGAAAGAAAAAAGGAAAAAACTAAATCTAAACCTAAAACTAAACTAAAACTAAACCTAAACCTAAAACTAAAACTAAAACTAAATATAAACTAAACATAAACCTAAAACTAAAAAAACAGAAAAAAGGGAAAAACAGAGGAGGTAGAGCTCACCTGGGCTGGTGGAGGAGGTGGCCGGTGGAGGAGGGGGGCGG
>NC_041381.1:608869270-608878100 GCF_002162155.2 Triticum dicoccoides | reverse complement strand
GCTGGGGCGCCGGGGGGCCGGGGCGCGGCGGCGCCGAGACGGCAGGGCGGAGGGGGCGATGAGGCGGGGGCCGGTGGGGCAACCGGGCGGCGGCGAGTGCTGGGGGCGGCGGCGCGCATGTGGGAGCAGGAGAGAAACAGAGAGAGAGGGCGGGATGGGGCGCGCCGTTAGATATGTTGAATGTTTGCCGTCCGCCCTCTTTGCCGTCCGCTTTTTTGCTCTTTGCCGTCTGCTAGCAGACGGCAAAGAGGGGGGACGTTAAGTATTTTTTAAACAGCTCCTCAGTGGGCCCCCCCTCCCTCTTTGCCGTCTGCTAGCGGACGGCAAAGATTCTTTGCCATCAGCTAGCGGACGGCAAAGAACAGGCTGATGGCAAAGGCTTTCTTTGCTATCAGTCAGTTCTTTGCCGTCTGCTTTCGGGTAGCTGATGGCAAAGAGCTTCTTTGCCGTCTGCTAGCTGACGGCAAAGAGCTGGCAGATGGCAAAGTAGCTGATTCCAGTAGTGTATATCTTTTGAGCTTGATAGTTTTTGCTCTAGTGCTTCACTTATATGTTTTAGAGCACGGTGGTGTCTTAATTTTGAAGAAATTGCTAGTCTCTCATGCTTCACTTATATTATTTTGAGAGTCTTTTAGAACAGCATAGTATTTGCTATTGTCATAAAGTTGGTCCTAGAATGATGAGCATCCAAGTTGGGTATAAAAAAACTATCATAGGAAGTGAATTTGATTCTATGATCAACTTGATACTTGATAATTGTTTTGAGATATGGAGGTAGTAATATTAGAGTCATACTAGTTAGGGTGATTATGAAAAATACTTGTGTTAAGGGTTGCGACGGGGCGGGGGGCAATAATATGTGTGCCAAATACTTCTTCAAATAAAAAAAGGAGATTAACTTTGCAAGTAAGCTGGACTAATAAATATATCAACCAACATTCATCCCATGAGGCCTTTCCTTTGTGCATCACGAGCCAAGTATTGCTACAGTACCCTCAAACAGTCAATTTGATATCCCAAAACACTAGGGAGCAAATAGGGATTTTAAGAACAAACATCCTATCATTTTTGGCAAACTATGTTAACTTTTACTCCTTCACCTTGTTACTGAAAGCATAGGCTATGCTCCTCACAGAAAAGGACTATGAGACAGAACTGTCCTTCATTAAGCTTACTTGCTAGTTATTTTTTGGAAGAACCAAATAGTCTTTTTCCTCCAAACAATGCAAGATTTGAAAGCCATACATTAATTGCTGAATCAAAATGAACAACTAGCTTGCAATCATTCGCAATTTAGAATGCCAAGACATGCCACATCACAATAACATGACAAGTAGTAAAATAGTTGCATGACAATCTCTAAAGCATTACACATAAGTCACAAAGTACCATGTTTCCAGTTTTGCAGTGACGAGACATTGCCACAAAACCTGACGGGGCACAACAATCTAGTCAACCTTGTCCACAATGTCCACAAGGCCACTGGAGGGATCCGTCAAGAACAGAATATGGTCAAAAGGTTGCCAACATCAGCAGCTGTAAATTCAAGTTGAGCATTTGGAGAAGGCCTGCTATCAACATGTAGCTGGCTGTGTTGATCAGCTACCCATTCCTCAGTATATTGGTCCTTGACACCAAACCTCATTAACTCGAGCACTTTACCATTCAGAAGAAAGAACTTGGCAAAGTTGACATCCGTTCTGCTGCCAATATAAAACTTCAACTCTACTTCTCTGAGATGATCGAGGCGTTCAATAGGATCTTGTGGTTGAAGATGATGCACTTTCTCCATATCATTTCCAGGACATGACTGAAACAAATTAATAAAGACAATTACACAATAGAAAAACTGACCCCCACCTGACAATTAAAACAAGGATTTACTCACTGGAAAAATGTATGAAATGGACGTGAAGCTATTTTTAACACCAAAAACTATCGAAGAAAGAAGAGAGTCACCGTGATGTAGAGCTTCTCCAAGCAAGGAATTTTTTTGAGGAAGACTATAGCGGCATCAAGATTAGGGCCACTAGACGTGAGATGCAAAACCTTGACGCTGCACATCAGAGCTTTCAAGTTGCCAGCAACCAATCCCTAATAACAGAGAAGGCATAAACATACAACAGGATCAGAAAGAAGCCTACTAATATGACGCGTAATACTGAATCTTAGATTAGATGGCCACCGCTACCTCAGAAATTGCAGACCCAAGCTTGAGTTTAGTAAAGTCGTCTCGTCTGTCATGAAGCCAAAGATCTCAAGTTTCGGTGCCTTGATTAGGCAGATGGTTGACTCTGGATGAAGATCAGTTCTGATCAATTTTTTCTAGTCTGGGGGCATTTTCTATGACTAGTTGACAGTCATGCAGACCGTCCTTTGTGCCGATTCTCTTAAGAGTTGGTGAATTGATGACCAGGTAGTAGAAGCCGTAGCACCTGTCCAGCAGCAAGCTCTCGAGGACAGGGCAGCCATCGAGCAAGCCATGGAGGGTGTCTTCCAGTACGAAGATAAATCTCATGGTAAGTTTCTCAAGGCAAGGGAAGTTAAACGACGGTGGGGCGTCCTACTCAAAGAACCTGCAGTTGCCGAAGCTAGCCACGCGCAGGGTCGTCGCGAAGCGGAGAACGGACAGAGGCATCGGAATTTCGTATCGAGGGAGCCAGAGGTCGATCTCCTGGAGATCTCAGAGAGCGGGGGAGCCGAGCCAGCCGTCGGGGTCGGTGATCTGGAGGCAGGCGGTCAGGAAGCGGCGCGCGGGGCCAGGGTGGTCGTAGAGGATCTTGGACACGGCGGCGGCGCGGGCGCGGCCGGCCCCGTCGATGTGGGAAATGTCGAGGTTGAGCGGGGAGAAGCGCCATAGGGGGCGCCAGCGGAGGGAGAGGGATGTGGTGCACACGGCGGAGTCAATGGGGAGGAGGGATATGATTATGCTGAGGATCTCACCAGGGAGAGAGCTAATCAGATCGACTTCCGGCAGATCCGGCGCCCTCTTGGCTACAGGAAGCATGACCGCCGCCGCCGCCGCCATGGTCTAGGGTAGTCCTGGCCATCTCAGGGCCGGCCTTGTCGGCCCACCCAGACCCGGCCCTAAAATCCAGGGCCTAGGCCTGATGGGCTTGCCCATGGGCTGGGCTTGGGCTTGAGTTTTGAGCCCACCAGTAGGGCCTGGACGGGTTTGGGCTTGTCATATTGGCATTTTAAGGAAGAGGCCCGACCCACGGCCCTAAGCCCTAAGGGCGTTTTAGGGCTTTTTATCAGATGTGTCGGGCTTGGGCTTGAAAAGTAGGCCCAGTGATAGGGTCTGGGAGGGCCTGGGCCTCATTTTTCTGTCCTAGGCTTTTTTAGGTCCGACCCAAGCCCGACCCGGCTCGGCCCATGGCCAGATATAGTCTAGGGCACACAACAGATGTCCCGAGGAGTGACACTGAGCAGACTTCACGCAATTCTGGCTTCTCTCCAGCGCCTGTTCGTCGCCCCTTTGGGCTGGCTAGAGGCAGCCCACTTCGGCTCCTGGCTCTAAAGATGTCGAAATGGAGCACAATAATGGGCTGGGCTGCAGGAAGTGGTGTTAGTTTGGGTTCAAAGCATGCACAATTTCTTTCTTTCCATCGCAGCGATTTTTACTGTACGGAGAGCTTTCCTATGGTACATGGATCGCGAAATATGCAGCATTTGTTTTAGAAAAAGATCACAAATTCTCTTAGTTAACACAAGTTATAAATTAGAAGAAAAACTAGTTTTTTCATGTGTCATACAACAAAAGCTTCATTTGCATATAAGTTTGCAAATCAAAATGATCAAACATCTAACACCAACTAAGGGCAATGGCGGTAGCTAGTTCATGCCTAAACAAATCCATGTAGGGGCACTTTCCGCCGGTTTTGAAGCATCCGATGCATTGGGGGGGGGGGATAATGTACATCATGCATCTATCTGGAATAGTTGGAACATAATTCGGATTCCTCTCACACCGAAGAAAGTGAATATCCTCCCTCACATTGAGGCGGACGTAGTTGAGTAGTGTCATATTACTCGTAATAATCATCTTTTGTGTTTTTAGTTTGGCATCTTGAGCAAGATTTGCCACTTCATCTTCCAGACACCAAAAGGTCTCTTTATGGTATTTGCGCTTGGAGAAGTGGATCTAGTTGTACTTCTATATAGGAGTATCTAGGGCACATCTCTTTAGAAGTCAAACTTTCTAGAGTGACAATTGTGATATATTGTCAAAAGCTAAGAATAGCAAAAGTGAAATGAAGCACTATTGCTTTTGCCAGGGACACCACAGGAATCAGGAACTTTGCCGTCTGCCATGGCTGACGGCAAAGGCACGCCTGGCGGACGGCAAAGGCCTTTACCGTCAGCCAGCACACGACAACACATCCAGTTGAATGGATTACGACAAAGGCCTCTTTGCCGTCTGCTGGCGGACAGCAAAGATGCAAAGGCCTTTGCCGTCTGCCAGCGGACGACAAAGGACCTGGATGGCACACGTGCCAGCTTAGGTCCGTTAAGGGGTTAACGGTGTGTTTTGCCGTCCTCTGGCAGACGGCAAATACCTTTGCATCTTTGCCATCTGCCAGCAGACGACAAAGTGCCCAAATAGGCCAGCCCCCAAGTGCCCCAAGTAGCTGACACGTGTCCTACTATGTCGTCTGCCAGCAGACGGCAAAGATGCAAAGGTCTTTGTCGTCTGCCAGTAGACGGCAAAGCAACCATATAGGCCAGCCCATCGCCCACAGGTTGTACAGGTAGCTGACACGTGGCATATTTGTCGTCTGCTGGCTGATGGCAAAGCTCTTTCCCGTCTGCCAACAGATGGCAAAGTGCCTGTGTAACCCCTGTTTTTTCTTAAATTCAATCAATTTCATAGAATTTTCACACACACACACACACACACACACACACACACACATGAAAATACTTTCAACAAGCATACCAACACATATACATACCAAATCATATCCCTGCCATATGGATATGAACATCCAACACATATACATAGCAAATCAAAATTCCATATGCAACATATATATAGCTAGCCAACATATCCAACAACAAGCATACAATGGTTTCATCCATAGATACATATATAGGTAGCAAGTTTCACATTGCTCGTCCTACAAAATCAAAATAAAAAAGGAAGCATAAAGAGAAGAGTAGACTCCATCAATGCAAGCTTCCTCATCTAAAGCAAACCTGCAAATTGGGAAAGAAGAAAGTTAGAAGAAGAAGAAGAAGAAGAAGAAGAAGAAGAAGAAGAAGAAGAAGACTAGCTAGAAGAAGAAGAAGAAGATTTTTTTTCTTCTCTTTCTTTTTCTCCTCTCCTCTTCTTTGTCTTCTTCTTCTTCTAACTAAGGTAGGTAAAAATGCCATTTTATTGCTAAGCTAGGTAAAAAATGCTAAGTGTAGGTCATTTTAGAGCTAAGCTAGGTAAATAGGTCATTTTGGAGCTTAGTAAGGTTATTGTGTCAATTTCGAGGAAAATAAGCTAAGTCTATGTCATTTTGGAGGTAACAAAGATTATCATGCCATTTTTTACCTAAGTATGCTAAGCATGTTATAAAGGAACTGAAGAAGCTAAGTATAGCTCATTTTTTGTCTAACTTAGGTAATTATGCCATTTAGAAGGAAAGTAAGCTAAGTATGCATTTGTTAAGCAAAACACTAGAGGAAACTTACCCTCATCACAACAAATACGATGAAGATCGCAACTAAGGTAACAATTGATCCAACGACATAATGATACCAAACCTCATTATCAATGGCATATTTTCTAATCTTCTTAATCTTCAAGCGCATTGCATCCATCTTCAAGCGTATTGCATTCATCTTCATCTTGTGATTATTGACGACATCGGCAATATACAACTCCAATTTCATCTTCTCTTCTTCAATTATTTTAATTTTTCTTTCAAATACTTATTTTATTTTTCAACTAAATTTAACTTCTCGACAAGAGGGTCGGTTGCAAATTCCGGTTCACATACCTCCTAGATTAAAATATCTCTATGTCAACTTGATGGCCATAATTGTCATAAATGTGAAATGCAATAAATAGTTATAAAAGAGAATTTACCACATCCGAATCATAAACGGGGCGAGGGCCGACGGAGACAGATATCAAGACCATGGCACTATGTATAACAAACAATCATACAAAGTAAGAAAATTATACAAGTAACATTATAAATCATACAATCATACAAGTAACTATATAAATCAAGTACAACATAAAAAAGTGAATACCTAATAATAATTTGGATTGTCGGGTTCAATAAATGCTTTGGGACCAATAAATGCATCATCATCATCACTATCAATAAGACGTGCTCATCATCATCATTAATAAATGCATCATCATGTGGAAGGCCACCTTTGCGTAATCGGTCAAGCATTGACAGGTCATCCGCAGCAGTAACCTCTTCTAGTTCAGGCTCTTCTTGTTTCGGCTGAAGGGTGAAGTCAGGTTCACTGTCGCTATCTACTTCAATGTTCTGGGGTGAAGTAGAGCGTTTCTTGAAATGTTTTCTGGAAAGACGTCTTTCTTGGAAGAATTCTCCTTCATATGTGTCTGGATTAATGTGAGGTTCATAATCCTCTTCATTGGGGGGAGGTGGTCTAACACGTGGCTGCACTTAATAAACGACATCCCAACCATTGAGATTTGGATCACTTTGAGAGGCCCATGGTAGATAGAAAACTTGGGTTGCCTGTTGAGCCATAATATAGATACTGGGAACATCCAAATGGGTGCTTTGTTTGATTTCCACTAGCTCTGTATGTTCATGAGTCCTTCTAGTCTCCTTCGGCTGGAACCAATAACATTTGAAGACTATGACGTTTGGTGCGTTTGCACCATAGAATTGAATTTCATAAATTGCTTCAACTCTTCCATAATACCCGATATCTCCTTCGCCGATAGCAGAGACACAACAATTTGAAGACTTTCGATCGGCCATAGATAGCTCTTTGCCATAGGTACGAAAGTGATACCCGTTGATGTCGTATTTGTCAAATGAGCGGACCTTAAAGTCAAAACCATTAGTGACTTGTCTCAGTTTGGTGTCCATAAACTCTGAATTAGCCTACAAATTTAATACGAAAGGGATTGTTGCATTAGCCACAAATTAGACGAAGAAATTAAATAGTCTAATGGAAATTACCATTTGTTTGAACCAAGAGATGAAACCGGGATAGCCGCCTCCATGCTTTGCCAGAAGCTCATACTCTTCGACGGAATCCTTTTGGATCGCCACTCCATACGAGAATTTGATGACGTATCGACTGTATCAAATTTATCCGGGAATAATAGCAGTTGAAAGGAATTAGAAGTTGCGAAACAATGTACCGAGAACTTACTAGGTGTACGGCCACACTTCTGTTAGGTTGTTGAAGATATACAATGATATGGTCCACCATTCTTCGACATCCAACATTAAGGAATTAGAAGCACCGGCTTGTGCGAGATCCCCTTTGAATAGGCTGAGGATGGATCCGCCCTTTTTAGGGTCGCCAGCATTGTACCGAGGCTTCTGATTATGCAAATGACGATTTTTGACTTAGTAGTGTGCTGTCACGAAGTTTGTCGCCTCCTCAGTAATGAATGCCTCAACCATCGATGCTTCAATTCTACATTAATTTTTACACTTTACTCGAAGCGTCTTCTGCATCTCTTAGTTGCGTAGCACCAACGATTTTGCATGGGGCCCCCAATCTTGTAGATGCAAAATCAAGTGTCGCATTGGGTTAAAGAAGCCCGGCGGAAATATCTTCTCTAACTTGCAGATCAACTCCGACGCCAACTCTTCCATTTCTTCTACCAGGTCAGGCGATAGTTCTTTCACACAAAGAACACAGAAGAAATAGCTTAACTCTGCCAGTACTAGCCATTCATCCTCAGGGATGAAGCCACGCAACATAATCGGCATTACCCGCTCAATCCATATGTGTCAATCATGACTCTTGAGACCAAATATCTTCAATTTTTCAAGACTCGCTCCCCTCTTTAGATTCGCTGCATACCCATCGGGGAACATCAACTGCATTTTCACCCACAAGATAATTTCCCTCATAGCTGGCCTTCCAAGATTGAACCATGCCTTCGGCTTTGTCCAGTTCTTCTTTCCTTTAGGTGGTTGCATGTTTTGTAACGGTCTATGCTTAGCACCTCATGATCGACTCTTGCCTTAGGATTATCCTTTGACTTCCCATCTATGCCGAACAATATACCAAAAAGTACCTCGGTGATATTCTTCTCAGTGTGCATAATGTCGATGTTGTGTGCGCAAAGGAGGTCTTTGAAGCAGACCCCACAAGCATGTCTTGTGAGTCCAGGCATGTTGCGAATTATACCCCTTGAAATACCCTGGACGCTTTGGATTTGGCTCGAGAGCATTTAACTGATCCAGGATCTCTTGGCCTATCAACGGAGGTGGTGAAGAGTTTTTGACAACTCTACTTTTGATGAAGTTCTACTTATCTTTCCTGAACTTATGGCGAGGATGTAGGAACGGTCTCTGCAAGTCGAAGCAAGAAAACTTGCGACCGGCCTAAAGCCAATGAAACGGAAGAGCTCCCTTGCATGTGGGGCATGGGAACCTTCCATGCACACACCATCCAATGAATAGCGCATACGTCGGCAAGTCATGCATCGAGTACATGTACCAAACACGCATTATGAAGTTCTTTTTGCTAAAGACGTCATATGTCTTAAACCCATTATCCCAGACTTCTTGCAATTTGTCCTTCAGCGGTTGCATGTACACATTCATATTCTTCTCCGGATAGTTGGGCCCGGGAATTATCAATGTCATGAAAATGTTCTTTC
>NC_041381.1:608866366-608869026 GCF_002162155.2 Triticum dicoccoides | reverse complement strand
AAATACGGGCCAACAACTATATTGGGTTGCCGTCAGACAAAACACACTGAAACCATCCGTGCTGATGCCGACTCGAGGATGCCTCGGATCTGCCTCTTTGTTGTCATGTAATGCATTAAAGCGCTTCCATGCTTCACCGTCCTATGTGTGCACCATCATCAGCTTCCCATCTGCATCTAGTTGGGTTCTTTTGCCCTTTTGTGCCATGTCATCTGTCTGGTCGTCTCTTCGACTATGAAAAGATGTTGAAGTCTTGGTACGATTGGCATATACTGAAGAACTTAACGGGGATTTTGGTTTGCGTCTTCTCACCTATACCGATGTCTACAACAACATACCTGGATGACTTGCAAGTGGGACAATAGTTCAAGTCCGCATACTGAAGCCTAAATAAGGCACATCCTTTCTCACAGGCATGTATCTTCTCATAGGGCATCTTAAGAGCACGGAGTATTTTGTGTGACTAGTACAAGTTTATAGGTAGTACATGGCCTTTTGGTAGAAAACGTCCAAATACTGTCATCATCGCGTCGTAGCATTCTCTGCCCAAGTTGAATTGAGCCTTCAGAGCCATTATTTATGAGATGACATCCAACTGACAAAGCTCAGTGTGCTCGTGGAGAGGATGTTTTGAAGACTCCAATATTTCATTGAAGCACTTTGCAGATTCCTCTATCTCATCGTCCGAGTCCCGAGCATCATCAAAGTCTTGCACCATGTCTTTCATCCCGGTACCATGCTCGTCGGTGCGACGACAAAGCACCTCAGCTCTGGCACATTGGGCAGACTAGCCATGAAATGTCCACACTGTATAATCTAGCGTAAAACCCCTCTTCTATAGGTGTTTGCCCATTTCATCATCTGTCCTCTTGTGCAAATTGTTGCACCCAGCACAGGGGCGCCAGGTTGTCCTCCGGCCATTTGCAAATGCGGCTCTCAAAAACCCCTTCGTTTTTGTTAACCATTCAATTGTCATGTCTTTCTGACTAGTGTGACCGGTATATATCAGCATGTATATATTCATTAGTTAATGGAGTTTGTCACTTTTATTACGTCCATGCAACCTAGACGCTAATAGGTAAAGATATGTCCTAATCCCACCCGAGTATGTGTAGCTTGGGTTCGTTTTCCCATGCTCTGCTCTGGATACGACGCAAAATTTCGGCAGCACCTGCCCGCTGTTCTCCTGATACACGTCTCGACAATAAGCAGAGAGGATCTGTATACCCGAAGAACAACAGGGAGGCACTGACGAAATTCTGCATCAGATCCAAAGCAGAGCATATGAGGAAACGAACCTAATCTACACATACTCGGGTTGTCCATGGATAACGTTGAACAATTCGAAAGAATCAGGTTATGAATATGCAAATGCATGCATATTTATAGATGTAACCCTTTCGGGCGGGAGACGCATAGTTGTCACGCATACTGATGATTGAAGACACCGATAACTAGCAAGTTTCATCGACGCGAAGGCCGGAACATAGCAAATGAAGGGGGGGAGGAGATGTCATTTGTGCTCACCCACGAACGCAGGGGCGGAACTCGTCGAACACTAGACCCTCACAGCGACGAAAAAACTGCACATTTAAATCAAAAGATGAGTAACATAGCAATATTGTTTTTTTCCGTCAACCTAACTAAATATTTACAATAGGACGAGCGGGTTAGGGGGTTCCTCGGCTTCGATGGAACCCTAAATAGCAAGTATCATCAGTGCAAGATACATGTGGCGGTCGGTGTTGAACACTAGATCCACGTCCCACAAGTGACGCCGGCGCCCGGCGTACCGCAACAATAGTTTCGGGACCAATGACGGTCGAACACCTTGGCGAATTTGTCTGGCAGCCACTGCGGTGAGGATTAAAGCCAAGTTTTGAAACTTCAAACAACAAAACCGACTTGAGTCAGTTTGGGTGTTTCAGCTTTCAACACTTGACTTTTAATTGTCATCGCAGAGGCTGCAAGACAAATTTGCATAGGTGTTCGACCGCCATCGACCTTGAGAATTGTTGTTGCGGGATGCCGGACGCCGACGTCACTTGTGGGACATGGATGTAGTGTTTGACACCGACGGCCACATGTATCTCGCATCGACGATACTTGCTATTTAGGGTTCCATCGACGTCGAGGAACCCCCTAATCCGCTCGTCCCCGGGCGCCCTCTGGTATGGGCGACGACGTCGGGACCGGCGGGACCCACTGGCTCCACCATATATCCCCTCGGTGACCGGCGATCCACGACCGGCGACCCTCGACCCCTCGGCGACCCTCGACCATCGGCGACCCTCTTTTTCTACTTTTCATACTTCTTTTTTCATCTTCTACTTCTACTTATTTTTTTCATCATCATCATCTTCTTCTTCTACTACTTATTGTTCTTTTTTTATCTTCTTCCTCTTCTTCTTCTTCTTCTTCTTCTTCTTCTTCTTCTTCTTCTTCTTCTTCTTCTTCTTCTTCTTCTTCTTCTTCTTCTTCCTCTTCTTCTTTTACTTCTTTTTATTCATCTTTCTTGTTTAAAAAATAGAAGAAAAAAACCCTAAACTAAACTATAAACTAAACGTAACCTAAAATAAACTAAATTAACCTAAACTAGCCTAACCTAACCTAAACTAAACTAACCTAAACTAAACAAACATAAACTAAATCTAAAAAAA
>NC_041381.1:608857687-608865960 GCF_002162155.2 Triticum dicoccoides | reverse complement strand
GCGGGGCGGTGCGGCCGGGCGGTGCGGCCGACGACAGGGGTGGCGTGGGGCGGCGGCAGCTCGAGCACGGGGAGGAGAGAGAGAGGGGACATAGAGAGGGGTGGGCCCCGGGCGCTGACCGCTTTTTAGTTAGGGCACAGCTCTTTGCCGTTTGCTAGCAGACGGCAAAGAGCCTAGCTAACGGACGTTAGTTTGGCCACTTTCTTTGCCGCTTGCTAGCAAAAAAAGTGGTCGTTAGGTGGTTCTCGCTAGTGGGCCACCCTCCCTCTTTGCCGTCTGCTAGCAGATGGCAAAGCTTATATGTCGTTCGCTAGCAGACGGCAAAGAGCTGGCTGACGGCAAACATGATCTTTGCCGTCAGTTTTCTGTATGCTGATGACAAAGAATTTCTTTGCCATCAACTAGCAGACGGCAAAGAGCTGGCTGACGGCAAAGATCCTAATTCCAGCAGTGGGAATGATATTTGTGATATATTATCAAAAGGTAAGAGAGGCAAAAGTGAGATGTCAAATTTTACAATGGCATAAGCAAAGTGGGCAAAAGTTAAAGCCGCAAAAATAAAGTTTTCCTGTATAGTTGTGAATGATATCATACAAACTAGCAAGTAGAGAATCTTCATCTTCCTCAAAAAACATTGAGAATCACCACCACCGTTAAAAATCATATTCTAAACAATGCTTTTGAAAAAAGAAAAAGGAAAACGAGCTTTTGTATCACATTCTTATCAAGCGTTATCTCGTTCTCATTCAGATGTGTAGAAAATCCAACAAAACACATTACATGTGTGAAATTTTTGCATGTTACATCTATAATAATAATAAAAATCATCGAAAAGACTTGAATTCCCTTGAGAGAAAACGATAAAAAACTTATGGATGGGAGGTGGCGGCCATTCATCATCCTAGTCCTCTTCTCACCTCACCGCTGGACCTGTAGACATTGTTGGTACTCTGCCCAAATATTCCATCTCAAATGCAGAGCTGCTTTGACTCACATCAGTCGACATGCCAGTGTCGTATCCACTGTAGCCATCCGCGTTACCACCACTACCAGCTGTGTAGAACCCTGCATTCATGTGGTTATGCGCAGCCTCAAGCTCAAGGCACTCATGCAACAACGCCACCACCTCGGTCATTGAGGGTCGCTGCTCCGCCGCCTGGGCAGTGCACTTGAGTGCAGTGTCAGCGACTTTCCATACGCCGTTGACATCATGGTCGTCGTGCATGCGTGTGTCCACTACATCCTCAATATTGCCACGGGCAAGGCGCTGACGTGTCCAGTGGATGATGCTCATTGACTCTGGATTGTTCAGGAGGGGTGGTTTCCCCGTGACTATCTCAAGTAGCACTACACCGAAGCTGAACACGTCACTCTTGTTGGTCAACTGAAACGTAGCGTTGTACCTGATAAGTATGAAATTCATTAGTGGGTCCAATTTCAAGAACAACCATGCAACATGGGTTTGGTTGAGACATCTTAATTAGATTCAAGTGAATTCACGGGAAAAAAATTCTGATTCTCGCATAAATCAAATGTTTTTTCTTAGGCTTCAATCATTCATTTGTAGGTTAGTTGTCAAACTTAAGGGACCATGTTATGAATTTGATCACCCCAGGAGGAATAGCCTAGCACACTTCTGAGCATATAGGTGAGTCATCTACTTTTGAGACAACCAAAGCATGCATATTACTTCAGATATTAATAACATGCAAGATTATTTTGAGAGCATTATCAACAACAATTTAGAACGATTCACTTACTCAGGATCAAGGTAACCGGGTGTCCCAATCACCCTAGCCGTGGACACGTGGGTATCACAGTCGTTATTGAAAGCCTTGAGCAGGCCAAAATCAGCGATTTTGGCCTCCAACTTTGCATTCAGCAGAATGTTGGATGTCTTCACGTCCCTGTGAATGAGGGGCGGATTGCACCCCTTGTGCAAATACTCAAGCCCTGCACATCCACATCACGTGCTCTCAACCCCACCACATTTGAAATGTGTACTTCTATACATATACTTAATAAGTTCACTACATGTAGAAAAACTCAATTTAAACCTTGCCTTGTGCTGATTCCATGGCGATAAGAAGTCTTTGTCTCCAGGTTAAAGTTCTTCTGCTGTTTTCTCTCCCTGTGATGCAAGAATTGTGGGGTGAATCACATGTACTAGAATTTTGCTACATGTTCTCACTTTGACAACTCACATTTATGTTGCCGAAGGCTAAGTATGAATTATTTGAGTGATTTGCATACCTCTAAGATGTTCGTCTAGGGCTCCTTCAGACATGTACTCATATACAAGAGCCATGTACTCCCTCTCCTTGCAGTACCCAAACAGGGACACAAGATTCTTGTGATGAATCTTAGCCAAGGTCTGAGCCTGAACCCCAAAAAATATATGCATTACAAAACTGAATCTAGCGGTATTAGTTACACTTACTTTGCTAGATCTCTTAGTTCTCACCTCTGCCAAAAATTCTTGTACACCTTGGTTGGATGATTCTGACCGCAATTTGACAGCCACTTGGGTGCCATCCTCCAAGAAACCATCATAGACTTTCCCAAACCCTCCTCGGCCGACCACTCGCTGGAAGCCGTTCGTGATGGCCTCCAATTCATTGTACGTGAATCTGCGATTCTCGAGTCGCAGTGAGGTGTGTCCATTGTTGTTAATTGCCTCGTTTTGCGGCCTTACACTATTGGTTGTTGTTCCTTCATCAAAGTTAAAAGACCGAACAAACAAATGGTGTTAATTAACCCCTAAACTTGCATTCATGTGTCCAAAGTTATGTGTTTTGGAGTGACCTCTCACCTTGCTTTCTCCTTCGCATGCAAAGGAGTAGTACGGCGAGAAGCACAACCATAAGTACCAAAAATATAGGAATTGCAACATAGACAGCAACCATAGAGCTGCTCGTCTTTTTGGGAGGCTGACAGGAGTTTCCGTTACTGCAGAGATTTGTATTATTACCATATCTGGCAATAGGAGAGAAGATGAGTAAATGGTAGTGTGAATCAAATAATATATATGGTGCTGTTTGAAGAAAAAGATCACATGCGATCTGAGGAACCTCATTGGAAAATTCTTCTACTAGAATGTACCAGGTACCAACCTAAGTGTTAAGGACTCATCTTGGGTTCTTCTAAGAAGTCCAGAAGGAATTGATCCACTGAGCTGATTACCTGTCAAATCTCTGAAAGAAGACAATAGTTTTGAATATCAAATTAAGTAATGTGTGTATTGGATGAATTTGAAAAGCATTTTGATCTACATCCCAAATTACTTACAGAAGTTTGAGTGAGGACAATTGCGAAAGAGCGTCTGGAATGGAGCCCGTCAGATTGTTGCCTGACAAATCTCTGTCAAATAGCAAGGTCACGGACAAATAACTCACTACTTTACTCTTACTCCTAAAAAAATAGGATACAGTGTGAAATATTTGGTTAACAATATCCTACTTACAAGTATTGTAAACCTTTTAGACTAGCAAATGAAGATGAGATGTTGCCACTCAGACCACTCGAAGATAAATTCCTGCATCGTGTTTAATATATCATACATTAGTGGCTCAGATAATTCCAACACTGGCTTGCTGGTACTAACAAATAATAATACTCCCTTTGAAAGGGACAATTAATATGGATCGGAAGGAGTACACAGTTTCAACCGAGAAAAAAAATATCACAGGAAAATAACTCACAGGCCTATGATGATTGGTGGGCTAGAAACAGCATAGCTACAGCGCAATCCTTTCCAAGCGAAATTATTGGGCATGCATGGATCACCCATCCAGTTCTTCTTCACTTGGTACTTGTCTCTGATCGTCGATATGGCAGGAACTGTGTCATTCATCATTAGTAAGACATCAGACTCAAATACCTACATGCATAAATCGGCTGAACAGTCGAAATGCATCTAAACATAACTGCTTACTTTCCTGAGCCCTCGTGGCTATGCGGGTTGTGGAGATGACAGAGTAGATTTCGGCCGCATTGATGATCGGTGGAAGAGTCGAATTATCGGTGGCGTCTAGTGAGATGTTGTATTGGTGGGAGGCATAGTCAGGTTTGGGGTTGTAGATGGCGTTGGTGTAGAGGTACTGCGGCGTGTAGGCACCGTGCGTTTCCGCGTACCAGAGCTTGCCGTTGAGAGTGACGTAGAACTGGCGGGTGACGTTGTTGGGAAGGTGCTGTAGCTCTGCAATGTAGAGAATGCAGACGTACCTACATCGCCGGGTTTAAAAGAAATCAAAGTCATATTAGTGAGTTTTATTTCTAACTCTTTGGGTACCATCTAGCTATCTTCATCTCTAAGTCACAACCCTGTGTATAAACTATAAAATAAAATTCCACAAACATTTCGTAACGTAGCAAACCCTGCTAATTTTTTTAAATAATACATTTTTTAATTAATTTTCAAAAATAATACACCGTTTTGATATTTTTCACAAATAATACGGCATCATCTTCCTGGAGGACGACTGGACCTAATCGTCTTCCTGGAGGACGATTAGTGGCAGTTTGAAGGTGGGCCTCCAATCGTCCTCCTGGAAGATGATTAGTTCCAGTCGTCCACCAGGAAGATAATTAGTTCCAATCGTCCACCAGGAAGATTATTACTTCCAGTCGTCCACCAGGAAGATGATTAGTTCCTGGCCTGGACTTTTGTCTATCTCGAAATTGTTGGCTAACATCAGAAGACATTGCGACATACTTGGATGGAAACTACGATCGAAAGGATAATGAGGATGAGACATCTTACCAACCCTTTCCGTATGGGAGGGGGGTTTTATAAGTCGAGAAGAGAAATATGGTGGGAACAGAAGGGGTGGTGGGAAAGAAGTTGGCGGGAACATAATGGTTGGCGGGAAAGACGATGGCGGGAACAACAGGGGTTCGCGGGAAAGAAGATGGCAGAAAAGGCAGGTTGGGCGGGAAAGGCAAGTTTGGCGGGAGAGAAGATGACGGCAAAGGGTTCCCGGGAACACGGTTATGAAAAAGTCCAGGCCAGGAACTAATCATCTACATGGAGGATGACTAGAACTAATCATCTTCCTGGTGGACGACTGAAACTAATCATCTTCCTGGTGGTGGAACTAATCGTCTTCCTGGAGGATGACTGGAGGGCAGTCGGCCAGCTATGAGCCGACAGGACATTAATCGTCCTCCAGAAAGACGATTAGGTCCAGTCGTCCTCCAGGAAGATGGTGCTATATTATTTGTAAAAAATATCAAAATGGTGTATTATTTTTGAAAATTAATAAAAAATATATTATTTTAAAAAATTAGCGCAAACCCTCAGAGGACGTAATTTAGAGTTATTAGTGTTCAATTTTATGTCCTCAGAAGTAAAACGTGACTCTGATTTTCAATTAATTCAGGCAGTTAACCAATGAATTGCAAAAGTGCTACAATTATGGGCATGGATTATTCACCCATTGCTCGCCCATATGCTTTAGGCTGGTCGTAGTGGTAGTATCATAGCTAGTATCATGCATACCAACTAGATAATTTTGATGAGACGTCACATAATTAAATGAAGAAAGAGAGCGTTGAGTAACATGTCATGATACCGTATCATAATAAATGCTATGTTAATATGTGTCATGCATGGCAATAAATAAAGTACTACGTGATACTAATATACGATATTATGCATTAAGGATGTATGATACTAGTATATGATACTCCCCATTACAACCAACCTTATATTCGAGGTTGTGTGCTCCCTTAATTGCACATAGCTATTTGGCGGCAATCCTCTAGGGAACAGTGGTGCGGTCCAAATCCAAAAATACATATCCAAATTGACTAAGTATCGAAAGTCTCGTCAATATAAATCCAATTGATGAAAACATATTGTAAATCAGATAGGCAGTATAAGCTACAAAATATATTTTTCGTCTAAAATTGGCTTTCAGTGCGCCAATGTTATCTTTGTTTCTTCATGTTTATATTTTGCAATAAACTTCTATTTTGATAATCAAGAGCATTTAGATTCCATCTGTGAGGTTCAGGTAAGATAATATATATGCGTGGGGAAGGCGACTGGGTGTCCAATGAGCAACTAGGTAGCTACATGCTCCGTTTCAAATTAATTAAAGTTATAATATTGTCCTAAGTTAAACATTTGTGCTAAGTTTGAGTGAGTGTATACAAAATCCGCTAATTTTATAAAGGATCTAACGAATTTCATTTGATGTTTGTAAATATTAATATATATATAATATGACATTAAGTATATAATAGAAACTCATTTAGTAAATAATGTAATAATTTTATTTGATGTTTGTAAATACCAATGTATAATATGACATTAAGTATATAATATGAAACTAATTTCATAAAGAATGTAATAATTTAATTTGATGTTTGTAAATATTGATATATTTTTCAATAGACTGGGTGAAACTCAAAGAAGTTTGACTAATGACATGAGTATCTAGTAACTTGAATTGATTCGGAACAAGTACTACATACCCAGGCACTGGATCGTTGGTGGTGGATTGGGCATCCCATGTGAAGTCGATGGGGCTAGAGGAGTTGATGGGCGTGATGGCAGTCTGCATCAGGGCGGACGGCGCCTCGAACAAGTCCTTGTCGACGTTCTGCACATTTCTGGTCGTTGAGATCACCGACCACTTGGGCTTGTTGTACGGCATCCATATACGGTCGTGCGGATCATCAGGGTACCTAGATCAATCGGCACATTAATAATGGCTCTAGCTCAATTATCGATGAATTCTTTGCCTGAATGCATGGTTACCTGACGAGTGTAGTATCGCCTGCGCCAAAGTTGGCCCTGGCGACAAGAACCAGTCCCTGTGACCCGTCTGCTTGCGGGTACAGCTTGTTCTTGAGCGGCCTCAGATCCAGGCTGGATATAAAGGGCGTCCCTGCGCCGGTGTTCACCAGGCACACCTGCACATAGTCGTCGGGGACAACGGTGATAATCTCGTAGATCTCTGGCGTGTCGGCGTCCGATATGTTGACGGTCTGCCAATAGTTGATGCCGACGTGGAGGTCGAAGATAGGCGGCCTGTTGAGCCCGTCATAGTTTCCGTACTTGAACTTGGCGCGGATGAGGTACTTGAGCCCTACTACGAGGGAGCCAAGCGTGTAGCAGTTGCGCTCGCCGGCGGCAGAGGTGAAGCTCCGCACTGTGTACCAGCTCTTGCCCATGGGTGCCGACATGTACTCGGCCGACAGGTTGTGGTTAGTGCCGGCGTCGGTGAAGACAGCGTCCGATGCGTACGAGATCTTGGTGGCGTTGTCGATGTAGCCGGCGGCACTCTCCGGCAGGCCGCAGTCGATGCTTATGAAACCTGTATGTACACGCAGGCAATTAATGCAGTTGCAGAGACTGCCGGATTTTATGAAGCAATTTCGATGCACATAATGCCATGCAATGCAAAGCATATGTACTACTACGATTGTATGGGACTCACCTAAGTTATCGACTTGGCCATGGACATTAAAAACACTTCCGCCACCGACGAGGCCAAGAAGAAGCAACAACAGCCACCGGGCCGCCATTTCTCTTGCTCTCGCAGGTGCCAGCACCTACACACTAGAACACAATATTTGTATGTACTACGTCTAAGAGAAGATTTTGCCATATATGCACACTTAAGTAGTACTGTATGTGTAGTACAGCACGCCTACCCAGTTGGGGAAGAACACATGGGGACGCGGTGGGTTGACCTGCATGCGATGCGAGTCAGTCAACCACCTTGCTGGGTACAAGGTGCGCTCATGGCCAGGTGTGCCCAGATCGAGCTTAACTGAAATTCGTGGACTTTTGACTGTTTCCTGCCCGATTCTCGGGCAGACAGCTTGTTTAACCTCTATGATTACTGATTTGATCGGCGAATTGCTGCGGCCGAGCACGTTAGTCTCAGTGTGAGAGAAAAGATAATGATTTCTCCGTCCTCCTCGATCGTGCCCATGCACGTTAGTCTCACTGTTTTAGAGCAAGTCGCGTCAACTGGCTTTGATCATCATATAATGCTCGAGGAAACTACTGCTCTGGAAATGCATGCGGTGACTGGACAAGATCATCGCCAACTAGTTGAAGATCACACGAAGAGTCTACTGGGTACGTAACATGCGTGCATGTGATCCCCGGTGGCAGTGTACGTAGAATGTTCCTGTTGGGCTTTTGGGGGCGCTGCCAATAATGCTAAACATACATAGGTTTACATACTTTTACACGCTAACTAGGATCTTTTCAAACTAACTAACCTCCTCCCCCTCCCCCTGATTTTCATGGG
>NC_041381.1:608856400-608857426 GCF_002162155.2 Triticum dicoccoides | reverse complement strand
TGGGCCCCTCCCTAATCTCCAATCCAAACCCACCTTTACGTAAAAACTTGTATCCTTTTGTACGTGTACCATTATGCGCGGCGCAGCAAGAAAGTGGCAATTGTACTTCTATTTCCATATGGAACGATCCCTGGATCCCCAACATAGCCACTCTGAAACCGATCAATAGACAAGGGGTTGCGCCCCTAGGGACTGTATCGGAGTTGATTGATGAATATACGGGGAATTGGAAGGTTGATCTTGTCCACCAAAATTTTCTTCATCTTGATGTTGAAGCAATTCTGAATATACCCTTAAGAGCATGGTTAATAGTATAGCCAGCTGCTTGCTATATGATCTTGCCATGTCATTTATAGACACGTGCTGCGGCCAAGCACGTTAGTCTATTGTGAGAGAGAAGAGAATGATTTCTGCGTCCTCCTCGATCGTGCCCATGCACGTTAGACTCAGTGTTTTAGAGCAAGTCGCGTCAACTAGCTTGGAGCATATAATGCTCGAGGAAACTACTGCTTTGGACATGCGGTGACTTTGCACCGTTTCCTGTGCCACGACTAGACAGGATCATCGCCCACTAGTTGAAGATCACACGAAGAGTCTACTGGGTACGTAACATGCGTGCGTGTGATCCTTGGTGGCAGTGTACATACTAGAATGTTCCCGTTGGTCCTGGGAGCGCAGCACGAAGGTGGCAACTAGCAAGCAAACAGTCTCTTGGGATCACCGTGGAAGCGTTCTCTGAACGCTACTTGGGGCTGCCGATAGCCATTGCAAGGATTACCAGCGGGACATTTGATCATATTGTTGGTCGGTGTCTGAGTAAAATGCAAGGCTGGTTTGAACGGAACATGGCTTGTGCTGTAAGGGAAGTCCTCCTCAAAACAATGATCCAAGCCATCCCAACTTTGAGTATGAGTTGTTTTCTTCTCACAAAAAAGGTGTGCACGACTGTCACGTCCTATATGGCAAAATATTGGTGGGGGAGCTCAATTGACAAACGAACACTACATTGGCTTTCTTGGGACAAGC
>NC_041381.1:608848502-608856164 GCF_002162155.2 Triticum dicoccoides | reverse complement strand
TGGGTTTCTGAGATATGAATCTCTTCAATCTTGCGATGCTCGGGAAACATGGCTGGCGCCTTCTTACAAAACCGGATTTGTTGTGCGTGAGTGTGTTGAAGGACAGATACTATCCCAACTCTGACTTCCTCAGTGCAACAGCCCCGGCTCGTTCATCAGCGACTTGGAAGGCTATCATTGTAGGGCGGGAGGCCCTTGATGTTGGACTCGTACGCTGGGTGGGTGATGGCACCAGTATAGAGACATGGACTGGTCAGTGGATTCCAAACACGCCAACTCTGAAATCAATGGGGCAACTCGGCTCTATCCCACTCCCTAGAGTTTTAGACCTTAGATGATTATACTGGTAATAGGAACGCCGATATTATCAAGGCGAATTTCTTGCAACAGGATGTGGAGGCTATCTTAAATATTCCATTAAATCCAGCCGGTGGTGAAGATTCTTTGGCTTGGGCATTGGAGAAATTGGACGTCTACTCTGTCAAATAGCGTATCAGTCTCTAGTGGCTCGCAACGAGTGTATCTCCTTAGAGGAAGAGACGATTACAGAAGCTTCATCGGCAAATAAACAGTTCTGGACTGCCTTGTGGAGACTTAATTAATGTTATTCCTAAGGTTCGAGCGATTTGGAGGAGGGTTCTCCGTGGAATCCTTCCGGACTCGGTTAACTTGTGGTATCGTCATATCAAGACACTTGATTTGTGCGAGATCTGCAAGGCAATGGACGAGGATATGTTACATACGACCATAAACTGTACGCATGCTAAGAAATTTTGGGTGGCTGCTAGGGACAGAATTCTGCTACGTCTACCTCAGTTGCACCCTGACACATGGGCACGTGATATTTTTCTAGATGGTATACTTACTCAAGATGAGAGATGCAAGGAGATCACTATAAGTCTATAATGCATAGCATTTGGACATCACGAAACCGCTGGACACATGATCATGATGGTTATGATCCGGTACAAGCTCTCAAGCATGTTCACGAGACATTGGTGATTCTGGATATTCCATTTCGCGCAAAAAATTGACCACCGGCCAATGTTGGAGGCCACCTGAAGTGGGATGGATAACAATCAACACTGATGGGGCGGTCAATGTTGAGGACTTGAAGGGGGGAGCGGGAGGTGTGGGCAGATCACACTTGTCGCTCCTTGGGGCCAGGAGCAGACCTTTCGAAGGTGTTACTAACCCTTTTATTGCTGAACTTCTTGCTCTTTGCGAAGGGGTGATTTTTGCTCAACTTTGTGCCTCCTCACATGTGATAATAGAGATTCACTGCTCGGAGTTAGTCAATCAATGGAAATCCCGCCACAATTCTCCTTCAATTGCAACGCCTATCTTGATGGAATTAGAGGAGAGAGATGCTTCGGTTACTTACGTTGGTAGGGATGCTAATTTTTCGATAAAGGACTTTTCATTGAATAGATATATCGAGGTGATACATTCGTATTGAAAGAAAACCCGGCCTCTGCATAGCTAGATGCACACAGCCAAAAAGTCCAGAGCACCCTAAAAATAAAATAATTCGATACAATGCCAAGCAATAAAACGTGTCCATCCTAAGAAATGGTAGATCCTATCCGTAAATCACACCGCCATCCATGTGGGTAGAAAACCTCCCTGGCCGTACGCTCCAGCCGTATAGACGCCATCATAAAAAGGTCCCTGTCCTCCGGCTTCTGCAAGATAGACCACGTACGGATCCATCGTGTACAAACATGGATAACCTGCATAGGAGATGATACACGTTTATTGTTAAAAACCACATCATTCCTGGTAAGCCACATTGCCCAGCATCACTTGTAGAAAAGGGGGCATTGGTCCAGGCCGGGTCAGCCCATTAGTCCCGATTCAATCCAGAACCAGGACCAATGGGGGCATTGGACCCGGTTCGTGAGCCCCGGGGGCCGGCCGGGCCACGTGGGCCATTGGTCCCGGTTCATCTGGACCTTTTGGTCCCGGTTGGTGGGACAAACCGGGACCAATGTGCCTGGCTCCTAGCCCACCACCATTGGTCCCGGTTTGTGGCCTGAACCGGGACCAAAGGCTGCCCTTTAGTCCCGGTTCGTGGCACGAACCGGGACCAATTAGTTGCCTATATCTACCCCTCGCCCGCGAGCAGAGCACTCCCAGTGCTCTGTTTTTCGTGGCCGGCGAGGGGAGAGCTTTGTGGTGCTCTAGCTCACCTCCTATGCACACGAGGTGTTCGATGGAATGCCCGAGCCACACTACTTAAGCTTTCTCCTCTCCAAGCTCGACCTCCAAGCTCCATTTTCCTCAATATTTGTCTAGGTTTAGCGGTCCGTCACGTCCCGTCCCCGTCTTCACCGCCGTCGATCGCCCGCGCCGATCTCGTCGCCGGCACCACCGTGGTGAGCCTCTTGTTCTTATCTTCTTTCTGAAAGGAAAAAAAAATCTTACTTGTATATTTATACAGATACTTGTATAATTTTCTTACTTTTATTATTGCATCTTATATAGTGCGATGGTTTTGGTATCCGCCCCCGTCGGCCCTCGTCCTGTCTATGATTCAGATGTGGTATATATTATCTTTTCATAACTATTGGTTCATTTATTGTTTATGACAATTATGCCGACCAACGTGACATAGATTTTATTTATCTAGGAGGTTGTTGAACCGGAAATTCCAACTGACCCTATTGTCGAGAGGTTAAATTTAGTTGAAGAAGAAAACAATTTGTTGAAGGAAAAAATTAGAAAAATTGAGGAGGAGAAGATGATATTGGAGTTGCATGTTGCGGATGTCGTCGATGATCACAAGATCAAGATGGATGCAATGCGCTTGAAGATTAGAAAGATTAGAAAATATGCCATTCATACCGAGGCTTGGTATCATTATGCCGTTGGATCAGTTGTTACATTGGTTGCGATTATGATCGCATTTGTTTTCGCATTGAAATATTTTACATAGTTTCAGTGTATGGTTTAATTAATTTAGATGCTCTGCAGAGCTTTATGTTGTTAGATGAGAACTATGTATGTACTTTGGTTTTAATGTGATGATGAACTTCTATTAATTTGGTCACTTAATTATCTATTCATGATGTTCTGTAATGATTTTTGACACACTTAATTATATATAATGCACGCAGATGAACCGGCAATGGATGTACGGTTCAAGACACACCTCCGAGTATATTAAGGGCGTGCATGATTTTCTCGAAGTGGCTGTGGCAAACAAATAGAATGGTTTTATGTGTTGTCCATGCCCTATATGTGGGAATACGAAGTCTTACTCTGACCGGAAAATCCTCCACACCCACCTGCTTTACAAGGGTTTCATGCCGCACTATAATGTTTGGACGAGGCACTGAGAAATAGGGGTTATGATGGAAGACGGCGAAGAAGAAGAGTACGATGACAACTATGTGCCCCCTGAATACGGTGATGCTACTGAAGTTCAAGAGGAACTAGACGATGTGCATGATGATGCTGCAACGGGCGAAGCTGCTGAAGATCAAGAGGAACCAGACGATGTGCCCGATGATGATGATATCCGTCGGGTCATTGTCGATGCAAGGACAGAATGCGAAAGTCAAAGGGAGAAGATGAAGTTCGATCACATGTTAGAGGACCACAAAAAAGGGTTGTACCCCAATTGCGAAGATGGCAACGCAAAGCTCGGTACCGTACTGGAATTGCTGCAGTGGAAGGTAGAGAATGTTGTGCCTGACAAAGGATTTGAGAAGCTACTGAAAATATTGAAGAAGAAGCTTCCAAAGGATAACGAATTGCCCGACAGTACATACGCAACAAAGAAGGTCGTATTCCCTCTAGGATTGGAGGTGCAGAAGATACATGCATGCCCTAATGACTGCATCCTCTTCCGCGGTGCGTACAAGGATCTGAACGCATGCCCGGTATGTGGTGCATTACGGTATAAGATCAGACGAGATGACCCTGGTGATGTTGACGGCGAGCCCCCCAGGAAGAGGGTTCCTGCGAAGGTGATGTGGTATGCACCTATAATACCACGGTTGAAACGTCTGTTCAGAAATGGAGAGCATGCTAAATTGATGCGATGGCACAGTGAGGACCGTAAGAAAGACGGGAAGTTGAGAGCACCCGCTGACGGGTCGCAGTGGAGAAAAATCGAGAGAAAGTACTGGGATGAGTTTGCAAGTGAGCCAAGGAACGTATGGTTTGCTTTAAGCGCGGATGGCATTAATCCTTTCGGGGAGCAGAGCAGCAATCACAGCACCTGGCCCGTGACTCTATGTATGTATAACCTTCCTCCTTGGATGTGCATGAAGCGGAAGTTCATTATGATGCCAGTTCTCATCCAAGGCCCTAAGCAACCCGGCAACGACATTGATGTGTACCTAAGGCCATTAGTTGAAGAACTTTTACAGCTGTGGAATGGAAACAGTGTACGTATGTGAGATGAGCACAAACATGAGGAATTTAACCTAAAGGCGTTGTTGTTCGTGACCATCAACGATTGGCCCGCTCTCAGTAACCTTTCAGGACAGACAAACAAGGGATACCACGCATGCATACACTGTTTACTTGACACCGATAGTATATACCTGGCAAGCTGCAGGAAGAATGTGTACCTGGGCCATCGTTGATTTCTTCCGACCAACCATCAATGTCGAAAGAAAGGCAAGCATTTCAAAGGCGAGGCAGATCACCGGAAGAAGCCCGCCCTGCGTACCGGTGATCACGTACTTGCTATGGTTAATGATTTACACGTAATCTTTGGAAAGGGTCCCGGCGCACTAGCTGTTCCGAGTGACGCTGAGGGACACGCATCCATGTGGAAGAAGAAATCTATATTTTGGGACCTACCCTACTCGAAAGACCTAGAGGTCCGCTCTTCGATCGACGTGATGCACGTGACGAAGAACCTTTGCGTGAATCTGCTAGGCTTCTTGGGCGTGTATGGGAAGGCAAAAGATACAACTGAGGCACGGGAGGACCTACAACGTTTGCACGAAAAAGACGGCATGCCTCCAAAGAAGTATGAAGGTCCTGCCAGCTATGCTCTTACCAAAGAAGAGAAGGAAATCTTCTTTGAATGCCTGCTTAGTATGAAGGTCCCGACTGGCTTCTCGTCTAATATAAAAGGAATAATAAATATGGCAGAGAAAAAGTTTCAGAACCTGAAGTCTCATGACTGCCACGTGATTATGACGCAACTGCTTCCGGTTGCATTGAGGGGGCTTCTACCGGAAAACGTCCGATTAGCCATTGTGAAGCTATGTGCATTCCTCAATGCAATCTCTCAGAAGGTGATCGATCCAGAAATCATACCAAGGCTAAGGAGTGATGTGGTGCAATGTCTTGTCAGTTTCGAGCTGGTGTTCCCACCATCCTTCTTCAATATCATGACGCACGTCCTAGTTCATCTAGTTGACGAGATTGTCATTCTGGGCCCCGTATTTCTACACAATATGTACCCCTTTGAGAGGTTCATGGGAGTCCTAAAGAAATATGTCCGTAACCGCGCTAGGCCAGAAGGAAGCATCTCCATGGGCCATCAAACAGAGGATGTGATCGGGTTTTGTGTTGACTTCATTCCTGGCCTTAAGAAGATAGGTCTCCCTAAATCGCGGTATGAGGGGAGACTGACTGGAAAAGGCACGCTTGGAAGGGACTCAATAATATGCAGGGACGGATATTCTTGGTCTCAAGCACACTACACAGTTCTACATAACTCTACCTTGGTGACCCCGTATGTCGATGAACACAAGAACAGTCTGCGCTCCAAACACCCGGAGCAGTGCAACGACTAGATTACATGTGAACACACTAGGACTTTTAGCAGTTGGTTGGAAGCACGTATCAGAGGTGACAACACTATTTGTGATGAGCTGTACTTGTTGTCCAGGGGACCATCTTTGACTGTATTGATTTGGAAAGGATACGAGATAAATGGGACTACATTTTACACGATTGACCAAGATCAAAAGAGCACCAACCAAAACAGCAGTGTCCGCTTTGATGCAACAACCGAGAGGGGAAAGGACACATATTATGGTTACATAGTGGACATATGGGAACTTGACTACGGAGTAGATTTTAAGGTCCCTTTGTTTAAGTGCAAATGGGTCAATCTGTCAGGAGGCGGGGTACATGTAGACCCACAGTATGGAATGACAATAGTGGATCAGAAAAATCTTGGGTACACTGACGAACCGTTCGTCCTAGCCAATGATGTGGCACAGGTTATCTATGTGAAGGACATGTCTACCAGATCGAGAAAGAGAAAAGATAAGGAAGCGAATACATCATACGATGAGCCAAAGCGCCACATAGTTCTTTCAAGAAAAAGGGACATCGTGGGAGTGGAGGACAAGACAGACATGTCTGAAGATTATGAAAAGTTTCATGAAATTCCTCCCTTCAAAGTCAAGGCTGACCCCAGCATCCTGATAAACGATGAAGATTATCCATGGTTATGGCGCAATAAGCAAATGACACAAGCGAAGAAAAAGTGAAGACTTTCTCCCGCAACTATTATGATGATACCATGCCAACTTTGTAACTGACGAGTATGATACCATTGTCCGTTTTGTACATGCACATGCTATGTGGGTTAATTTATGATACCATGCCAACTTTCAACTTTTTCAGAGTTCATTTGAAATACTTTAATGTCTTATGGTTCGGCCCTCGTAATAATTAAAAATAGCAACAATAAGTATTTTGTTGTAAGTAGAAACAAAATAAAATAAATAAAGCAAGAAGGAAAACAAAAAAACAAAAAAAGTGTTTTCAAATTTGAAAACTAATGGCACTAACAGAAAGTTTATAATTTTCCTAAAACTAAAAGAAAAACCAATTAAAAAATAAAGCAAAAAACAAAAGAAAATAAATAATGCATAAAACAAAAGAAAAAAACAACAATAAGTATTTTGTTGTAAGTAGAAACAAAATAAAATAAATAAAGCAAGAAAGAAAACAAAAAAACAAAAAAGTGTTTTCAAATTTGAAAACTAATGGCACTAACAGAAAGTTTATAATTTTCCTAAAACTAAAAGCAAAAACAATTAAAAAATAAAGCAAAAAACAAAAGAAAATAAATAATGCAGAAAACAAAAGAAAAAAACTTGAAAATAAATAAATATAGCAACAATAAGTAAAGAAAACAAAAAAACAAAAAATGCCTCCTACTGGGCCCCCACGGCCTGAATACGACTAGAAACCCTACTATGGGCGAGGATTCAGGCCCGCAGTAGGCCCAGAAGGCCCATCAGGCAAAGCAATATCAAGTAGGCCCGAAAGCCTGCGGTGGAGAGGAGCTCGAGAGGGGTGCGGCAGTGGGGCTTATAAACCACTGCGCGCCCCTCTCGACTAGTGAGGTGGGACTAAACTTTGGCCCCGAGGCGGGCAGCACAGAGGCCTTTGGTCCCGGTTGGTGGCACCAACCGGGACTAAAGGGGGCCATTAGTCCCAGTTGGAGTCACGAACCGGGACCAATGCCCTTCGTATATATACAACACTTAGCAGTTTTCGCCAAAATCCATCTGTTTCTTCTCGCCCCAACGCCTTCTGCTCCTCGTCGCCGTCGCCGCCGAGCCCTGCCCCGACGCCGTCAGGCTGGTCCACCTCGCCGTCGCCGCCGCCGAGCAACTGCCCCGACACCGTCGCCGCGCCCGCCGCCCCTGCCAGCCCCGACCCCGTCGTGGT
>NC_041381.1:608833448-608848136 GCF_002162155.2 Triticum dicoccoides | reverse complement strand
CCGCCCCTTCCCCAACCCCGTCGCCGACGCCCCGACCACACGCCGCCGCCTTCGGTCCGGCCACCGGCGCCCTTTCCCCTTATTTTTTTTTGCATTTTATGTATATGTTCTCTGTGTATATATGTATATGTTCTCTGTGTATATATGTTCATATATGCAAAAGTTAGATTTTAGAAAAACTTTATATATGCAAAAATTTATACATATATGTAAGTATATATGTATGTATAGATGTATGTGGATACATGAGGGGGGTCGATATACCCCCTCTCCGATAGCATTTTTGTGCATTTTAGGTTAGTGTATATATATGTTCATGTATACATGCAAAAGATAGATTTTTAGAAAAAATACTATTTTTCTGTTGATGATATGATGATGTTTTTTTTTCATATATGCATTTTTCATATATGTATTATTTTTTAAGTTGTTAGTAGATATCGATTTTAGGTTAGTGCATTTTAGGTTAGTGTAGAGGAGAAATTTAAAGTAAAATAAGGAAAAGGAAGAAAAGAGGAAGAAGGAAGAAGGAAGAAAGAAGAAGAAAAAGAATGAGAGGAAAAAGGAAAATAAGAAGATGAAGAAGAGGAGAAATAAATAAGAAGAGGAAAAAAAGAAAAAGAAGAGGAGAAGAAGAAAGGAATAGAGGAGAAGAAGAAAAAATAGAAAAAAAATTCTATTTTTTCTTCTTCTCCTCTATTCCTTTCTTCTTCTCCTCTTTTTTTTTCTTCTTCTTCTTCCTTCTTCCTTCTTCCTCCTTTCTTCCTTTTCCTTAATTATTTTCCTTTCTCGTCGTTGTCGCATCGTTGTCGATATCACCCCCTCGAGATAAGTTCGACATGAGGGGCGGTCGATATAAATACCCCCCCCTCGGCCCTCTCGCTCGACCAAAATTGCCACATGATGGCGCGATGGATGAATTTGAAGGTCAAGGCGGCTGTTGGCCAAGTTTATCCTAGTGGACCCGGCACAACTTATCACTGCCAGCCGATTCCAAAAGGATATGCTAAGGTGATGGTGGATGAAATAACGGAGGGATTTGAGGACCTCGTGCTTGACCACCCTACCGGTGAAGGGGAGACTAGGCTGGGTTCTGCTCTGAAGACTCCATGCCTATGGAAGAAGGAGCTCATCAACCTTCTGAACTGGACGCCTCCGCCTCCTCCTGCTCCGGCGAGTCAGGGCACTCCGCCTCCTCCACCGCCTCCTCCTCCGGCGAGTGACGATCAGGGCACGCGTGGCGGCACTCCGCCTCCTTCTCCGGCGCATGGCGGCACTCCACCTCCTTCTCCGCCTGCGCCGACGCTCCCGAGCAGCCAGCAGCATCCTCCTTCTCCGCCTCGCCAGCAAGGGCGGAAGAGACCCGCCGCTGCCCCGGCTGCTCCGGCGCGTCGTACTCCTTCTCCTCCGCCTCGTAAGCAAGCACGAAAGAAGACAGACGCCGCAGCCGCTCCGTCTGCTCCGGCGTCTAGCAGCACAACCAGAGGCGGGAGGCAATACAAATACGGTCCATCATCTCTCAGGCCTCTAGAGAAGTTACCGTACGAGAGGTCCGAGGAGGAAAACGATACGATTGTGCGGACCCACGTGAAGGTGTTCTTTGAAGTGGTGAAAGCAAAGAGACATCCACCTCCGGAGGAGAAGGTAGATCCGGTGAAAGCAAAGCGCACTATCGATGCCCTGAGGAAACCACCAAAGTCTCCGCCGAGAACCAACTATGAGCGCATTACTGAACATACATATCTCCAAGCCCAGCGGTCGGGAACTACTGTCAGTGCTAAAAGGTCAAAAGAACGAGCAAAGGGGAAAAAATTGCCCAGCTCGGCGAACAAGCACAACAATCGTGCCCCCCCGCTCAATGTGTCTAATGCTCCGGGGACGGTGGCCGGTTATGGCAATCTTGATGATTACCTGCCTGACGATGCACTTCCTGATTTCTTGGAGGTGGATGAACACAGATACGAGTACGGGAAGCCTCTCGTCAAAGGTGAAAAATCTCTAACAACAATGATGCGAAGATTCTATAATTGGTACATGGAAACCTGCAGAGATTCTGAGGGTAAGAATGCTTTGTATCTGCATATTAAAGAGGAGCACGATCTCGTTGCAAATGATCTGTTGACTGTTCCGTTTGATGAGTTCTTCGCGTTCTTCAATCAAAAGGCCCTCGATAAACTAATGGTCTTTTGCTACTATTTGTAAGTACTATTTCTGTCATTAAGTCTCTATATATAGCTCGGCTCTTTCATTTCATGTATTTATAATTAATTATCCTCAATATATTATGCACATTGAAGATCGTCGAGTGCAAAAAACAAGAAATTTATGATATTGTGTTCATTAACACAAATATCATAGATGAATTTCTGGTTAAAAAGGACATCAAAGAGGCCGAGGACAACGTGCTACAGTCATTGATAAAAAATCAAAACAAAGATACCATACTCTTTCCTTACAACGGCAAGTGAGTGTTACTGTCGTGTGCATATTCGGTTTCCCTTATTACTCGAGCGAGGTTATAGTAATGTAATTGATGAGTTATGCATGTGTACGCAGGTAGCACTATATTCTTCTGGAGATTAAGCTTGAGCGTGGACTAGTAACCGTCTTAGACTCGAGACGGAAAGATCGCAAATCCTATGCGGACATGACTGAAATGCTCAGCAAGTAAGTTCAATCGATCATTAGCGCACCATATCGGCAACTTTTTGTTCATTTCCTGATATCTCAAGTAATAATAATTATTTTCTTTGTCTTGCAGGGTTTGGAAACAGTTCACCACAGAAGCTCCGGGACTGCCGAAGGAGCTGCGATATACATACCCGAAAGTAAGTACTAATGGCTAGCTAGTTGCGCGCATCTCCCGTTGATTGTATAGCTATACTTTCATCAATGCCATTTATAATGCTTCATTATCAGTTTGATTGACCTCTATTTCTCGTAAAGTGCTTGTGGCAGGAAGAAGGGAATGATTTCTGTGGATACTATGTGTGCGAGTTCATCCACAACGCGACTTTGAAAAACATGCGGGGCTACTCTCAAAGACAATATGAAGTGCGTAAGCAATAATATTCACAATGTCATTTTATTACACCATCATTTCTGTTGAGTTTCATTCATATATATGTATTAATTAACCCCCTTCTTCAAATTAGACGTGGCAGATGCGGAATGAACTCCTAGAACCAGATCGCATGAAAGCAATTCAAGAGGAATTGGCAGGATTCTTTCTTGACCACGTCATCAATAAAGCCGGAGAATACCATGTGGAAATTGATTTCAATTGCTAGGGGATTTTAGTTATAAGAGATCTTATACATATTGTACATGCATGTATGTAGCCAGTAGCGTCAGATACTTGTTGTTCGACCAATCCCTCGGAGAAGGAGAGAGGTCGATCGATCACTTCTCTCGGTATGCTTGAACTTCTGTACTGAATGGTTCTTTCGATCACTTATGTATATATAGTACGTAGATTCGACCAAGCACGGACATAAGAGAGGACACTTCTCTCTATTAATTAGCTAGCTAACACAATATATGAAACACGTAAATTAACCCCCCAAAACCCCCAATCACCCCCCTCCTTTCAAAAAAAATAACAAAAACCCCAACCAATGGAATGCTGACACGTGGATGCTTTTTGGTCCCGGTTGGTGCCATCAACCGGGACCAAAGGCCCCCTGACTAGGCTCGGCGCACAGAGCCACGTGGAGGCACATTAGTCCCGATTCTTGTTTGAACCGGGACTAATGGGTGGAAGTATTAGTAACGGCCCATTAGTCCCGGTTCATGAACCAGGACCAAAGGCCCTCACGAACCGGGACTATTAGGTGTTTTTCTACTAGTGCATAAGGCCGCCGCTCTAATGTCCCGGCACATTGGTGTGCTCGTTTTGCTTGTTCACTAGATGGAACCAAGAGCTGGCGCGATGTGAGCCCCGATTTTATTGTCTCGTGCCTACAGGCGGATTGTAACTATTATGATATTTGTTTAATAAAGCTCCCAATTTTTATGCAAAAAAAACTGGCAAGCAAAGAACACGAGCCAGGGCAAAAACTCTACACTTACGGGCTAGATCCTACGGGCGCCCGAGCTACAGGCAGAGAAAAGAACTTTGCTACAGCTACAAGCAGTTTTCCTGGAAAGTTGTTGCGGAGATGAGGTGTAGACATAGGATTAACCACGATTTGGGTGCCACGGCTTAATTCACAGGTTGAGCCTCAATGAGATTACTACACCCCAACTTGCAAGCTCCGCCCCCGCGTCGCCCGCGTCTGGCTACATGGGGAAAACCAACGCCGCCGCCGGAAGGAAATATGCCCTAGAGGCAATAATAAAGTTATTATTTATTTCCTTATATCATGATAAATGCTTATTATTCATGCTAGAATTGTATTAACCGGAAATTTAGTACATGTACGAATACATAGACAAAACATAGTGTCCCTAGTATGCCTCTACTTGACTAGCTCGTTAATCAAAGATGGTTATGTTTCCAAACCATAGACATGTGTTGTCATTTGATGAACGGGATCACATCATTAGGAGAATGATGTGATGGACAAGACCCATCCGTTAGCTTAGCATTATGATCGTTACAGTTTCATTGCTACTGCTTCCTTCATGACTTATACATGTTCCTCAAACTATGAGATTATGCAACTCCCGAATACCGGAGGAACACATTGTGTGCTACCAAACGTCACAATATAAATGGGTGATTATAAAGGTGCTCTGCAGGTGTCTCCGAAGGTGTTTGTTGGGTCGGCACAGCTCGAGATTAGGATTTGTCACTCCATGTTTCGGAGAGGTATCTCTGGGCCCTCTCGGTAATACTCATCACTATAAGCCTTGCAAGCATTGTGACTAATGAGTTAGTTGTGGGATGAAGTATTACAGAACGAGTAAAGAGACATGCCGGTAACGAGATTGAACTTGGTATGATGATACCAACGATCGAATCTCGGGCAAGTAACATACCGATGACAAAGGGAACAACGTATGTTGTTATGCGGTTTGACCGATAAAGATCTTCGAAGAATATGTAGGAACCAATATGAGCATCCAGGTTCCGCTATTGGTTATTAACCGGAGACGTGTCTCGGTCATGTCTACATAGTTTTCGAACCCGTAGGGTCCGCACGCTTAACATTCGATGACAATTTGTATTATGAGTTATGTGATTTGATGACCGAAGTTTGTTCAGAGTCCCGGATGAGATCACGGACATGACGAGGAGTCTCAAAATGATGGAGATGTAAAGATCGATATATTGGAAGGCTATATTCGGACATCGAAAAGGTTCCGAGTGATTCGGATATTTTTCGGAGTACCGGAGAGTTACGAGAATTCGCCGGGGGGAAGTAGTGGGCCTTAATGCCCCCTCCCCCCATGGCAAGTCTGAACTGGACTAGGGAAGGGGGCGGTGCCCCCCTCTCTTTCCTTCTCCCTCTCCTAGGAAGGGGACTCCAACTAGGATTGGGAATCCTTGTTGGACTCCCCCTATAGGTGCGCCCCTCCTTATCCGGCATCCTCCTTCTCCCTCCTTTATATACGTGGCCAGGGGGCACACCATAGACACACAAGTTGATCAAGTTGATCTTTTAGCCGTGTGCGGAGCCCCCCTCCACAGTTACACACCTTGGTCATATCGTCGTAGTGCTTAGGCGAAGCCCTACGCTGGTAACTTCATCATCACCGTCGCCACGCCGTCATGTTGAAGAAACTCTCCCTCGGCCTCAACTGGATCAAGAATACGAGGGACATCATCGAGTTGAACGTGCGCTGAATGCGGAGCTGCCGTACGTTCGGTGCATGGATCGGTTTGTTCGCGAAGACGTTCGACTACATCAACCGCGTTAACTAAACGCTTACGCTTTCGGTCTACGAGGGTACGTGGACACACTCTCCCCTCTCGTTGCTATGCATCACCTAGATAGATCTTGCGAGATCATAGGATTTTTTTTGAAATTACTGCGTTCCCCAATAGTGGCATCCGAGCCAGGTGTATGCGTAGATGTTATATGCACGAGTAGAACACAAAGAGTTATGGGAGATAGTAGTCATACTGCTTACCAGCATGTCATATTTTGATTCGGCGGTATTGTTGGATGAAGCGGCTCAGACCGACATTACGCGTACGCTTACGCAAGACTGATTCTACCGATGTGCTTCGCACACAGGTGGCTAGTGAGTGTCTGTTTCTCCAAATTTAGTTGAATCGAGTGTGGGTATGCCCGGTCCTTGTTGAAGGTTAAAATAGCACACTTGACGAAAAATCGTTGTGGTTTTGATGTGTAGGTAATAACGGTTCTTGCTAAGCCCATAGCAGCCACGTAAAACTTGCAGCAACAAAGTAGAGGACGTCTATCTTGTTTTTGCAGGGCATGTTTTGATGTGATATGGTCAAGACATGATGAGATATAATTTGTTGTATGAGATGATCATGTTTTGTTAAAATTATCGGCAACTGGCAGGAGCCTTATGGTTGTCTCTTTATTGCATAAGATGCAAGAGCCATATAATTGCTTTACTTTATCGCTATGCGATAGCAATTGTTGCAAAAGCAATAGTTGGCGAGACGACCATGTGATGACACGTTGATAAAGATCAAGATGATGGAGATCATGGTGTCATGCTGGTAGCAATGGAGATCATGATGGTACTTTGGAGATGGAGATCAAATGCACAAGATGATGATGGCCATATCATGTCACATATTTTGATTACATATGATGCTTATCTTTTATGCTTCTTATTTTGCTTAGTTCGGCGGTAGCATTATAAGATGACCCCTTACTAAAATTTCAAGGTATAAGTGTTCTCCCTGAGTATGCACCGTTGCGACAGTTCTTCATGCTGAGACACCACGTGATGATCAGGTGTGATAAGCTCTACGTTCACATACAATGGGTGCAAGCCAGTTTTGCGCATGCAGAATACTCGGGTTAAACCTGACGAGCCTAGCATATGCAGATATGGCCTCAGAACACTGGAGACCGGCCGTAAGGTCGAGCATGAATCATATAGTAGATATGATCAACATAGTGATGTTCACCATTGAAAACTACTCCATCTCACGTGATGATTGGACACGGTTTAGTTGATTTGGATCACGTGATCATTTAGATGACTAGAGGGATGTCTATCTAAGTGGGAGTTCTTAAATAATATGATTAATTGAACTTTAATTTGTCATGAACTTAGTCCTGATAGTATTCTGCAAATTATGATGTAGATCAATAGCTCACGTTATATCTTCCCTATGTTTTTATATGTTCCTAGAGAAAACTAAGTTGAAAGATGATAGTAGCAATGATGCGGACTAGATCCATGATATGAGGTTTATCCTCATTGCTGCACAGAAGAATTATGTCCTTGATTCACCGCTAGGTGACAGACCTATTGCAGGAGGAGATGCAAACATTATGAACGTTTTGCTAGCTCAATATGATGACTACTTGATAGTTTAGTGCACCATGCTTTACAGCTTCGAATCGGGACTTCAAAGACATTTTGAACATCATGGACCATATGAGATGTTCCAGGAGTTGAAGTTAATATTTCAAGCAAATACCCGAGTTGAGAGATATGAAGTCTCCAACAAGTTCTATAGCTAAAATATGGAGTTGAATAGCTCAAGCAGTGAGCATGTGCTCAGATTGTCTGGGTACTACAATCACTCGAATCAAGCGGGAGTTAATCTTCCAGATAAGATAGTGATTGACAGAGTTCTCTAGTCACCATCACCAAGTTATTGGAACTTCATGATGAACTATAGAATGCAAGGGATGACGAAAAAGATTCCCGAGCTCTTTGTGATGCTGAAATCGACGAAGGTAGAAATCAAGAAAGAGCATCAAGTGTTGATGATTGACAAGACCACTAGTTTCAAGAAAAGGGCAAAGGGAAATAAAGGGAACTTCAAGTAGAATGGCAAGCAAGTTGTCACTCCCGTGAAGAAGCCCAAAGCTGGACCAAAGCCTGAAACTGAGTGCTTATATTGCAAAGGAAATGGTCACTGAAAGCGGAAATGCCCCAAATATTTCGCGGAGAAGAAGGATGGCAAAGTGAACACAGGTATATATGATATACAGGTTATTGATGTGTACCTTACTAGTGTCTGTAGTAGCCCATGGGTATTTGATACTTGTTCGGTTGCTAATATTAGTAACTCAAAACAGGAGTTGCAGAATAAACAGAGACTAGTTGAGGGTGAAGTCACGATGTGTGTTGGAAGTAGTTCCAAGATTGATATGATCATCATCGCACACCCCTATACTTTCGGGATTAGTGTTGAACCTAAATAAATGTTATTTGGTGTTTGCGTTAAGCATGAATATGATTATATCATGTTTATTGCAGTACGGTTATTCATTTAAGACGGAGGATAATTGTTATTCTGTTTACATGAATAAAACCTTCTATGGTCATACACCCAATGTTGATGGTTTATTGAATCTCGGTCGTATTGATACACATAATATTGATGCCAAAAGATGCAAAGTTGATAATGATAGTGCAACTTATTTGTGTCACTACCGTTTGGGTCATATTGGTGTAAAGCACATGAAGAAACTCCATGTAGATGGATTTTTGGAATCACTTGATTATGAATCATTTGATACTTGCGAACCATGCCTTATGGGCAAGATGAATAAAACTCCGTTCTTCGGAACAATGGAACGAGATAGTGACTTATTGGAAATAATACATACCGATGCATGCGGTCCAATGAGTGTTGATGCTCGTGGCGGGTATCGCTATTTTCTGACCTTCACAGATGATTTAAGCAGATATGGGTATATCTACTTAATGAAACACAAGTCTGAAACATTTGAAAAGTTCAAAGAATTTCAGAGTGAAGTGGAGAATCATCGTAACAAGGAAATAAAAGTTTCTACGATCTGATCGTGGAGGAGAATATTTGAGTTACGAGTTTGGCCTTCGTTTAAAAGAATGTGGAATAGTTTCACAGCTCACGCCACTTGGAACACCACAACGTAATGGTGTGTCCGAACATTGTAACCACACTTTATTGGATATGGTGCGATCTATGATGTCTCTTACCGATTACCACTATCATTTTGGGGTTATGCATTAGGGATGGCTGCATTTACTTTAATTAGGACACCATCAAATCTGTTGAGACGACGCCTTATGAACTATGGTTTGGCAAGAAACCAAAGTTGTCGTTTCTTAAAGTTTGGGGCTGCGATGCTTATGTGAAAAAGTTTCAACCTGATAAGCTCGAACCCAAATCGGAGAAGTGCGTCTTCATAGGATACCCAAATGAAACTGTTGGGTACACCTTCTATCACAAATCTGAAGGCAAAATCTTAGTTGCTAAGAATGGATCTTTTCTAGAGAAGGAGTTTCTCTCGAAAAAAGTGAGTGGGAGGAAATTAGAACTTGATGAGGTAATTGTACCTTCTTCCTTATTGGAAAGTAGTTCATCACAGAAATCAGCTCCAGTGATTCCTACACCAATTAGTGAGGAAGTTAATGATGATGATCATGAAACTTCAGATCAAGTTACTACCGAACCTCATAGGTCTTCCAGAGTGAGATCCGCACCAGAGTGGTATGGTAATCCTGTTCTGGAAGTCATGTTACTAGACCATGGTGAACCTACGAACTATGAGGAAGCGATGATGAGCCCAGATTCCGCGAAATGGCTTGAGGCCATGAAATCTGAGATGGGATCCATGTATAAGAACAAAGTATGGACTTTGGTGGACTTGCCCAATGATCGGCAAGCCATAAAAAATAAATGTATCTTCAAAGAGGAAGACGGACACTGATAGTATTGTTACTATCTACAAAGCTCGACTTGTTGCTAAAGGTTTTCGACAAGTTCAAGGTGTTGACTACAACGAGATTTTCTCAACTGTGGCGATACTTAAATCTGTCCGAATCATGTTAGCAGTTGCCAGATTTTATGAAATCTGGCAAATGGATGTCAAAACTGCATTCCTTAAATGGATATTTCTTAAAGAAGAGTTGTATATGATGCAACCAGAAGGTTTTGACGATCCTAAAGGTACTAACAAGGTGTGCAAGCTCCAGCGATCCATCTATGGACTGGTGCAAGCATCTCGGAGTTGGAATATACGCTTTGATGAGTTGATCAAAACATATAGTTTTATACAAACTTGCGATGAAGCCTGTATTTACAAGAAAGTGAGTGGGAGCACTACAACCTTTCTGATAAGTATATGCGATTGACATATTGTTGATCAAAAATAATGTAGAATTTTCTGGAAAGCATAAAGGAGAGTTTGAAAGGAGATTTTCAAAGAAAAACCTCAGTGAAGCTGCTTATATATATTGGGCATCAAGATCTATAGAGATAGATCAAGACGCTTGATAAGATTTTTCAATGAGTATATACCTTGACAAGTTTTGAAAGAGTTCAAAATGGATCAGTCAAAGGAGTTCTTGTCTGTATTAATTACAAGGTGTAAAGTTGAGTAAGACTCAAAGCCTGACCACGGCAGAAGATAGAAAGAGAATGAAAGTCATTCCCTATGTCTTAGTCACAGGCTCTATAAAAATATGCTATGCTATGAACCAGACCTATTGTGTACCTTGCCATGAGTTTGGCAAGGGGGTACAATAGTGATCTAAGAGTAGATCACTGGACAACGGTCAAAATTATCCTTAGTGAGGACTAAGGAAATGTTTCTCAGTTATGGGGGCGATAAAGAGTTCATCGTAAAGAGTTACGTCGATGCAAGCTTTTACACCGATCCAGATGACTCTAAGTCTCAATCTGGATACATATTGAAAGTGGGAGCAATTAGCTAGAGTAGCTCCATGTAGAGCATTGTAGACATAAAATATTTGCAAAATACATACGGCTCTGAATGTGACAAACCCGTTGACTAAACTTCTCTCACGAGCAAAACATGATCACATCTTAGTACTCTTTGGGTGTTAGTCACATATTGACGTGAACTAGATTATTGACTCTAGTAAACCCTTTGGGTGTTGGTCACATGGCGATGTGGACTATGGGTGTTACTCACATACAGATGTGAACTATTGATGTTAAATCACATGGTGATGTGAACTGGATTATTGACTCTAGTGCAAGTGGGAGACTGAAATAAATATGCCCTAGAGGCAATAATAAAGTTATTATTTATTTCCTTATATCATGATAAATGTTTATTATTCATGCTAGAATTGTATTAACCGGAAACTTAGTACATGTGTGAATACATAGACAAAACATAGTGTCCCTAGTATGCCTCTACTTGACTAGCTCGTTAATCAAAGATGGTTATGTTTCCAAACCATAGACATGTGTTGTCATTTGACGAATGGGATCACGCCATTAGGAGAATGATGTGATGGACAAGACCCATCCGTTAGCTTAGCATTATGATTGTCACAGTTTCATTGCTACTGCTTTCTTCATGACTTATACACGTTCCTCAGACTATGAGATTATGCAACTCCCGAATACCGGAGGAACACTTTGTGTGCTACCAAACTTCAGAACGTAAATGGGTGATTATAAAGATGCTCTACAGGTGTCTCCGAAGGTGTTTATTGGGTTTGCATAGATCGAGATTAGGATTTGTCACTCCGTGTTTTGGAGAGGTAAAACTTATCACTATAAGCCTTGCAAGCATTGTGACTAACGAGTTAGTTGCGGGATGAAGCATTACAGAACGAGTAAAGAGACTTGCCGGTAATGAGATTGAAGTAGGTATAAAATGATACCAATGATCGAATATCGGGCAAGTAACATACCGATGACAAAGGGAACAATGTATGTTGTTATGCGGTTTGACCGATAAAGATCTTCGAAGAATATGTAGGAACCAATATGAGCATCTAGGTTCCTCTGTTGGTTATTGACCGGAGACGTGTCTCGGTCATGTCTACATAGTTCTCGAACCCATAGGGTCCGCACGCTTAACGTTTGATGACAATTTGTATTATGAGTTATGTGATTTGATGACCGAAGTTTGTTCGGAGTCCTAGATGGATCACGGGCGTGACGAGGAGTCTTGAAATGGTTGAGACGTAAAGATCGATAAATTGGAAGGCTATATTCGGACATCGGAAAGGTTCCGAGTGATTCAGGTATTTTTCGGAGTACCGGAGAGTTACGAGAATTCGCCGCGGCAAGTAGTGGGCCTTAATGGGCCATACGGTAAAGGAGAGAAGGGCCTCAAGGGGTGCCCCCCATGGCAAGTCTGAATTGTACTAGGGAAGGGGTCGGCGCCCCCCTCCCTTTCCTTCTCCCTCTCCTAGGAAGGGGACTCCAACTAGGATTGGGAATCCTAGTTGGACTTCTCCTATAGGCGTGCCCCTCCTAGGCCGGCCTCCTCCTCCTCCCTCCATTATATACGTGGCCAAGAGGCACCCCATAGACACACAAGTTGATCAAGTTGATCTTTTTGCCGTGTGCGGTGCCCCCCTCCACAGTTACACACCTCGGTCATATCGTCGTAGTGCTTAGGCGAAGCCCTGCGCCGGTAACTTCATCATCACCGTTGCCACACCGTCGTGCTGGAGAAACTCTCCCTCGGCCTCAACTAAGTCAAGAGTACGAGGGACGTCATCGAGCTGAACGTGTGCTGAACGCGGAGCTTGAAGGAAATATTCCCTAGAGGCAATAATAAAGTTATTGTTTACTTCCTTAATTGATGATAAATGTTTATTATTCATGCTAGAATTGTATTAACCGGAAACTAAGTACATGTGTGAATACATAGACAAAACATATTAGTCCCTAGTATGCCTCTACTAGACTAGCTCGTTAATCAAAGATGGTTAAGTTTCCTAACCATAGACATGTGTTGACATTTGATGAACGAGATCACATCATTAGGATAATGATGTGATGGACATGACCCATCCGTTAGCTTAGCATTATGATCGTATTAGTTTCATTGCTACTGCTTTCTTCATGACTTATACAAGTTCCACAGACTATGATATTATGCAACTCCCGAATACCAGAGGAACACTTTGTGTGCTACCAAACGTCACAACGTAGAAGGGTGATTATAAAGGTGCTCTATAGGTGTCTCCGAAGGTGTTTGTTGGGTTGGCATAGATGGAGATTAGGATTTGTCACTCCGTGTTTCGGAGAGGTATCTCTTGGCCCTCTCGGTAATACTCATAACTACAAGCCTTGCAAGCATTGTGTCTAATGAGTTAGTTGCGGGATGAAGTATTACGGAATGAGTAAAGAGACTTGCCAGTAACGAGATTGAACTAGGTACCGACGATCGAATGTCGAGCAAGTAACATACCGATGACAAAGGGAACAACGTATGTTGTTATGTGGTTTGACCGATAAAAATCTTCGTAGAATATATAGGAACCAATATGAGTATCTAGGTTCCGCTATTGGTTATTGACCGGAGATGAGTCTCGGTCTTGTCTACATAGTTCTCGAACCCGTAGGGTCCGCACACTTAACGTTCGATGACGATTGTTATTTTGAGTTTATGTGTTTTGATGTACCGAAGATATTTCGGAGTCCTAGATGTGATCACGGACATGACGAGGAGTCTTGAAATGGTCGAGACATAAAGATTGATATATTGGACGGCTATATTCGGATACTAGAAGTGTTCTGGGTGATTTCGGAGAAAACCGGAGTGCCGGAGGGGTTACCGAAACCCCCCGGGGAAGTATTAGGCCTTAGTGGGCCTTAGGGGAGAGAGAGGGCAGCAGCCCAGGAGGTGGTGCCCAAGGGGAGTCTGAATTGGACTAGGGGAGGGCGGCGCAACCCCTCTTTCCCTCTCCCTCTCCCTCTCCTTCCTCCCCCCTTCCCCTCCTAGTTGGACTAGGAAAGGAGGAGTCCTACTCCTACCAGGAGGACTCCTCCCCTCCTTGGTGCGCCCCAAGGGCTGGATGGCCTCCCCCCTTGCTCCTTTATATACGGGGGTAGGGGGCACCCTAGGACACACAAGTTGAAATTGTTTAGCCGTGTGCGGTGCCCCCCTCCATAGTTACACACCTCGATCATATTGTCGTAGTGCTTAGGCGAAGCCCTGTTGTCGTGGTGGGCGCACGGCAGATGCCAAGGGATGGCTAAAGAGGAGAGGAGGCTCGAGGGCGCTGGTGGGCTCCAGAGATGAGGTTGGCATGCGCGGGCGCGGGACGCCGGACATACCCAGGTTCGGGGCTCTCCGGAGAGATAACACACTACAAAAAAAGACACATCCATGACATTTTGGGCCGAACGAATTTTTTTCTGTCATACATATGACACTTCTATGACAATAATTGTGAAAAAACCCGGTATCATCATAGATGTGGTGGGATCCTACTTCTATGACAAAAAACATGTCAGAAAATGGGCTTTTCGTCCTGGGCGGGCCGGAGACGCAGCTGCATGACATTCTTTGGGCCGTCCATGATGGAAAAAACCGTGGTAGAAGCGAGGGCGAGGAAAATTTCGGGGAGTTCCCAGTTACGGCGGGAGGTCAGGGGCCGAGCGATGCGCGTTTCTCTCATACACGTACGCGCGTGTGTGCGAGGCGTTGGATCTAACTGAACCCGAGGGAGGCATTGGGCTCTAACTAAACTCGAGCGATTGCACTGCAGGCTACGCATTACTGAACCCGAGTGATCGATCGATGGCTGTTAACTGAACCCGATCGAGCGATTCCTTCGCTATTGCTGCTAACTGAAGCCGATCAATTGGATGAA
>NC_041381.1:608832148-608833186 GCF_002162155.2 Triticum dicoccoides | reverse complement strand
GACGATGGAGGGGTGGATGAACAGGACCTCGTGGTGTGGAGGGCTGGATGAACAGTAGACGGTGGAGGGGTGCCCGTGGAGGGGTGGATGAATAGGACCCCGTGGTGTGGAGGGCTGGATGAACAGTAGACGATGGAGGGGTGCCCGTGGAGGGGTGGTTGAACAGTAGCCGGTGGAGTAGCGCGCGGTGGAGGCTGGATGAATAGGAGCCCGTGGAGGCTGGAGGAGGTCGACGGTAGCCCGTGGAGGCTGGAGGAGGTCGACAGTGGAGATGAACAGTATCCTGTGGAGTCCCGTTTTGCGGTACGCCACACCCCTCCCGATGAACAGGACCCCCGTTTCGACCGTAGCGCTCCAACACAAGTCCGTTTTGTCCGTTTTGCGGTACGCCACACCCCTCCTGATCAATAGGACCCCCGTTTCGACCGTAGGAGGTCCGTTTCCTCCGTTTTGCGGTACGCCACACCCCTCCCGATCAACAAGACCCCCGTTTCGACCGTAGGAGGTCCATTTCCTCCGTTTTACACTACAAAAAAAAGACACATCCGTGACATTTTGGGCCGAACGAATTTTTTTTGTGTCATACATATGACACTTCTATGACGATAATTGTGACAAAACCCGGTATCATCATAGATGTGGTGGGCTCCTACTTCTATGACAAAAAATCATGACAGAAAATGGGCTTTTCGTCCTGGGCGGGCCGGAGACGCACCTGCATGACATTCTTTGGGCCGTCCATGACGGAAAAAACCGTGGTAGAAGCGAGGGAGAGGAAAATTTCGGGGAGTTGCCGGTTATGGTGGGAGGTCGGGGGCCGAGCGTTGCGCGTTTCTCTCATACGTACGCGCGTGTGTGTGCGAGGCGTTGGCTCTAACTGAAGCCGAGCGAGGCGTTGGGCTCTAACTGGACCCGACCGATTGCACTGCAGGCTACGCGTTACTGAACCCGAGAGATTGATCGATGGCTGTTAACTGAACCCGATGGAGCGATTCCTTCGCTACTGCTGCTAACTGAAGCCGATCGATTGGATGAATA
>NC_041381.1:608831477-608831994 GCF_002162155.2 Triticum dicoccoides | reverse complement strand
GGATGAATAGTGAGCGGTGGCGTTGCCTCTTGATGAACAGGAACCCGTGGTGTGGAGGGTTGGATGAACAGTAGACAGTGGAGGGGTGGCCGTGGAGGGGTGGTTGAACAGGACCCCGTGGTGTGGAGGGCTGGATGAATAGTAGACGGTGGAGGGGTGCCCGTGGAGGGGTGGTTGAACAGTAGCCGGTGGAGTAGCGCGCGGTGGAGGCTGGATGAACAGGAGCCCGTGGAGGCTGGAGGAGGTCGACGGTAGCCCGTGGAGGCTGGAGGAGGTCGACGGTGGAGATGAACAGTATCCCGTGGAGTCTCGTTTTGCGGTACGCCACACCCCCCCCGGTTTCGACCGTAGCACTCCAACACAAGTCCGTTTCGTCCGTTTTGCGGTACGCCACACCCCTCCCGATCAACAGGACCCCCGTTTCGACCGTAGGAGGTCCGTTTCATCCGTTTTGCGGTACGCCACACCCCTCCCGATCAACAGGACCCCCGTTTCGACCGTAGGAGGTCCGTTTCCT
>NC_041381.1:608830467-608831084 GCF_002162155.2 Triticum dicoccoides | reverse complement strand
CGACGGTGGAGATGAACAGTATCCCGTGGAGTCTCGTTTTGCGGTACGCCACACCCCCCCCGGTTTCGACCGTAGCACTCCAACACAAGTCCGTTTCGTCCGTTTTGCGGTACGCCACACCCCTCCCGATCAACAGGACCCCCGTTTCGACCGTAGGAGGTCCGTTTCCTCCGTTTTGCGGTACGCCACACCCCTCCCGATCAACAGGACCCCCGTTTCAACCGGAGGAGATCCGTTTCCTCCGTTTTGCGGTATGCGTGACTAGGCGTTGGAGACCCCGCCCGTATGTACACATATGTGACCGTATTTTCTTTCTTGCACCCTGGCCGCTGTACGTACGTGTACATGCTACGTGCGCGCCTCTACTACGACACGTGCGCGCCTCTACTACGACACATGCGCGCCTCTACATAGACCAGTATGTACGTACACATTCGCGACCAGGATGACAACGCTACGTACACTGCAACCAGGTGGGTCCCGACTGTCAGGCACTTCCTTGCCTGCGAAGATGTAGCTGGTGGGTCCTAGCAGTCAGGGGGGCGAATCGTTTTTTTTGCCCGGACGCACTTCCTTGCGTGCGATGGTGTAGCTGCTGGGTCCCAACAGTCAGGGGG
>NC_041381.1:608783107-608830292 GCF_002162155.2 Triticum dicoccoides | reverse complement strand
TTTTTTTGCCCGGACGCACTTCCTTGCGTGCGAAGGTGTAGCTAGTGGGTCCCAGTAGTCGGGGGGCAAATCGTTTTTTTTCGGACACACTTCCTTGCGTGCGAAGATGTAGCTGGTGGGTCCCAGCAGTCAGGGGGGCGAATCGGTTTTTTTCGGACGCACTTCCTTGCATGCGAAGATGTAGCTCGTGGGTCCCAGCTGTGACACTCCAAAATTTTTATTTGGTTTTTATCAAAAACTTTGTGGTTTTGAGGAGAGATTTTTTTTAAGTGAAGCTCTATGAAAATTTGGGATTTTCATATCTTGGAACCACCATGACTTGGCATTTTTGCCCATGTGGTAAAACCCCTCCAAAACCTCCCCTACAACTTGTGATCAACCTAAATTCTCTGTCCCAACTAATCCAAACTGGTTTTGGATTTTTATTCTAATTATTTTTCCCCTCAATTCAATTCTGAAAATTATTTGGAGCCTGAGAGATTTTCAAAGCAAGTGCCCTATTGCATTTGAGTTTTGACCTCAAACCAATTCTCCTGGATTGTCCTTAGCATCCATAACCCAGAACCATCTTGATCCACTCCTCCTCTTTTCAAAATTTTCAAAATTCAGTCTCTGCAAGTTTGGACCAGATTTGCGAAATTTGGTGAAATTCATATCTACACTCCTCCAAAAATTCCACCAAAATTCAGGCAGCCTATTTGAGCAATGAGAAGCCACTCCACCAAAAATCAGCTCAAGGAAAAATCCCTACATGCCTGGATCATTCTGTCGAACACCTTGCATGCACTGTTTTCCTTGCACTTTCAGAAATTCAGTTTTCAGTTTCGACAGTTTCAGTCACGCGGCCACAGTGCACTTGGCACGTTGCTCGCGGCCTCGCTTGCTTGTCCGAAGATTCACACGCGCACTTGGCGCGACCCTGGCGTCGGTGGCGCCCTGGCCCGCCTGCGCCGGCGTGTCTTGCGGCGGCCGGCTCCCCGTAACGGCCGACAGGGAGGAGAATGGCGGCGCAACGCCGTTCGGCACCGCCCAAATCCTCTGGTGGCTCCGCGTGGCCTTCTCCGTGCCAGCGCACGCATGCGGCACCGTCGCCGTGGCGCAGCACGCACAGAGCGCGCTCTCTGCCGCCGACGGGCCCGCGCCACCCCGTTCCGTCGAGCTCGACCCAAACACCCAAACCCCGGCCAGTTTAGCACTAAAACGGACCCATTGAACCTCCATGATGACGCTCGACTCCCTAACCACCCCGACCGAGCACTGCGCCACCGTAATCGCTCGCCGGAAATCTCCGTTCACGGCAACCGCCTCGGGCCGCCTATAAAAAGGGCCCCGAGCTCACCCTCATGCACGCAGCATCACCACTCCTCACCAAAGCCCCGCCAGGCCACTAGGGGGACCTCGAGGAGGTCTCCTTCCCCAGCTCCGGCCGCCCCGATCCGCCTCGGCCTCCAGCTCGATTCACTTCGGTGAGGCCACCTCCGGCGCCCAAACCTCGTCCGTAGCCCTCTCTTGCACCCAGTAGTCTAACCCCCACCTCAATTTAATCTTTGTAGCCCTCTCCGACGAGCTCCATCCACGTCCGAACCACCGTCCGCCGGAGTTGAGACCGCCGTCGACGTGGTGCTCACCGGCGACCAACACCACCACCCACCGTTGCGGAAGGACACGGTGAGCACATTGGTAACCTCTGATCCCCATGCCTCGCCGTGGATCGCCGCCGGCGACCACAGCAGCTATCGGGCGCCGACGAGCCTCGTCCCTCCCATTTGAAAATTTAAACATGACAAGTGGGACCCGCTGTCAGCCTCTCTGTCCTTTCTAAACGAAGCGTTATCTGAAAACGCCTACTGCCAAATGCGTTTTCTCTTCGGGCTGGCGTAGTCGCTACCGAAGCGTTTTCTGTTTTTATAAACTAGCCCCTGGAAATCTTCTGTTTCATTACAGATAAGTCCCTGGACAAGAACCCTTATAACTTTTAATCAGAAAAGTATTTTTGATTGATTCTTTTTCTGTTCTCTTTAAAATTTTGTCTAGTTTTTTATCAGGTTTATTTGAAAAATATTTGGTTTACCTTCTGTGCTCTCCTTGGTATTTACGTTAGCGCATATATTTTTTTTAAACCGTAGATACCGAAGGAGGTGACGGAGCCGCGAACTTCACCGAGCTAGGCTCCGACTACTCTGAACCAGGCAAGCATGTTTGAAGTTTTGATATGATGAGTGTCTCGGCATGTTTTGCATTTAGTTAGTTTCATGGCATGTTGGTAAGCATACCGATGAACGTTATTTTATGTGATAATAAGGTGAGTGAGTTCAATGATCCATACATGGATGAATGTGAATATGAATGGCCATGTGTTGGCATGAGGATGGGTACGATGGCAGTGTTGTAGCATGCCAGTCTTACGCCAGACTATGTGACTTCAGTGTCAAACCATATCGGTCCAGTACCTATCATTTCCTTCCTTGTACTACCACATGTTTTCCGCAAGGAATATGGTTTAGTAAGTTGCAAACCACTTTCATGGTACACACCAAAGAGGAGAGGCCGTGATGATGGTTCCATGGCCCTGGATTAAAGCCAGTCATCCGGTCAGGGGGCATGGGTGTTTCCGGTTGGGACCGAGAGGGGGGCACCCCTTAGAGCGCGCGTATATAAATTTGATCCCATGCTATTCGAGATTGTGATCTCCCCGTCTCAAAAGTTTTTCTTGGATGATGACTAGGGTGATTCCTAGCAACGAGAGGTAGGATGGGTGTGTACCGGTTAGCTGTGTTTTCTTCCGAAATACCATCGACGGAACTAGTCCTTCGTGACTACGGAAATCCGTTGACCGTGGGAAAAATTTTGTACAAACTCTGCAGAGTCATATATTCCTCCAAATCATCTCTTCCATGTCAAGTTTCGTTCCATCTTATCCTAATCAATTGTCAGCTTTGATGACAGAGACTCCGGTGAATCGCATGAGTGCTAAGTCCGATTGAATGATTATCCATGTGGATGGACTAACCCGTTTATTCTCATGGATTGAATGTTTATTATGAGTATTGTTTACTGGTGAATTTAAAGCCCTTTCTGCGATGTCGCTCAGACGTCCGACTTTGGCATTTCTTTTAAAGCCCTTTCTGCGATGTCGCTCAGACATCCGACTGTGGCATTTCTTTTAAAGCCCTTTCTGCGATGTCGCTCAGACGTCCGACTGTGGCATTTCTTTTAAAGCCCTTTCTGCGATGTCGCTCAGACGTCCGACTGTGGCATTACTTTTAAAGCCCTTTCTGCGATGTCGCTCAGACGTCCGACTGTGGCATTACTTTTAAAGCCCTTTCTGCGATGTCGCTCAGACATCCGACCGTGACATTTCTTTTAAAGCCCTTTATGTGGTGTCGCTAAGATGCCCGACTGTGGCATCATTTCCTTATTATTATTTGTTCACCTTTCGAGGCGTCGCTTCAGACACCCGATCGGTCCTTATTTATGTTCTGTGGAATTTCAGGCGGACAACCGTCGTTTCCCTTTTTACTTACCCGTTATGCCAATTTTATTTATTGTGCATTAAGGAATTAATCATGTTGCATCCATGCACGCATTTGTTATATCTTACGTACGAACTGTCTTGCGAGTACTTTCGAAGTACTCACTGGCTTGTTGATTTGGCCAGATGCTGACGAAGGCGATCTCATGGATGAAGAGTTCAATAGCGAGTCCGACACTTAGAGGAGTCCCGGTCAGTCTCGTGCGACCCTGGATTTGGCCACTGTTTTATATCCGCTTCCGCTACCAAATAAATTTATCGAGCCTCACCTCGACGTTCGATGAAATGATATTCTTAGAGTCTTGTATTTCCCTTCCCGCTGTGCTTTTCCACCACCAACCTATCCATGAGTCAGTAGTATGTCTCCACACCACTGTGTCCTGTCCGCCATTATGTATGATTATTGGCGTGCTTGTAATAATTTGGTTGAGCGACCGCAGTTCAACACTGTAATATATTTTATGCTACTGGCTTATTGTATCAAGAAATTGTCTACCAGTGAGGAGGATTTCTCTCATACTGGACTCAAAAGACTGGTTTATCAATAAATATTTTTATTGGAAAACCGGCCGTGACAAGCTTGGTACCAGAGCCAGGCTGACTGTAGGAAGCCACTAGGTGCGATCGCTAATTAGTTATTAGCATGACAGGGCTATTTTATGCTTTTGCAATTGTAGTCATTTTCTGTCAGTCAGCATAAATTTATGATCTGACCCTGCAGAATTTTGCCTACTTTTGTAGATGGCCGACGCCAGCTGCGAGTCTCAGACCTTCGCCAACGTGCCCGATGGGTTCGTCAAGCTTATTTCTTCCATCGTTCAGGTCGCGATGGGGCCATCCGTGCGCCCAGTCTTCACACTCTACCAGCACCGAGTCAACGACAGTCTGACCATGCACCAGGCCGCGGTGCAGTTCAGGGGAGGGCGTGGTGAGTCACGCCGCTTCCGGGTCGTGGGAAGAGCCATGCCTACGGAGAGGCATGCTATGCAGATGGCAGCCCGCGAGGCGATAGCTCGTCTCAGGGATGTCCTTCCCGTGATGAAGACTCGTCGTTACCGTTATCTTCCGTGCCATGTGCCTTACACCTGTCACTACGCATACTCCTGCCCCAGAGGAGAACGAGACGAGGCTTTTGAGATGCTCATTGAGTATCTCCGGGCCCTGGAGGCAGCCTTCGACAACCTGGTGGACGACTTCGTAGCTACCCGCATGGACTCAGTCCATGGCTGTGCTGCCAACAGGAGGGAGCTCCTACCCATCGCTCCGCCACCGACTTTTGTCTCGTCATCAGCATCTTTTACGCCTACTCGTCGCCTGCCTTCTACCGAAGAATTTAACCAAGTCATTGCACCCACTCCAGCGCGCACTACACCAACCTTCGCACCCACTCCTGTACGTGTTGCTCCGCCCCTGGCAACCGCTCCGCCCGCTCTGCGCAACACTACACGTATGGAGCCCATTAGCGAGGAGGAAGTCGAGTCCCCAACCTCGCTATGCCTCGCCCTCGGCAGGGCAAGGGAGATCGTCAACATCTCTGCCTAAGTACGCTTAGCTGCCGTGTATTGTACCACTTTGTAAGATATGTGCATAGGCTGTGAGAAGTAGCCTGTTTGCGCATCATGTAGGATCTGGAGAAGTGCACTAGCCTTAATAACATGTCAGGATTATGTACGCATATCCTGAGTGATGTACTGTATAATTACCGCCCGCGTGTAAGATATGTAATGAGCAGTCCTTCTCCGTGCGCAAGTCGATTTGTTTTTCTTAAGTAAGCTTGGGTATTTAATAATATCTGCCAGCTTTATGCATTTATGGTTTTATTTTTGCGACTCTTTCCGCTTTTCTTAAGAGTTTTACAAAAATACTTTTCCCAGAGTGAAAAATGTCTCGTCCTTGGACACGTTCCATGCCAACTCCACCAGAGGAAATTCATGATACTCAACCCAACAATGAGTTCACTCAGGGACAGTCAAGCCAACAAGGCAGTGAATCGGTAATTTCACAAATGTGCCGCCTTTATGAACAGAGTCAGCAACAACATCGCGAGATGATGAACCAAGTCATCAACATGGGGAATCATCATGGACAGTATCAGCAACATTCCAAGTTGTCTGAGCTACAGAAGACACGTCCTCAAACATTTTCTCACACTGACAAGCCTCTTGAAGCCGAGGACTGGCTTCGAGATATGGAGAGGAAATTAATTATTGCAAAGTGTTCAGATCTCGAGAAAGTACTATATGCTCCACACTATCTCACAGGAGCAGCCGCATCGTGGTGGGAGAATTTTCTGCACATGCATCCCAACGAGAATGACATAACCTGGGATGATTTCAAGGAAGGTTTCCGTGGTGCACATATTCCTAAGAGTATTATGAAAATCAAGAAGAGAGAATTTGATGACCTCAAACAAAGGAACATCACAGTGTCAGATTACAACAGTCAATTTACCCTATTATCCCGCTACGCCAATGAGGAGCGTATGACTGAAATCAAGAAGATGGAGAAATTTCTTGACGGTCTGGCGCCCGCACTTAAATGCCAACTGGTCGTGCACACTTTTCCTGATTTTAAAACGCTGGTGGACAAGGCCATTACTCTGGAAAATGAGAGACGCAGTCTGGAAGATATCAGCAAGCGAAAAAGGGACCAGACTAATCACACTCGCAATCACCGAAGCAAGATAGATTTTAAAAGGGGTGGGACACCCAAATTCTCATCCAATGTCTCACGCCCAATCAAGAATTTTCATGCAAGGGACAAGGAATTCACCTATCACCCCGGCGTTACTTGTTACGCTTGTGGAGAAGAAGGGCATTATGCCAAACAGTGCCCCAAGCCAAGGAACTCAACCCCAAAGCCGAACAACGGCGGCAATAATTCAGCGCCCAAACGAAACAATTTCAATCCCAACAATAACCACAGGAAGGGTCATCTGAACCACGTAACCAAAGAGGAGGCACAAAATGCTCCGGATATCGTACTCGGTACGTTTCCTCTCAACACAATACCTGCAATGGTTTTGTTTGATTCTGGAGCTTCTCACTCTTTCATCTCGAAAAGTTTTGCTTTGCAAAATAATTTTTCGATGCTTCCTTTGGAGAAATCCATAATAATCAAGTCCCCCGGGATTCAGCAAGTTTCTCAGAATTACTGTCAGAATGTGGTCATTGAGTTTGAAGGATTGGAGTTTTACGCAAATCTTATTGTATTGGAAAATAAAGGACTGGATGTCATCTTAGGGATGGATTGGCTAACCACCAATAAAGGTTTTATCGACTGTTTCTACAGGACCGTGATCCTCACACACCACCAAGGGAAGACAATAAGAGTATCAGCCAAGGAAGGAAAAAGACCCCGGCAACCGAGATTAAATAAGGTGGACGTTTCTGAGCTAAACAAGGTTCCAGTAGTGTGTGAATTTCCAGATGTATTCCCTGAAGAGCTACCAGGCATGCCACCAGATCGAGAAATAGAATTCCGCATTGAGCTAGCACCAGGAACCACCCCCATATACAAGAAACCATACAGAATGGCACCATCCGAGTTGATCGAATTGAAGAAGCAAATAAAGGAATTACTGGATAAAGGATACATTCGGGCCAGCTCCTCACCTTGGGGATCACCAATTTTATTTGCCAAGAAGAAGGATGGAACGCTGAGATTGTGTATCGACTATCGAGCACTTAACATGGTCACAGTCAAAAACAAATACCCGATGCCAAGGATAAACGATTTGTTTGATCAACTTGCTCAGGCCAAGGTATTCTCAAAAATTGACTTAAGGTCAGGATACCATCAATTGAAGGTACGAACGGAAGATATCCCCAAAACAGCCTTCACCTCCAGATATGGACTGTACGAGTTCACAGTAATGCCATTTGGATTAACTAACGCCCCGGCATATTTTGTTCACCTCATGAACAAAGTATTTATGAAGTTTATGGACAAACTCGTCATAGTATTCATCGGCGATATTCTGGTATACTCCAAAACACCAGAAGAGCACGCAGAACATCTCAGGATTGTACTAGGAGAGCTAAGGAAACACCAATTGTATGCCAAGTTCAGCAAGTGCGAATTTTGGCTAAGACAAGTAGGTTTTCTAGGCCACGTGCTGACTCAAGACGGTATAGCAGTGGACCCAGAGAAAGTCAAGGCCGTACTTGACTGGAAGTCACCAGCCAGCGTAACAGACATACGAAGTTTCTTGGGAATGGCAGGGTATTACCGCAGATTTATTGAAGGATTTTCCACCATATCCAAGCCTATGACACAGTTACTCAAGAAAGATAAGAAGTTTGAATGGACAGAAGCCTGCGAGAAAAGTTTCCAAGAGCTAAAGCGGAAATTAACAACAGCACCAGTATTAATTGTACCCGATATACACAAGAATTTTGAAGTATTTTGTGACGCATCCAGAAAGGGTCTCGGATGCGTGTTGATGCAAGAAGGCAAGGTTGTCGCCTACGCTTCAAGGCAACTTCGCAAACACGAGGAAAATTATCCCACTCATGATTTAGAAATGGCAGCAGTTATTCATGCACTCAAGGAATGGAGGCATTTTCTACTTGGGAATCGATGTGAGATATATACGGATCACAAAAGCCTCAAATACATTTTTACGCAGCCAGAACTAAATTTACGGCAACACCGCTGGTTAGAATTGGTAAAGGATTACGATGTTGGTATCCATTACCATCCAGGGAAAGCAAACGTAGTGGCCGATGCCCTGAGTCGGAACCCCAGCTCCGACGGGAACTATCTGCACATCTTGAGGCCCGAATTCCATCAAGAATTTGTCAAGCTCAACTTGATAATGGTAGCAGAAGGCACCATATCAAACTTGGAAATACAACCACACCTTGTGGAGAAAATTAAAGAGGCTCAGTCCGGTCACCCCACCATTGAAGGAATTAAAAGGAAGTTGAGTATGGGCAAGGCCTCGGAATTCGTCATAGACAATGAAGGAATATTATGGTACGGAGAAAGGCTATGCGTGCCAAACATAGAAGACCTTAAACAGCAAGTTTTAACTGAAGCACACACCACTCCATATTCGATCCACCCTGGAGGAACCAAAATGTATAAGGATATTCAGGAAAGATTTTGGTGGCACGGTATGAAGAGGGACATAGCCGCTTTCATTGCATGTTGCGACTCATGTCAACGCATAAAAGTTGAACATCAGAGACCAGCCGGACTACTGCAACCTAACAAAATACCTGAGTGGAAATGGGATGAAATAGGGATGGATTTTATTGTCGGATTACCTCGGTCACGACACGGGAATGATGCCATATGGGTCATCACTGACAGGTTGACCAAAGTAGCACACTTTATTCCAGTGAAGACAACCTACACCACTCAGAGGCTTGCCAGGATTTATCTTTCCCGCATAGTCTGTCTGCACGGTGTCCCGAAGACTATAATTTCCGACAGAGGCACTCAGTTCATCTCAAGATTTTGGGAGCAATTACAACAGGCTCTGGGAACCCAACTAGCCTTCAGTACCGCATACCATCCACAGACTGATGGACAAACAGAACGCGTAAACCAGGTTTTAGAAGACATGCTGAGAGCATGTGTCCTCACCTATGGAACCAGTTGGGAGGACAGCCTGCCATATGCCGAGTTCGCATACAACAACAGTTACCAGGCCAGCCTGCAAATGGCTCCTTTCGAAGCCCTATACGGAAGGAGATGTCGTACCCCGTTAAATTGGTCAGAGACCGGAGACAGCCGCATTTTCGAACCAGATATGCTCGGAGAAGCCGAGGAAAAAGTCAAGCTAATCAGGGACCGACTTAAGACCGCTCAAAGTCGACAGAAAAGTTATTATGATCAGAAACATCGTAGGGTCAGCTTCGAACCCGGTGAATTCGTATACTTGAGAGTATCCCCGATGAGAGGATTGCAACGGTTTAAGATTAAAGGAAAATTAGCACCAAGATTCATTGGACCATTTTGCATAGTGGCACGAAGAGGCACTGTAGCCTACCAGCTAGACTTACCCGAAGACTTGTCCGACATTCACGACGTGTTCCACGTCTCTCAATTAAGGAAGTGCGTAAGCAACCCAGAGAAACAAGTATCTCATGAGAACATTGACATACAGCCAGACCTCACTTATCGAGAACGTCCCATAAGAATATTAGAGGAGTCTGAAAGGAGGACCCGACAGAAAACCATCAAGTTTTTCAAAGTCCAGTGGAGCAATCACACCGACAGTGAAGCAACTTGGGAAAGCGAGGATTTTCTTCGGACAGAGCATCCACACTTATTTAAGGATCAGCTGAAATCTCGGGGACGAGATTTTTCCAAGGGGGTAGGTGTTGTGACACTCCAAAATTTTTATTTGGTTTTTATCAAAAACTTTGTGGTTTTGAGGAGAGATTTTTTTTAAGTGAAGCTCTATGAAAATTTGGGATTTTCATATCTTGGAACCACCATGACTTGGCATTTTTGCCCATGTGGTAAAACCCCTCCAAAACCTCCCCTACAACTTGTGATCAACCTAAATTCTCTGTCCCAACTAATCCAAACTGGTTTTGGATTTTTATTCTAATTATTTTTCCCCTCAATTCAATTTTGAAAATTATTTGGAGCCTGAGAGATTTTCAAAGCAAGTGCCCTATTGCATTTGAGTTTTGACCTCAAACCAATTCTCCTGGATTGTCCTTAGCATCCATAACCCAGAACCATCTTGATCCACTCCTCCTCTTTTCAAAATTTTCAAAATTCAGTCTCTGCAAGTTTGGACCAGATTTGCGAAATTTGGTGAAATTCATATCTACACTCCTCCAAAAATTCCACCAAAATTCAGGCAGCCTATTTGAGCAATGAGAAGCCACTCCACCAAAAATCAGCTCAAGGAAAAATCCCTACATGCCTGGATCATTCTGTCGAACACCTTGCATGCACTGTTTTCCTTGCACTTTCAGAAATTCAGTTTTCAGTTTCGACAGTTTCAGTCACGCGGCCACAGTGCACTTGGCACGTTGCTCGCGGCCTCGCTTGCTTGTTCGAAGCTTCACACGCGCACTTGGCGCGACCCTGGCGTCGGTGGCGCCCTGGCCCGCCTGCGCCGGCGTGTCTTGCGGCGGCCGGCTCCCCGTAACGGCCGACAGGGAGGAGAACGGCGGCGCAACGCCGTTCGGCACCGCCCAAATCCTCTGGTGGCTCCGCGTGGCCTTCTCCGTGCCAGCGCACGCATGCGGCACCGTCGCCGTGGCGCAGCACGCACGGAGCGCGCTCTCTACCGCCGACGGGCCCGCGCCACCCCGTTCCGTCGAGCTCGACCCAAACACCCAAACCCCGGCCAGTTTAGCACTAAAACGGACCCATTGAACCTCCGTGATGACGCTCGACTCCCTAACCACCCCGACTGAGCACTGCGCCACCGTAATCGCTCGCCGGAAATCTCCGTTCACGGCAACCGCCTCGGGCCGCCTATAAAAAGGGCCCCGAGCTCACCCTCGTGCACGCAGCATCACCACTCCTCACCAAAGCCCCGCCAGGCCACTAGGGGGACCTCGAGGAGGTCTCCTTCCCCAGCTCCGGCCGCCCCGATCCGCCTCGGCCTCCAGCTCGATTCACTTCGGTGAGGCCACCTCCGGCGCCCAAACCTCGTCCTTAGCCCTCTCTTGCACCCAGTAGTCTAACCCCCACCTCAATTTAATCTTTGCAGCCCTCTCCGACGAGCTCCATCCACGCCCGAACCACCGTCCGCCGGAGTTGAGACCGCCGTCGACGTGGTGCTCACCGGCGACCAACACCACCACCCACCATTGCAGAAAGACACGGTGAGCACATTGGTAACCTCTGATCCCCATGCCTCGCCGTGGATCGCCGCCGGCGACCACAGCAGCTATCGGGCGCCGACGAGCCTCGTCCCTCCCATTTGAAAATTTAAACATGACAAGTGGGACCCGCTGTCAGCCTCTCTGTCCTTTCTAAACGAAGCGTTATCTGAAAACGCCTACTGCCAAATGCGTTTTCTCTTCGGGCTGGCGTAGTCGCTACCGAAGCGTTTTCTGTTTTTATAAACTAGCCCCTGGAAATCTTCTGTTTCATTACAGATAAGTCCCTGGACAAAAACCCTTATAACTTTTAATCAGAAAAGTATTTTTGATTGATTCTTTTTATGTTCTCTTTAAAATTTTGTCTAGTTTTTTATCAGATTTATTTGAAAAATATTTGGTTTACCTTCTGTGCTCTCCTTGGTATTTACGTTAGCGCATATATTTTTTTTAAACCGTAGATACCGAAGGAGGTGACGGAGCCGCGAACTTCACCGAGCTAGGCTCCGACTACTCTGAACCAGGCAAGCATGTTTGAACTTTTGATATGATGAGTGTCTCGGCATGTTTTGCATTTAGTTAGTTTCATGGCATGTTGGTAAGCATACCGATGAACGTTATTTTATGTGATAATAAGGTGAGTGAGTTCAATGATCCATACGTGGATGAATGTGAATATGAATGGCCATGTGTTGGCATGAGGATGGGTACGATGGCAGTGTTGTAGCATGCCAGTCTTACGCCAGACTATGTGACTTCAGTGTCAAACCATATCGATTCAGTACCTATCATTTCCTTCCTTGTACTACCACATGTTTTCCGCAAGGAATATGGTTTAGTAAGTTGCAAAACACTTTCATGGTACACACCAAAGAGGAGAGGCCGTGATGATGGTTCCATGGCCCTGGATTAAAGCCAGTCATCCGGTCAGGGGGCATGGGTGTTTCCGGTTGGGACCGAGAGGGGGGCACCCCTTAGAGCGCGCGTATATAAATTTGATCCCATGCTATTCGAGATTGTGATCTCCCCGTCTCAAAAGTTTTTCTTGGACGATGACTAGGGTGATTCCTAGCATCGAGAGGTAGGATGGGTGTGTACCGGTTAGCTGTGTTTTCTTCCGAAATACCATAAACGGAACTAGTCCTTCATGACTACGGAAATCCGTTGACTGTGGGAAAAATTTTGTACAAACTCTGCAGAGTCATATATTCCTCCAAATCATCTCTTCCATGTCAAGTTTCGTTCCATCTTATCCTAATCAATTGTCAGCTTTGATGACAGAGACTCCGGTGAATCGCATGAGTGCTAAGTCCGATTGAATGATTATCCCTGTGGATGGACTAACCCGTTTATTCTCATGGATTGAATGTTTATTATGAGTATTGTTTACTGGTGAATTTAAAGCCCTTTCTGCGATGTCGCTCAGACGTCCGACTGTGGCATTTCTTTTAAAGCCCTTTCTGCGATGTCGCTCAGACATCCGACTGTGGCATTTCATTTAAAGCCCTTTCTGCGATGTCGCTGAGACGTCCGATTGTGGCATTTCTTTTAAAGCCCTTTCTGCGATGTCGCTAAGATGCCCGACTGTGGCATCATTTCCTTATTAATATTTGTTCACCTTTCGAGGCGTCGCTTCAGACACCCGATCGGTCCTTATTTATGTTCTGTGGAATTTCAGGCGGACTACCGCCGTTTCCCTTTTTACTTACCCGTTATGCCAATTTTATTTATTGTGCATTAAGGAATTAATCATGTTGCATCCATGCACGCATTTGTTATATCTTACGTCTGAACTGTCTTGCGAGTACTTTCAAAGTACTCACTGGCTTGTTGATTTGGCCAGATGCTGACGAAGGCGATCTCATGGATGAAGAGTTCGATAGCGAGTCCGACACTTAGAGGAGTCCCAGTCAGTCTCGTGCGACCCTGGATTTGGCCACTGTTTTATATCCGCTTCCGCTACCAAATAAATTTATCGAGCCTCACCTCGACGTTCGATGAAATGATATTCTTAGAGTCTTGTATTTCCCTTCCCGCTGTGCTTTTCCACCACCAACCTATCCATGAGTCAGTAGTATGTCTCCACACCACTGTGTCCTGTCCGCCATTATGTATGATTATTGGCGTGCTTGTAATAATTTGGTTGAGCGACCGCAGTTCAACCCTGTAATATATTTTATGCTACTGGCTTATTGTATCAAGAAATTGTCTACCAGTGAGGAGGATTTCTCTCATACTGGACTCAAAAGACTGGTTTATCAATAAATATTTTTACTGGAAAACCGGCCGTGACACCAGCAGTCAGGGGGAGATTCATTTTTTTTTTGCGAAATACGGTGGCCTATCCGGTGGGTCCCCGCTATTAGGTGGAGGAATAATTATTTTGCGCGTAATAAGGAGGCACTTCCTTGCGGCTGCCGTGGACCCAGCTGTCAGCCTCTCCACGTACAGTCCACGTCCGATGGAAGTTGTTCCTTGACCACGTTGACCACGCCGCGCCGAGAGCACCACGGCGGTGGACGACAGCGAGGCCTAGGAAGGGGACGACGCGGAGCCGGGGAAGACGCGGCAGTGGATGCACACGTGGAGAGGAGTACGAGGGTTCACTGGTTCGGCTACGCTGCCGTCGCCACAAAATAGCAGGGGGTGTGGGTCAGTGGGTGAGTGGAGGGATGGCCTGGCCAGCGGTGGGAGTAGTAGGGGGCGGTGAGGCCTCCGCGGTAGCACAGTCGGCCACGGGAGGCAGGAGCAGGCCTCACGACTGGTGCTGCTTTGGGCGGCTGGAGCAAGAAGACCAGAGGTTGAAGAAGCACGACGGCCGTTGGATGGACATTGTACGGTCACTGCAGCTAGAATCGTTTATATTGACTAAGTTGACAAAGCCCTTGGTACGTCAACTTAGTAGGCCCACATGTCTGCTTCCGAAATGTTGCGCCCCAAATGTCAGGGGGATGAAACATTTTTTGGGCGGGTGAAGCTAGAATATCCGAGATTGAAGAAGAAGCACGGCATCCGTTGGATGGACATCCAACGGCCACTCCTGCTAGAACCGTGTGTTGACTATAAGTTGACAAAGCCTTGCATACCCGTCAACTCTGTTTTTTAGGGGACGCGTCAACTTAGTAAGGCCAGAAGTGTGTGGCAGAGAACTTATAGCCCATTTGAGATTTGTAACAATGTGTAGCCCATTTTTGAATTCTAATGGAATTTACTACAGCCCATTTACAGTTTGTTAAAAGTACAGCCCATTTCAACCAACCGTTCAAAACAAAATTCAATAAAATTTCCCACATTTTGATGGGATCCGAATATTTTTATCCCAAAATTTTAGTCAGATTAAATACAATTTCAATATAAATTTATATTGTGTAAAAATTCAACGAAACATTCCGCTCGCAACAATTAATGAAATTAAAATTTTCAATATTCCAAAAATAATATTTTATAAAGTAATCACTATTTGGTGCATTTTTTATAGTTACTATCCAGTTTTTATAATCACATCCCATTTATTATTTCTTCAAGCCCATTTTCTTGTTAAGCCTAATGCATCCCTCCTAGGAAAGATTTGCAGCCCAGCGGGGTGGAGAATAACAACTTGACCTTGCCTGGGTATTCCTAAAAAAAGTATAGCTGGGCTAGCCATTTTCAGCTTGAAAAAAATTAATATCTAGGCTGGATATCCGGCCTGGGCTAGACGGGCCACAGCCCGCCCAGTTAATACCTGCAGCGATGTTTTCGTTGTTGTTCAGAGGAGAAAAATTAATATCTGGGGTAAACATTGAAAAACTCTGCAGTGCTCACACCTCAAAAACACAAATACTGCTCGAGCTGCTTGGTCCCAGCTGTTGGCTGCTTCTTGTGCAATTCTCTCATTTATTGACTACTCCCTCCTTTTCGATTTATAATGCTCAATTCAAAAACCTCACCAATCAAGGTAGATGGCGAGTGGTGGAATACTTTTTCTAGTTTTGCAAAAGCACTTAATTAATGCTCTTGTTATCCTCAAAAAATTATGTTTATCAATGCATTAATTGCAATGCATGCATGCATAAAGTACATGCATTGGTCAATTTTCTCTTAATACTTGCATGCAATGATTTAATGCACCTTGGAATCTAAACTTGTGATGGAAAACAACCAAATTGAGCCTTATAAAATGGAAAAACTAAAATTTTGAGATAAGCCCTATAAACCGGAAAGGAGGGAGTACATAGGTAGACAATGGTGTGGGACCGTGATGTCAGGAAACCAGGAGGAAGCAAAATAAATTATAGTTATATATATATATATATATATATATATATATAATAAGGAGGCACTTGCGTACGTGAGGCTATGGACCTGGTGGGTCCCATTGTCATCCTATCCAAGTAAAGTGATCTCCTCGCCCGCGCGCGCTTTCCGCCCGAAACAGTCAGCGCCAGCCGCCCCGCTTCCCGGTGCAGGCAATTGCTCCGCCTTCAAACGACACAAGTGCCGTCCGTCCATCCATCTGCCGCACACACTAATGACATGTGTTTGCCGAGGTGGCTACTCCAGCGTCACACGTCCGTCCCTCCGCCCGCCCACCATTGCTATATAAACTGCTGCGCCGGCCATAGCCGCAGTCATCCGCAATCGTTGCCTTTCTCCTGTCCACACCACTACTGCCCACCATGGCTTCCTCGTGCTCCAGCGCTCTTCGGGACGGGCGGATGACGGACCACAAGGAGATAGCAACCATTGCTGCCGATCGGCTGGCCGGCAGGCAGCCGGAGGATAACGACGTCCTAATGGAGAACATGGTAGTCGACGATCCGGCGCCAACCCCCTCCTCTATGCCATCCTCGCCGGTGCATTGCACCATGACCATCGGCGAGGCCCGTGCCCAATATATGGACAGGATGAGGCAGATGCGTGAGGATCAGTACCGGGAGGCGCAGGCCGACGCCGCCTACAACCACCATCTCCTCCAGGAGCACCTGCAGGCAGAGGAGCAGATTACCGCGGAGCGGGCGGAGCAGGAGGCGCTGCTCGACTCGTACCGCTCCGCCCGCAAGGGCCGCCTCGAGCGCTGGCGGTACCACATGCGGGTGGCGGAGGCTGCGGCCGCCTACAAAGAGGCTAGCAAAGAGGGCGATGAAGCGGGCGAGGCGCTGTTTGGCGAGACCGAGGACGAGGCAGAGGACAATGCCGGCTCCGATGAGTCCCCGCTCCGCTGGCGTCGACGACGCCCCGCGGCGCCAACAACGAGGCAGAGGACACCGCCGGCTCCGCCGAGGCCCCGCGGTGCCAACAACGAGGCAGAGGACACCGCCGGCTCCGCTGAGGCCCCGCCCCGCCAACAACGAGGCAGAGGACATCGCCGGCTCAGCCGAGGCCCCACCGTGCCGGCAATGCGGGGGAGGATTTCCACCACTCCGCCGAGGTGCCGCCCGCCGGCAACGAGAAAGAGGCATCGCCGGCTCCGCCGAGGCCCCGCCCCGCTGCCAACGAGGCCGCGCCACAAAATGAGGAAGAATAGAACACGGTAGGTCGCCGCCGCTCGGGTCCAAGTAAGGCCACTGCTGCTACCCTCCGGTTGAAGCCAAGCTAGGCGAGTTGACCATTGACAACCGGTTAGCTTCTTGGCGGCGACATGGAGTCGGAGAGCTACGCTGGAGAAGAACGCTGCTTCTACTTCACTGCTGGTGCAGTTGGCTGACTGACACATGGGCCCAACAGGCCACATGTCAGTTACGCAACTGCACCTGCAGTTAAGTCACTGAAGATTCTGTTCGGCTCAGCGGGACACATGTGGGTATCTTGCATGCGACCATGGACCTCGTGGGTCCCAGCCGACAGGCTCTCCATGTACATTCCTCTTCCGATGACTCTCGTATGTTGACCACGCTGCGTCGAGCGCACCGAGGCGGTGGACGACGGCGAGGCCCCAGACTGGAACGACCCGGAGATGGGGAAGACGCGGCAGTGGAGTCGCAGATGGAGAGGAGTGGGAAACTTGACTGGTTCGGGTGTGTGGTGGGCCTACACTCAACAGAGAATAACAGGAGGTGTAGAGTGAAGGGATGGCCTGGCCGTCGGCGGGGTAGCGTTTCGCTGAGGAGTGCAAAACAACGCCGCTGGACGCTGAAGGCTGGAGCAGGCGGTTCCGGCAGCGCCGAGGGAAGAAGACGAGAGATTGAAGAAGAATGCCGGCCTTAGATGTAAATCCAATGCCTTCTTAGGCTTCGACCTACTGGCCCACATGTCATCCAGTCCATTTGTTTTTTTGTCCATTTGGTGGGCTGGGTGAAACAATGATGTAGCATCTATGCAGCCCGTTTAAATCCCATTTGCATTTTTCTCGAAATCCGCAGACTTGTGGGGCTGGGTGAAAATATCATGTTGGGCTAGACGGAGAAATGTTATAAAAAATAAACACATGATTGCACGTTAGTAAAATCTTTGCAAGCTTATGTACGCAATCACTAGGAGTTAACTTGCCAAGTTATATATAAACAATTATTATTATTATTTTGTAAGAGCTTTCAACTTACGAAATAAAATATCATTTTAATTTGATGAGTTAATAGTACGTGGGGTATTATTATTTTTAGGCTAGACATGGGACAGTTGAGTTGGTTCTAGGGGAAAGTACTGGGAGAAGACTCAGTTTACATCGAAAAAGAAAGTGGGAGAAAATTCAGAGACCTGCTGGGTCCACCTGAGGAGGGGAATATGTTGGGAGGAAGGAGATTCAAAGCACGGCAGCCGAGTGAACTAGTTTTTTTACGGACAAGTGAACTAGTTTACATACATAAGAAAATAGCCACTAAAAAGCAATCAGGTTAATGGGTTCTTAAAAGAAATATTTCGGACAAAACAGATAATTACGATACATAGGCTAATGCATGAAATACTTAGATGATAAAGGTGCTTATAAACAGATAAAGTACAACATCTAGACCTTCCTGGCACGCTTGATCATGACGCTACGTCTGTCCGTGTACTCGTCGGTTACGGGAAGCAGACACGCCCTCATGTCCAAGATCTGCCTGTACATGTCGTAGCATGCGTATGCATCCTTGGCTGCGTAGGTTATAGGCTAGATTCAGAGGTACCTCCCACATGTTCAGGTCGTCTTCTTTCATGTTGGCGTATCAGGGGTCGATGATGGTCTCAGCGAGGTCAACCACGAAGTCCTTCTCCTGCCCATTGCTGATGATCTTGTATTGCTTATGGATGTTGACAAGCTTGTTGCACCAGATGGCCAAATCATCGCGTTCTTCCTTCTCTCCACCGTAGTGAAGGTGCAGTCGGCGCTGCCGATGAAACATGCGAATGCTTCAGATCCTGGTGCAGCCATAGGACTGAGGCCAGGCAGAGCTTCACCGAGTCCGTATCGTTGGTGTACATCACATTCAACTTGGTGCAGCCACAGGACTGAACAGCGAACTCAAAGGGGAACTCCTTGCTGAAGTCCATATCCAGCAGGCTCACCCCTCGGATCTCCATTGGAGTCTCTTTGAGTGAAGGAGTGTGTAGGCGGCGGCAGCAGTTTGTTTTTCAGCTCTTGGGGAACTGGATTCAACAGTAAGCTGAGTGTGTACAGGCGACAACAGTTACTACCCCTCCCTCGTCCGCTGCACGCCTGACAGAAGATGCACCCTCGGTGCATTGAAACGCCTCCATTAAGAAACCTACTCTGGCCACACGTCGGTTCACGAGCGGGTCTGTATTGGTACTGTAATAACAGGAGTTGGTGGTCAGTTTACTTAAATTTAATTAGATTTAATAGAAATTTATACTTAAAACAAGTAATGCATTCGCTCGTTCTATCAGTGCCACAGGATCAACATGCACAACAATTAGAATTATTATTCTCAGGAAGCACACGATCAACACATTTGTCGCACTTTCACAAAGATAATACTAGCCAAGTTTGAACTGTTTGTTATGGTTGTTGTCCTCTGCATCATCATGCTGTGTTTCCCAGCTTGCAAGATTCAGAACCAACAAATAAGTTCCAAATAATAAGTACAACAAAGATGCCTACACATCTCATTGATTCCCAGCTTGCAAGATTCAGAACCAACAAATAAGATCCAAATAATAAGTACAACAAAGGTGCCTACACATCTCATTGATTCCCAGCTTGCAAGATTCAGAACCAACAAATAAGATTCGAATAATAAGTACAACAAAGATGCCTACACATCTCACTGATTCCCATCTTGCAAGATTCAGAACCAACCCATTAGAGCCTTTTGCTAAAGTGAATATCGGGATTAAATCCATCTTGGCTAGCCATGTCATACAATCGAAGAACTTGGCGAATGCTCTTGACCGTAACAACATCTGTAGTTGAGTATTCCTGTTTGCACAGCATGTTTGCACAACACAAACAAGGAGACAGGAGAGCATGATTTCGCTTTAATAGTGGCCTCCTTGAACTCAACCTCCATCTCTACTTGGATGAGGTCTGCCTGGAGTTCCATGATTCAATTCATGCGCCTTTTTCTGCAGTTCACCTGAAATGAAGCAAAGATTGCATCATTCAACTAGCAAGAAGTACTTGCTTGTGAGCTGGCAGGTTCTTCTTTAGTAGTTGCACTAAAATTGAGGAACATTAAGGTTGGCTGTTCGGCTCATGTAAGGTGCAACTATAATTTTCTTATCCTTTTGTGCAGTTCCACTAAAATAAAGTGCCATTGTGGTGACAGTGACGGCTCCATCTTGCAAAGGCTAATAAAATGTTGCACGAGATTACCGACAGAACTTGACGGAGATTTTGGAAACTCCAATCACCATTTTGTGCAGTTCCACCAAAATTGAGAGATGTTGCCCACGTGACATTTTAGTTGAACTGCACAAGACACTCATTCCAAAAAAAGTGTTTTGTGCAGTTCACCAAAAGGTCACAATAGCAACAAGGTGAAACGGATATCCCTATCTACACAAAAAGATAGAAAGTAAACAGTTGCTGGTCAATAAGAATATACGAAACATATACAAAATGAAAAGAAGCATCTTAATTATGTTCATGGCAATCACGCAAGGACAGTAGAAATTTTAAAACGACAGCAATGCTTCATGTTACCAGAAGCATTACGATCAACAATGAGATTCCTCAAATACGGGATTACTTTAATGGTGGCATTGCTTGTTTACTAGACACAGTAAATCAATAGCAGCTAAAGTGTTGGTTTAAGGGCATGGAACCGTGGGGGCACCAGGACACTCTGCAATGTAAAGGATCAACTTACTTATCATTCTGGGGAAAACAGCAGGAGTGCCATTTGTAACACAGTTTAATTGCATCTTATCACTGGAGGCATTAGATTAACAATAACACTGGTTAGACATGTCCCTAAGGTGATGGTGTGATTGCTTCATTTTACATGGGCCCTTACATTAACAACAGCAAAAGGTTGGTATAAGGACATGCGACAGTGGACGCATCAGCACAATGTACCTACAAGGAGGCATAAAGTGGTGATGCCGAGTTTGTTCATGCTATGTGAGGGCAACAAATCTAATCCTGGAGACCTTGTACTATGTGAGGGCAGCAAATCTAATCCTGGAGACCTTTTACTATGTGAGGGCAGCAAATCTAATCCTGGAGACATTTTACTATGTGAGGGCAGCAAATCTAATCCTGGAGACCTTCTACTATGTGAGGGCAGCAAATCTAATCTTGGAGACCTTTTACTATGTGAGGGCAGCAAATCTAATCCTGAGACCTTTTACTATGTGAGGGCAGCAAATCTAATCCTGAGACCTTTTACTATGTGAGTGCAGCAAATCTAATCCTGGAGACCTTTACTATGTGATAGCAGCAAATCTAATCCTGGACATACTCTGTTGACTTGTCCACCAGCCGCCACTTTCTATCCTTATTTCAACCAATAATAGATCTGTTCCTTATCCAGTCTGTACTGCGTTTTCCCATTATTTCCGTTTTCAACCAAGAGACCAGTTGGGTATCCGGTCTCTACTTCTTTCACCATATTATTTCCTCTTTGAATCAAGTCCTAGATTCATGATACAACTTTTCCCCCTTTCTTTGTTGTTTGAACAAAGCCCTAGATTCGAATGCATGAAGTAGCTTGACCTCTAATAATACTAAAAATATAGGTGGCTTTGGAAGAGCTGATGGGAGTAGAAAAGATGCACATGCAGACACGTGGGGAGCTGGGGCAATAGAGCAAGGCCGCTTTCGAAGAACTTATACCTGAGGGTCACCGGGATGTCGACGGCGGCAAGTCGGATTTGTGGACAATACGACAGGGAGGAAGAAGGGTCGGAGGACCTCCCGAGCTGGCACTGTGTCGGAGAGAGCGACATGGGCAGAGGATCGGGCCCCTCCGGCAGCTGTGGGTTTCCTCCCTCGGCGGCGATGACCGCGTGTACGATGCACCTTTTAGTCCTCTACACACAACGGCCGAAGGGATCCGGCCGGATCTGTGACCAGCGGTGAGCAGAGAGAAAATGTCGCTACTGCTGTTTTGTTTATATCTGGAGAGGATGAGAGAATGAAGAGAGCAACTCTAGTAAAGCAAGCGCTCAGGCCCCTGCGTCCATATATAGTGGAGTGATTATGTTTTTTCTCTCCACAACAAGCGTTTCAATTTGTGTACGTAGCTTTAAAGAAAAGAAACTCTCTATTTAAGGTTACTACTGCATGACTCCTACTTACTACTAGTAGTATTACAGTATTGTTCACTTGTGCTCCCCGCCCCTCCATTCATTGAACAACCCCACACGTGAATAAACATACAGTCAGTACTGTATTTATATAGAACGAACAAGCTCGAACTATTTTCACGTAGTTAAAAATTGAGGGCGGGGCTTTTCCCGGGCAGTACGCACGACAGTTTTCGGGTAGGCGGTTTGACAGAGAGGCGAGGAGGGTGAGCGAGTGGGGCTGTGCGATTTGACGGCGCGTTACTGCTGGAAAGACTTGTGATATGACCACTCACTATAGTCATGAATTACTGGCGCTCCGACCGGGGTGATGCCCCCCTTTTGTTCCGCGCTCTAATCTGGTGCATGACACGTCGACCCGGATGCTGGCTCTCCCACATGTCTGAGTAATAAAAAGGAGCAAAGAATGATGCGGTATATACTAGTACTATACTATGTACTAATCAGGTCGGAGGAGTGCGAACCACGGCATCCCAGTGAACTAGCAGTGCGAACCACGGTAGCCCAGTGAACCAGCAGTAGAAAACAATGTGGTGATATGGCCATAAAAAACAATGTGCTACGGTCCACACTGTAGCATGTATAGTAACACTCCTCTTTGTTTGGATCCCTGAGTTAGAGCTAGTTTGGGTTGAAATAACCTCAAATTATCGAAACAAGAGGGGTTAGTTTGAGCTAGTTTGCTCTAACCCAGCTAAAAAAACTAGCCTGGTGGAGAGGTTCTAATTGGGTTAGTTATCCTCAGGCCCACTAAAAAAGAACTAAAAAAATCTCCCCTGCCCGCACCAGATTGCCCCCCCTCTCGCACGACTCCTCTCCGTTCCCTATAGGGCCGCTCGCCCAAGCGCTGCTCGCCCTCTCTCTCCTCCGGCCGCCCTCTCCTTCCGGCCTCCGCCGCCCTACTCCAGCCGCCCTCTCCCTCCAGCCTTCGAAGGTCGCCCCGCTCCCCCTTCACCAGTCTTTTTCTCCCTCTGTCGTGCGCAGCCGCGGCACATCTACCAGGGAGGTCGTGAGAGGGGTGAGTTTGTTCATTCCTTCTTTGTCTCACGGCCACATCATTGATCTTGCTTGCTCTAGTGCTAATTCTTATTTGGAAAAGTAGATCCTGATCAAACTTGGTATAGATTTGTGGTGCACGCATGGAATTGTTTGATGCTGCTTGAGGAGGTAATAAATCTTTCTAGAGGCCCAAAGATTCAAGTCACCTTTCTAGGTATTTCAATTTCAGGCTTGCATTATTTCTAGAGGCCCAAAGATTCAGTTCACCTTTCTAGGTATTTCAATTTTAGGCTTGCATTATTTCGAGAGGCCCAAAGATTTAGTTCACCTTTCTAGGTATTTCAGTCTCATGCTCGCATTATTTCTAGAGGCCCAAAGATTCAGTTCACCTTTCTAGGTATTTCACTTTCAGGCTTGCATTATTTCTAGAGGCCCAAAGATTCAGTTCACCTTTCTAGGTATTTCAGTTTCAGGCTTGCATTATTTCTAGAGGCCCAAAGATTCAGTTCACCTTTCTATGTATTTTAGTTACAAGCTTGCATTATTTCTAGAGGCCCAAAGATTAAGTTCCCAGTCGGCGGCAAGCAGCCCTACTACCCATGCCGGTGTCAACCTCAACTCACAAGGGCCAGCGTCAGAGGGGTTCCCGGGGCTTGGGCTCTACAGAGCCTTCCTCCAGAGCGACGATGGCGAGCTCCTCCCTCGATGCGTGAGGGGCTCCGGGCTCCCTCCCTATCGTGAATGACTTCCGTGATGAGCTAGCTCATTCTTTGTTTCATGAAGGGCCTATTTGGTTTGCAGCCTAAGGTTGCCAAGCCTAAGCTTAGGCGTGCCACAATATCTTAGGCTTGCGTTTGGTTCATTGTCACACTTGTGGCTTGCCATACTTTTCTAGTTACATGGTCCACATGTCATAGACTCAACCTCTTGCCAAATCTTGCCACACTTGTTGTGGCCATTTTGTTAGCCACACTTTTTGTGGCAGCCGCACTTTGCTAAGCTTAGTTGTGGCAAAGTGAGTCATGAACCAAACAGACCCGATGTGTTTTTTTAATTTGTGAAGCTTGATTGACGACTTGTATGTTTAAGTGGGATATCTCATTTGTATGGACAAAGTAAAAATTATCATGTTTTGCATGCTTGATTTGTATAGATGGTTCGTTTATGTCAATTGTGAGCGGGAGGAGGCCACAGAAGCGGCCACAAATCCGGCAGGAAATAGGGTCCAAAGTAGTCAAATGATTGAGATAGAGCATTTACTGTCAATCTAACCCTGCCATCCATAGACCTCTTTGGTTTAGAGTTAGTTCGGGGTTAGAATCTAACTCTAACCTCTAACTGAGTTAGAGTTCTCCTTGTCTCGGTTCATCGCCATCATACTTTCCCCATTCTTGTGTTTTCAATATCCTGCGAATCAAAGAGGCCCTTTTTTCGGGGGGAAAATCAAAGAGGCCCTTAGACTGGTTTAGGTCTGGTCATTTTTTTGTTTATAAACGTGTTATGTCCAAGATTTAATGAACGTGCTCCGGTTTCCATGAAAATAATCCGGTTTCATGTAGTAATGCATTCATTTATTTATTCTTCTGCGGGGGGTTTGCATGTAATTCGTGAGGTCTGAAATGTAAAGTACCCCGGCATATGCTCCGAGTCATGCATGCACTACGACCCAGATGCTCTATGTCCCACATGTCAGCGAATGGGAGCACGTGGAAATAGCCTAGGAGTACATATAGGAGGATAAATGCGCGAAAAAAATATGTACTGTGAAGCGTAGCCGCGGTTCGAAAAGGAGACCTAAAGTGATGACAGCTATAGGTCGCACGCACCCAACTAGTGGTACTAGACATACGACTAATTTTTCCCTCAAAAAAAGAGAAAGAGGCACAAGTGCTCAGTACTCCTATTCTATAAACACGAGTCCCATCTGACAACAACGTTCGTGCTACAGCTAGCTCTCCTCCCTCGTTTCTCTCTTCTAATTCTAAACTCGGCCGACGCCCGGTGGGCAGGGTGGGTTTGCTCAACTGCGGCCCCACCTCACAGTGAAAACGTTATGACTAGAATAAAAATGCCATATACCCCCCCGTTCATAAATATAAGCCTTTTTAGATACTATTTCAAATGGAATACAACATACAGATGTATGTAGACATAGTTTAGAGTGTAGATTCACTCATTTTGCTCCGTATGTAGTAGTCACTTGCTGGAATCTTTAGAAAGACTTATATTTGGGAATGGAGGGAGTACTGTACTAATAAAACATTAAGGCCACGAGGTGATGCAGTGCTGGTTACGCGAGGCAAGAAGAAGAGATGCATGCATCGACGACGTCCACCTCCTCTACTCAGGGTGCCGGCCCACCGAACGACGCCTAAGTAGCAGCGGCTTTCGTGGCTAGGTCGACGTGCTTCTGAACAATGGCATCCAAAGATTCTAGCCGCTGGAAGAAGGCCAACGTCTTTCTGTCCTTGCTTGCCTTGTAGTGGCCTATGTAGACGATTTCCTCGTAGATGTGGATGTGCAGGTCGACGGTTTCTTGCATGGCGAGGCGCTGTGCAGCGAGCGCGGCCTCGAGGTGCACATTCTTCGTCGCGACCTCCGGCACCTGCAGGGCCACCAGCGCTTGAAAGAGTTCGTCACCATGGAAGCCGATGAGGGTGGCAGACAATGAGGAGCGTGGGCGCGTGGGCTGGAGCAGTGTAGCAAGGTCCTCCGCGCGCTTCTTGATGGCGGTGAACTTGCGAGAGGCGAAGCCGGCGTCGGCGAGGGCTACGATGCCTGCGATTGCCAGCACTGTTTGGAAACGCTGCACGGTGCGGGGCCGCAGGCTGGCGCCTTGGATGATTTGGCACAACCGACTGCCACTCGCGTCCATCACCTCCCAAGGTGCTTGTGGCTTCTGGTCACTAGGTCTTGATTGGAGTGCGCAGTGTTCCACAGAGACTTGGGAGTAGATGGATTGGAGTGGTGGCGCGCCTTTATTATATGAGAGTCCAAACTCTATTGCATTCACATCGTGCTGGCTCTATTCTACTTCTCCAATTAATTCCCTCTACATGTAATTGAGGATGCATCATTTGACCGTTCAACGTCTCGGGAACCGCTACCCTCTCCCTCATTGGCATTCAAGCACCTATGGACCCGTCGACGACGAGGTGCCTATGGTGACTTTGTAAATTTCAAGATGATAGTGCCGTGCATGTGTGCGTTCATAGGGGCGAGTGTATGCGCGTTTATATGAGTGCTTGCATCTGTACTATGTCAAAAAAAACATAAATGTGTGTCAAAAAGAGACTAGTCAGTATACTCAATATTATGCACCTCGGAGAGGAAAACGATAGAACTAGTACGTATTTATTTACGGTGCAGATTCACTCATTTTGCTCCATATGTACTCCGTCTCGGTGTAGTCTAGTCACTTGTTGAAATCTCTAGAAGGGCAAATACTCCTTTCTGGTTTACAGGGCTATACTAGCAAGTAGTTGTAGTACAATAGTGGGCTCACATAGCAATTTTGTCTCATGCAACATTCAGTTTGCGCTTGGCTCTTCGCTCTTCGAGAAGACGAACAATGATGTAACTACTACTGCTTCTACAGTGTCGAATCCACTGCTGCATGTCCGTACACCGTGAGTGGGACGGATAGCTTGTTGTAGAAGTATATACTAAGCAAAAGCCTGTCCTCGTTTGTGAGCAACCGCGCACATGGGCGAGGGAGAAGGCGTGTAGTAAAATCAAGCTTCTCCTCGTTGTACGAGTTGACGTGACACATCATAGCACTGGCCCCACATGCTTGCCTCTAAACTTGGCTGAAAGACCTGCAGTGTACAATATATTTGCTGCAACCTCTAACATTTACCTACCACCAATTAAAATATATGTGGCCGTATGCATCGTTCTGATGCAAAGGCCGGGGAGTCCCCCCTTTTCGAAAAAACAAATTAAAATATATATTCCTGTCTTGACTAGATGAGCGTGCAAACTACAATCACCAGGGTGACAGGTAGGGCCAGAAGACTTTTAATTATTTTTAACTTTGAGACGGCCACATAGCATGGAGCCGACCCGAATGATTTTAATCTTACAGGCACGGTACACGCTATCCTAGACTACTCTACACATGAAACTGCCACACAAGCGTCTGGGCTGCGCTTGGCTCTTCGCCTCTTCGGGAAGTCGAACAATGATGGAGTACTACTGCACTGGAGGAGTACTACAGTACGCTTGTGGCCATCTGACACCGATAGAACTGCTGCATGTCCACTGCATGCGGGAGGGAGAGCGTGTAGCGAAAGCTTCTCCTAGTCTTGCCAGCCACCATGCTCATGGGCGAGGGAGGGACGCTCCTACCTTTGCGTGTATGACATGTGGGCCCGACAGGTGGGTGGCCAACCTGTCATACAGCCAAAGGCAGGTGCAGTTAAGTTCGCGAGGGAGAGGATAATCAAACTTCTTGTTGATGTACGAGTTGACGCGACACATCAAAGCACTAAAGTTGATATATTTCAATAATTTGCGGTTACCGAGGCATTAATTACAACGCATGCATGCATGTCGTGACTCTCCTTTTGATACTTGCATGTGTTGATTTAATGCACCTTGAAGTAGTACTCCCTCCGATTCCTTTTACTTTGCGTATAACTTTTTCTTGTTTTTCTCAGATTATTCTGCGCGTCCGCGTTGGTTTCCATCTGTGCCCCCGCTCGATTAGTTCTGCCCCCATTAATCGCGCCAGTTTCCAAAGCAGAAAATGGCTACAGGCAAATGCATGCAGCGCCGGATGAGGCTTGACCGCCTGGGGTAGCTAACTCAAGCGAAAAGGAAGGAGGACCAGCCAACCATTGCATGCGCATTTACTATCGATATTTATGCAGCTTACTCATGCGCAGGGGCAAATTTGTCCAGAAAACTCAAACTACTGCCTTCCTTGGTATGCGGGAGGACAGTTATGCGTAGAGTATAAAATATGTGACGGTAAAGCTTTGTAATGCCCCGACCCAAGCAAGAGATGGTTGTGCACGAGGAGGGCGAGATCATGCAGATGGAACAGGAACCAACGAGGCAGCTCACTAAGGTCTCCATGGACCTCACCGTGCTCCACTGCACCTTGTGCCTCCGCCCCTTAATGCCTCCAGTGTATGTGGTTCGAATACACCTCGTCCGTTCGGCTGATTGAGCAAGGTGTAGGTTTCTTGATTGATGTGCTGTTCGATTGATTTCTGCAGTGCAAGGGAGGGCACCTGGCCTGCGCGGACTGCCGCGTCGAGCGCCCCGGGAACCAGCAGCAGTGCCAGAAGTGCGAGCGCGGCGGTGGCTTCGACATGCGGAGCACAGCGGTGGAAGCCGTCGTTTCGTCGCTGAGGGTGGTGTGCCCGCATGAAGGCTGTGGGCTCTACGTCATTTACCACAAGCCCGCCGATCACCAGAGCGTGTGTCCGATCGTGCCCTGCAAATGCCCCATGCCCGTCTGCGGCTATGAAGGCCCGTCGACGATGCTCTAACACCACATCAACAACGTGCATCCCATGCCCGTGCATAGGATCTAGTACGACAAGGTGCTCCAGCTACAAGTGCCACTGTCGGAGCCACTGCTCTTGCTGTTCGCGGAGGAGGACGGCCGCACGTTTTTCTTTGTCGGTGGTGTGCTCGACATCGGCGCGCCTATCACCGTGTTGGTGGTCTGCATCAGAGCAGGGGCATCCCCACTACCGCTCTTTGTGGACAAGCTGTGGGCGAACGGCCCGCCGGGGGAGCCCAAAGGCACGACCAACGCCATCAAGTTGGAAATGGAGGTGACAAGCAGCAAGGATCCCGATGACATCGACGTGCAGGAGCTGACCTTCTTCACAGTTCCGCCCAAGCTGCCGGCCGGGGCTAAGCTGTTGTCCCTCCACATTTAGATTGACAAGCTCATGTCCTAAATGTTTCTACAGTGCCTTCTGTTTATCTTAGTAATATGCTAATATAGGGATTACCTCGGTCTACTTTAGCTTAAGAAATGGTGAGTTTTGGTGGCGATGCAGCAATTACTTCGACATCAGATCAGTAATTTCCAATAGTCGAACGGAAATTTTGTGTCTGTTGGTGACGGTGTCCTGGACTAGGGGGTACTCACCATGTCGTCCCCCAATCGGTTAGATTGGGCCGAGGACCCCCAGGGCCGTATACTCATGGGCCAGTCCGGACAGCTACCGCATACAAGGAAGAATCCACAAGACTTGGCGATCAAGACAAGGAGTCCTCCCCCACCGGCGTATTCGGCTAGGACTCCTGTTATCCTAGGCCTCTGGTGCATTATATAAACCAGGGCCAGGCTAGTCGACACATATACAACAACCATCATACCATAGGCTAGCTTCTAGGGTTTAGCCTCTCTGATCTCGTGGTAGATCAACTCTTGTTATACCCACATCATCAATATCAATCAAGCAGGACGTAGGGCTTTACCTCCATCAAGAGGGCCCGAACCTGGGTAAAACATCGTGTCCCTTGTCTCCTGTTACCATTGATCCTAAGACGCACTGTTTGGAACCCCCTACCCGAGATCCTCCGGTTTTGACACCGACATTGGTTCTTTCATTGAGAGTTCCGCTGTGTGATCGGCGAAAGGATCAATTGCTCGACTACAGGTCAACTGCGACGTCGGCTTCTTCGTCACCAGCTTGACTGGTCACCTTGGTTCGACCAAGGACTGTGTCCTACCTCCGATCGTCATGTTCGGATGAGGGCCTTCATCAACATCAACTCCGATCTCTATCAAGATCATGGAGAAATTATCCAGGGAGCCCGGGGGCTCAAAGTCAACATTGCCCTCGGGCAACCGTACTATTTTTCTGGATAGCGGAGTTGTGTCCGCCGCCACCGCCTCCTCAAGCGTCATTTTAATGCTTGTTTCGGTGGAATTGTGCGAAATTGAGTCTACAACAACCCTGGAAAATTTCATCGAGTTCCGATGGAGGAATCTCTGGCAATCTCTGATATACCGGAGCCGCATTGAATCTGGATGAGAATCCGGACGAGTTTAGGGCGTGGTGTCCAGCTTCTAGCTCGGACTCCCTTTGGAAGATCCAACGGTTGATCGGTTTCGGAATTCCTATATCTACCACCCCTCAAAGTTTCGGCTCGATCCGACCGTCCAAACTCCGGGAACCTTCCGATTAGTGCATCACTTTTCGGATCTGTTTTCTGCACGAAAATGAATCCGACCCGAGTTCATCTTTTTTATGAACGGGATTTCGGACATCCTTTTTGAAGGAAGTTTTGTACGGGGTATTGTGTTTTGTTTCCGAACACATCCCACTAACTTTAAGATCTTTTGAACATGATCTTCAAACATCATGCTGGTGTCAAACCAGTCCGGCAATATTGCTCCACGGCTGCCGACCTGCGCTAGACACGTCGTCACTTTGTTGAGCCGAGCTCAACTTCTCCGGATCATCATCTCGGCAAGCCGAATAAGAGTCCGGCATCGCGAAGAATAAATCATCACCAACATCGCCGCCCTACGGATTACACGGAGCGGGCATACCGGCATCGCCGCACGGTCGCTTCATCAAGCCGGCGTCGACCACGTCACGACCTGCATCGGCAGGGCCGCAGTATTGCTTCTTCAAACTGGTGTCCATCACGTCGACCTACTTCGACATCTCGGCTGGACCAGGGGCTTCTCCATCTCTTCATCAACCTACTCCGGACACTTCGGCGTCACTAGCCGACCAGGCGATGGGTGCGCGGATCGAGTCCCAATTTTGGGAATCACCTTCCTTCGGATTGCTACAACAAATAAACCAGGTGCTATTAATCCTAGTATTTCTTTTTGCTTGTTTGGGTTAATTTTTCCCAAGGAATTATTACTCTGGTTTGTCCATCATATGCAGACAGGTCTATGAAATGGTGGCCGCATTATCGACGGTCGCATGATGGTTCGGTCAGTTTCCGTACATAGTCCAGCGAACGTCGCATCCGGAACTCGGACCGACCTGTGAATCCAGGCTTTGCCACGCCTTTATTGCATTACGCCGACGACCTGAATCGACATCGACTTCGGCGCCAGGCCATATTTCTTTTATTACTCACTTTGCATAAATTATTTATTATGCAACGATTTTTTTATTATTATTACTATTATCTCTGGTTTGCACTATTTTTTATGCACAGGAAAATGATCCAGCCAGACTATATCCTTTGACGTCACCTCGGCTGGACGGGGGGCTTCGTCAACACTTCGTTACCCCATGCCAGGGACTTCGGCATCACTCTGCCGTCCTGCATTGACCGTGCTATGTCACCACTTCGGAGTGTCGAGCTCTTTGCTCCGCCACCTCGGGACCGGCTTGGGGGATGGAAACTTGTCCCGCATCAAGCTCGGACCACGTCGTCAATACCGAGCACATTAACCAGCTAAGTTGCCTTCATGCTCAAAGTTTTAAATTTCTAACTTGTGTTCGGTTCGACCAAGTATTATACTTTTTTGGAAAAAAAGTTGCTTGTAAAAATTTTCCTTGTCCAAACTTTGTTTGCACATACTTGACGCGCTACCCACGCTCATTATACCTGGGGGCTTCTTTAACAGAAGCTTATTAATTCGGGCTTTATGCCCAAAACATGTGTCACACTTCCACATGTACCTTTTATTCACCATTATATGCATCGATATGACTTAAGTTTTGGCCAAGCTGGGTTGCCTGGCTCCTGTGCTTACCCCTACATTCCCGATTGTTCGGCTAGGTGGTAAAGGGAGCATCTCTGCGATTGTTACTGCCGGTCAGCCGGATGTGTACCTCAGACTGGGTGAAGCCGAAAGCTAGCGTTCTTAAGGGAATACTCGGTCGGTGAACTAAAAGATGATTTCTTACCTATTCATTTACCTGCCCCCAGATGTTTTTCTGCTCTATTCGCAGTCCGGACATGCACTTTAGGGCATGCCTCCCAGGGAAAGGAACCCCTAACGGAACTATTCTACCTGGAAGATGTTTCTTACTAACCATGTAATATAACATAACTAGGTGGGCACTTGTCTGATAAAGCACTAATGACCCCTACGCCTGGTCTCCATGCATGCCCTAGTTTTTATAACCGCGAGGGTATTCGGACACACTCCGGACTATTGGGTCCAGAGGTGCAAGCGAAAAGGTCCGCTACGACAAACGATCTACAATCCGGCTAGAAGGCATTCTACATGTGACCTTACATTATATAGTCAACTTTTACCCAAGTCACTTGGGGGCTCTTATGTTTATTTGAGCCGTTTCATAATAAGTGTTTTTCTTCTTAGTCGTTGCAAAGTTTTTATTATTATTTATCACTCCTTTTCTCGACACGAGTGTGCCGTCACTAGCCGGGAGCCTAATTTCTCTCTCAAAACCGCTAGAGTTTAGTTTTCTAAACTGGCCTAATGAGAAGTACTCCGCCTTCGGGATGGGAGACTGAAGGCGTAGGCTGACCCGCTTGAAGTCTTGAGATAGGATGTGTCATGTTAAAGCATGGCAGAAGCACCTTTTTTTCTAAAGTCCAATTTTCGGATTGGCACCGAACACTTGATCTAGTTCGGACATTAACCTTTTGAATAAGTTTTTTGGCTTTTCGAGCCCATGGCACTTTTAAACTATTTGTGTGTTTTCAGCACAAGTCTCGCAGTGCAACGCCAGACACCTTTAGAGATTCGGCAAAAACATTCTCGGATATTGCTATATATGCATCAGTTTCGAATTGTGTCTTCGGTCAACAGTTGGGTTGCCCGGCTACTGCGCTCGCCTCCTATGTTCCGCTTTGTTCGGCTAGGTGTGCAAAGGGAGAACCACTGCGATTGTGCTTCCAGCTCGCATGGTCAAGCACCTCAGTGGAGAAAGCCGAAAACTGACTATCACAATAGGTGTAAACTGGTCAGCGATCCGATGACTATATTAAATGACGGGCCATTCATAACAATGGCCGAAGTGTTTACGGCTTGACCTCGACTGTTGCCGAACGCTACCGGGGGCTATTAACTGGCCTCCCAAACTAAATCCTCAATATTTTGCTCTTACATTGGAGCTGAGGTTTCATGATCATGTTTAGCATGACAACCCAAAGAAAGGAACCGATAGCGGGACTATTTTCTTTGGAAGACATTTCTTCTGTTAAACAGTAATATAACATATCTCTCTGCGTACCTTTGTTTATAAAACCGTATGGCTAGATTGCCTTGTTTGTCGTAAATCTTTGCCCTCATAAAGGCTTTATAAAGTAGGTCAAACACTCCTCGGCTACTGGCCGAGGAGGTTGAAGCCGATGGTCGGTCAACAAAGTTTTGTACAATGCGGATCCGAGCATTAATGACATAAAGTACTTGGATACATTGAGTCATTACACATAATTTGTGATTTTACTATGGATATCGATCCTTAATTCGGCCACCCGTGCCCGCATTAAGGCTCGGGGGCTACTGGCCTTAGGGCTTATTATTTACAAATATTAAAGGGTCACATCAATCCCCTGATCTGGTGTTGCCACCCGACCAGTGTCTCGGGGGCTACTGCATTGCTTGTTCTATGTAGAAAATCTTAAGTGCAATATAGTTTCCGAGGAGATTTTGATCCTCAGGTTGGTCGGCCGCACCCAATCTGAGTCTTGAGGACTGAGCACACCGCTTTTTGTGTCCCGAAGTATTCTGCCGAGCTAGGACTTGATCCTCAGACCGATTTTGCAAATCAACCTGAGTCTCAACGGTTACTGGGATCAGCGGTCTTATGTCATCCTTCAGGTGCATCTCGGGTTTTAGACCAATACACTCCTTGAGGGCTACTGGCTATATATCTCGTCAGAGAATAAATTGCATCAATAAAAAATATTGACAAAAATTAGCCGACATTCGGGGTGGTGCACCACCTCAGAAGCAGTCCGGCATAAAGCTCAGACGCTAGTGGCTGGCTCCATAGAGGGCATTTCCGGCATTAAGCCCGGCTAAACTCCTTCAAACTTCTTTGAACGAAGGTGATTTACGACATCTCGGATACAGTCCGGTGTTGGAGCTCGGATATAGTCCGGTGTTGGAGCTCAGATACAGTCCGGCGTTGGAGCTCGGATACATAGTCCGGCGATAGAGCTGGGAAGCAATCCGGCATTGGTGCTCGGCTGCAAAAGATACCTCGAATGCAGTCTGGCGTTAGAGCTCGGGCGCAAGAGGACACTGCCTCCCGGGAATAACTTCAAACCCGAGGCGTGGCATAAAAATAAGGCATTGATAAAGGCCATAAACTTAAAGGGGCTCCTCGGATACCCGACGTGTAAACTCGTCGAATGCATTTTGGCGATCCTCAAGATAGAAGATGAGAAGATTTGTGGAACCAGTTTTCAAGACCGACGACCGAAGATGAAGAACAGTTCGGAAGAATCGAGGAGCGTCCGTAACTTGAAGACCGGTTCAGGGGGCTACTGATGGTGTCCTGGACTCGGGGTTACTCACCACGTCGTCCCCCAATCGGTTAGATTGGGCCGAGGACCCCCAGGGTCGTATACTCATGGGCTAGTCCGGACAGCTGCCGCATAGAAGGAAGAATCCACAAGACTTGGCGATCAAGACAAGGACTCCTCCCCCCCGGCGTATTCGGCTAGGACTCTTTTTATCCTAGGCCTCTGGTGCATTATATAAACCAGGGCCAGGCTAGTCGACACATATACAACAACAATCATACCATAGGCTAGCTTCTAGGGTTTAGCCTCTCTGATCTCGTGGTAGATCAACTCTTGTAATACCCACATCATCAATATCAATCAAGCAGGACGTAGGGCTTTACCTCCATCAAGAGGGCCCGAACCTAGGTAAAACATCGTGTCCCTTGTCTCCTGTTACCATTGATCCTAAGACACACTGTTTGGGACCCCCTACCCGAGATCCGCCGGTTTTGACACCGACAGTTGGATATAAAGTTCCTTTGGGTAAGAAGTACTAGATAAAAGGAGATGTATGTAGACGTATTTTAGTTTTAGATACGTCCCTTTTTATCCATTTTGATGACAAGCACTCCCTCCGTTCCACAATACATGCCTTCCATTTGTGAAAATATAGATATACCTAGACATGTTTTAGTATATAGGTACATCCATGATAGAGCCAGTCGGATGGTTGAGAACAATACAATTCATAGCTACAGATGTGTGTGTGACTCCCAGATGCAGAAGCCGGGGGTCATCATCCTCCTTTTCGAGAAAAAACAGACGCGTGTGTGAGAGGACGAGTGCATGTGTGCACCTCTTCTCTTCTTGTATAACGTACTAAAATCAAAGTACACGTTTTTGTGGGTGGCACGATGGTGCGTGCGAGAAGTCCCGAGAGTAGGTTTAATGCGTCTAAAAAAAGACTAGCCTATAGCTTGCCACGCGGCTATTCCTGTCGAACGCCCCATTAACCGTAAGATATGTATACGACGGTGCCAGTTATTGCACGTACACAGTAGAAAAAGTACACCACAGCTAAGAACACGTGCCCACTTAACGCCATCCGAGAATAGTGCCGCACTTCGAAACTAGAAACGTCAAAAAAATTTGAGCTTGCGTCTCGTTACATTCCAAATTACTCCATGCTATATTGAATTGCAAACTTGTTCACACCGATCACAACCTAAACGGTTTCCCACTTAGGAGCGTATTAGTACTCGGTTATAAATACTAGTATGCCAGGATGACTGCACATTCCTCCTCAACTCCTCATCCACAAAAACAAACAAGTCATTCAGCATCCTTCCCTTGCGTCTGCCATGGCCAGCGTGAGTTCTGGGTCGAGAGATTGCCACCAGGGAGAGGTGAGTATGGATGCGGAAGCACGAGAGATGTCCCGCCTCGCTGCGAAAGCAGCCGACATGTCCCGCCGCACGGAAGTATCAGCATAGAGGTCCCGCCGCGCCGCTGAAGCAGCACGGAGGTCCTGCCGCACCATCGATGCAGCAGACTGGTCCGGCCGCGCCACGGAAGCAGCAGAGATGTCCTGCCGCGCCGCGAATGCAGCAGAGATCTCCCGCCGTGTTGCGGCAGCCTGGGAAAACTTCTCGCGGGTAGGCGACGACTGTTACAGGCGCATGCACAGATCTCCGGTTGGGCGAGGTTGCAGGACAACATGAAAGGCTCATTTGAACAGGCTACCGGCGTCATCCGGCAACTAAGGGAAGGCAATGAGAGGCTCTGGGCCGAGCGCGACCCGCTGAGGGCGAAGATCGTCCGAAGTGCAGAACGGTAGGAGGAGACTAGTGCCTTGTTGAAGAGGACCGACATCATCGTCAAGAAACTTACGAACGAGAATGACATGCTCCGCATCGAGCGCCAAAGGCTGGTGGATGAATCCGTGGATGTTCTCAAGCAGCATCTTGAGGACACGAAAGAGCTCATCGTCGATCGCCGCGGAGACTAGTTCCCGCGGCCTGCAGCAACGCATCAAGAAAGTAGAGATCAGCGAGCCAGATCCTTGTCTTCCCTCTTCTTTTGCCCTTGTGTATTTCGGGCGTAGTCGCATGTGGCTTTTTTAATTATGTTTCTAATTATGTAAGACAATTAATCATCCTTATGTATTCATCAGTCTTGCTATAAGTCGCAGTAGATGCTATATAGGTCCGTCGGATCTTACATCAAGATCCGTGCTTTCAGATTTTCTTTTTTCTCTCTTAAATCTCAGTCGAGTGAGACACAGCCACGCCATTAAACAGAGGCTCGGGCGCCATTAATGGAGACCTTGGGAGAGAGGTAGACAGTAGGTGGAGGTCAAAGGGCTCTCCTCCCGGTAAGCACGCGCAGGGGTCTGATCGCACGCCTCTCGTACTCAAATAGCTACCCTTCACGGCGCCTCCTAGCTAATAAAAAATGGGGACGCGTGGCGGCACGTAAATGGTAGTAAATAGAACGCCCACGGTTTCAATAATACTTGTGTTTCCGAGTGTAACGTGACAACAGTTGTTCCAAAATGACTTTGTTGATTGTTAATGTGTGCGCCTTCGCAAATCGGGCATGGCACCAAGCCAAGTTTCATTATTTTCATGCATGCTTTGGATTTACAGGAATTAAAAAACAAAGTTTCTCAACGTTTCCAGCCTAGCCACGACACCCAAAATTTTGAATTTCATTCCCATTTCTTGCATGGAATCTAGAAATTTACCCGAGGACACACATGTGATTTTTCAACCAACTCTGGTGCACTGGAACATGTGCTTGTATTTCAAATTTGAATTATGCACACAAAGGTGACACGTTCCCTCTCAGAACCATGAGCCTTCTTGAGAGAAGCTCCGATTTGCAAGAAGCTTATACCCAAATTTGTTCCTATTCAGCCAATTTTTTTACCACTGCATGGTACTACCATGACATGACACCATGCCAAGTATCATGATTTTAAAACCAAGTTTCTCAATGTTCTCGACCGAGCCACGATGCCCAGATGTTTGAATTTTATTCTTATTTTTTGCATGGGACCTAGAAATTCACCCGAGGACACAAATGTGATTTTTCAACCAACTTTGGTGCACGGGAGCATGTGCTTGTAGTTCAAATTTGAATTATGCACAGTAAATGACCAAAAACTCAACTAATGTGTAAAAAAGGCCAAATGAAGCTGGAATGATTTCCAAAATTTAACAGGGCACTCATGTAGTTCTATGTTGCCTTTGTAAATAAAGTCAAGGGGGACAATGTATATCGTTTTGCACTCAAAGGTGGCACGTTCCCTCTCAGAACCACGAGCCTTCTTGAGAGAAGCTTCGGTTTGCAAGAAGCTTATACCAAAATCTGTTCCTATTCGGCCAATTCTTTTACCACAGCATGGTAGTACCATGACATGACACCCATGCCAAGTTTCATGATTTTCAGACGTGTTTTGGATTTACAAGAATTTAGAAACCAAGTTTCTCAATGTTCTCGGCCGAGCCACGATGCCCAGATGTTTAAATTTTATTCTCATTTCTTGCATGGGACCTAGAAATTTACCCGAGGACACAAATGTGATTTTTCAACCAACTTTGGTGCACGAGAGCATGTGCTTGTAGTTCAAATTTGACTTATGCACATTAAATGACCAGAAACTCAATTAATGTATAAAAACGACAAACGAACCCGGAATAATTCCAAAATTTAACAAGGCACTCATGTAGTTCTATGTTGCCTTTGTTAAGAAACTCAAGGGTGGGGGGCAGCGATATTGTTTCACACTCAAAGGTGGCACATTCCCTCTTCGTACCACAACATGTTAGTGCCATGACATGACACCATGCCAAGTTTCTTGATTTCTAGACGAGTTTTGGATTTACATGAATTTAAAATCTAAGTTTCTCGATGTTCTCGGCCGAGTTACGGCACCCAGATGTTTGAATTTCATTCTCATTTCTTCCATGGGACCTAGAAATTCAACCAAGGACACACATGTGATTTTTCAACCAACTTTGGTGCACCGGAGCATGTGCATGCAGTTCATATTTAGATTATGCACTTTAAAATTCCAGAAACTCAATTAATCTATAAAAAGGCCAAACGACCCCGAAATAGTTCCAAAATTTAACAGGGCGCAACGTATATCGTTTCGCACAGAAAGGTGACACATTCCCTCTCGGAACCACGAGGCTTGTTGAGAGAATCTCAGGTTTTGCAAGAAGCTTATACCAAAACTTGTCCCAATTCAGCCAAAAATTATACATATGAAAACATGGTTTAGATTATCCTGAACATCTTGCTACCTAGACCAATAATGTACTATGATTTGAATTCAACATAAAATGGATACAAATATTTGAATTGGAGAGCATATGGTACCTGTAGTTCATAGTGAAATATGATTACTACTATATGCATGTTTTTTGTTATCAAGATAATATTTAAATTATTGTATAACTTGATAACAATCGTATTCAAATAAGGAAAATTGATTAAAATTTAGTCCATATGGTAGACGACAATATATATGTTCACATGGTGGAGTAAAATGTTCATATATGATGGAAGCTCAAAATGTATGACTACATCAATTATAAACCGCAAGGTCACCTAACAATATATTCGAATTCAACATAACGTGGATTCAAAAATTGAAATTCGAGATCATGGCATCTGTAATCATATAAAAAGGGACATTACTCTTTCTTTGGTGGGAATTGATTTGTTTTTTATTGTTGTTGAGGGAAGTGCGAATCGATTTGGTACTGTGCAGGGTAATCTTGTTCTCCCGATATTTTTTCACATTTTTCTTGTAGTTTTTTCAATGGCATCAATAGCAATATAGTAAGAGGGGACATGACTCTCTTGTGTCTTGTATGAATTGTTTTTTTCACACGTTAAGTTTGTTCTGCCGAACAAGGAATCCGCACCTTGTTATCCCGAAATTTTCAAGCTTGAGTATCTTTTGTCTCACCTGCTTTGAAAATCCCGCTTCCTCAACCCGCGTCGCGCCTTGTTATCCCGAAATTTGGACGCGCACAAGAACTTGCTCCTCATCCAAAATCGCTCCCGCAACCCAGACACACGAAATCCCCCTTCTACCCCTCAGTCGGAAATGAAGCTCCACGTCGCGGTGTCAAAACCGGTGGGGGTATGCTGGTAACTTACCCTACATTTCGGACAAGCGCGTCCCTAAGCTTGGCTCCCCCCTCCCCCATCGCCCCTTCCCCCATTCGTACACCGAGGCCGCCAAAACCCGCGAAACCCCACGCTCCTCCGTCGGCCTCCCGACCGCCGCCCAGTCGGAGACTCTTCACCGACTACGTCGTACACCGCAACAGCTCGCCGTCCCTCATCCACAGCATCGGATGAGGATCCGTTGTCGATCTCGTCGTCCCGCCGGATCAGCCGCCTCGTCCTCCATCTCCAAGGAGCTGCCCGACATTCGCCTTGTCTATCGCGCCACCTCAATCCCCACAGCACCGTCTTGACCTGCCCCACCGGAACCGCAACACCCTCACCACTTCCTCCGATGAAGCCGAGGCCAACTCAGCGCAACTAAGGAGGTTCTGCACTCACCGCTGCATTTTATCTTTTATTCGATCTCACGGGGCTGCCGGTGCTCGATACCGAGCAGACATGGCGGGTCTCCATCGACGGTGCCATCGCCGGCCACATCATCCACGGCGTCTCTCCCCCATGTCGTTGCTTCCTCGGCGGCGACTTCCACAACGACACTAGCTGCAGCTGCTCCGGCTCTCGCTCGTGTTGTGGCTTTGTTCTTGCTGTCGGTCACGCTGCTGCACTGCTCCTGCTTTCGTTCATGTTGCTGCTCTGCTCTTGCTCTCTCTTGCGCTGCTGCTGCTACTGGATGACCTCCGGCAGCTACAGGAGTTGCGGCTTTAGCACTCGCTCGTGGTGCTACCGCATGACTTGCTCTCTGCTAGTGCATTCCCTGCTTGAGCGTCTGCTGATTTAGATCACTGCTTCGCTGCTACTAGTGCTCGAACGGCCTAAACATCTATTGCAATTCTCTGTTACTAGTTCAATTAGTTTCGACAGTAAAATTCAGTTTGGACTGTGAAGTTCATTTTCTTCAGTTAAGTTCAGAGTGAGCAGTACTTACAGCATCTGTTGGAGCGGCCGTGGCGCGGCTGATGCGTTTTACATCTAGCACTTTTTGGTGATGTATTTTACATCATCTATTGTAGATGATATTAGGGTCCCACTTTACATTAACATTGTTTGTCTTGTCATGCTTCAGCCTCGTCGCCATACACCTTAGCGGAGCTGCTCCAACGATGGAACCGTCCATCATAGTGGAGCAGTACCCTCGGTGCGGTTTCCAAAGGCCTCGGATCTTCTTCCCCGCCTCCGACAGTCACACCAGCATCATCACCATCCTCCACATCCAACCCAATGATGCTAAGGTCCACAAGGCTATGCCAAAGAGGTTGTACACTTGTCGCATCACTTTGTTTCTCCATTCCTCTGTTCTTCCAATTCATGTGAGCCAAACACCCAGGTTGACTGAAATCCTATGTTTCCAAATGCACTGTTTTGCACGTGCATTCCTATCCTAATCCTGTGTTTTTCCTGTCCCTGCGTTTATAGAATCCTCCAATTCTAAGGATCCCTTACAGATTTACTTCAATTTCAGATAGGCGTCAAAGAAAACTCTGTGTGTTATGTCCTACTCCTGCCGTGCCATCATCCACCCCACTTGAGGTGCACCATCGACAGAAGCGTTCACTGCAGCAGAGATCCCCCTTGCAGACTTTCTTTCGCCGCCTTAGATCATCTTCCCCGTTGCCGGCAGCCACGCCAACTGCATTACCATCATTGACTGAGCAGATGAACCTGAGGACTACACAGTTCCGGAAGAGAGGTCGGAGTCTTTCGTGTTTGCTTACGTTATACATCGGTTATTATTACCTGCTACTTTATCATTCAATCTTGAGTTTTGAATTTCCCATGGGTCTCATATCGAGCCAACAACGAATATTATCTGTCTACTATCTGGTTCATCTGGGGTCTTCTATGTGGTTCATGTTGGGTGGGCAACAAACAATAGATGATCCATTGTCTATCTTTTTAAACTGAAGCTATAATCTACCTGCTATCATTAGTTTTGGATCCATCCACTCGTTTGCTACCATTAGTATTGATTTTTGCATGCACCCCTTAGGCCTTACAAAATCTAACTATTTTTTATTATGCATGTCACATATTGTACACAATCGTACTGAACATGTAGAGAAAAAGAGAATACCGTTGCGTGCGAATATAATGTCATACAGACGCCGCTCCATGGTGGGCGAAGTGCCCCCCCTCCTGCATTTCCAGATTGTATTCCAGAGGAAGATAACTGTTCAGATGGAGATTTAGAAGGAGCCGACCACGTCTGTTTACCACCTGAGGTGTTTGCTCTAACCTGGCATGCTGATGTTGGTCATATCATGCATATGGCGCCTTGCATTGCTTACATTATACATCTTATATGTCATCAGCTTAGTTTAGATTTGCTTTGTGTGAATGCCACCTGTTTGGTTTCTATATCATACTCCCAACATTCCTAAATATTTGTCTTTTTAGAGATTTCAACAAGTGACTACATACGGAACAAAATGAGTGAATCTACACTCTAAAATATGTCTATATACATCCGTATGTGGTAGTCCATTTGAAATCTCTAAAAAGACAAATATTTAGGAACAGAGGGAGTATATGGGAATTATGCAATGCCATCTTCTTTAGCCAGGCATCATATACGTGAATCATGCAATGCCATCCTGTTTAGCCAGTCATTGTATATGTGAATTGTATCGTGCCATATTTTTTTCCATAATGTATTCCATTTGTCAACAATGTTTATACATTCATCTGCTCTTCCTGTGCATCAGCCATTTGAGTCGGTCATGGGAAAATCTGGAGTGAAAACAAGGTCTTCTGAGCAGTCAGTGCTACCTATCGATGCAGATTTCTTGCTGGTTACAGATAGCTTCTCAGAGGAGGATTCAGAGAGAGATGACCAGTTGTATCCCCCCCCCCTCGAGGTGCATGCTCTAACTTGGCTGGGTTATATTGCTCATATCATGCATATGGTGTCTTGCATTGCCATGCCATCTACTTAGATTAGACATGCTTTGTGTGAATGCCTCCTGCTTGCTTTCTATATCAGATATGTGAATTATGCAATGCATGTTTTTCTGCCAGTTATCATATATGTGAATTATGCACCGCCATGGAGCCAGGCATCATATATGTGAATTATCTCATGCCATCTTTTTTTTCATTACGTATTCCATTTGTCGACAATCTGTGTATATTGAACTACTCTTCATGTGTATCAGCCATTTGAGCCGGTTCTGGAAAAATCTAGAGTGAAAACAAGGTCTTCAGAGCAGGTAATGGTACCTGTTGAAGCATATATCTCGATGGTTACAGGGAGCTCCTCAGAGGAGGATTCAGAGACAAATGACCAGTCCTATATCCCACCTGAGGTGTATGCTCTAAGTTCCAATGTTTATATTTCTCATATGATGCATATCGTGTCTTGCATTGCTTAGTTTAGACATCATATGCACAATATTGAATTCTATCTGCTTAGTTTAGAGATCATACATGCGAGTGCTAGCTGCTTAGTATATGAATCAATTATGTCAATTATATCATGCCATCATGTATACTTAGACAACATGTATGTGAATTATTTCATCCCAACCTATTTTAGAAAGACTTCATATAGTTTTGTCATGTCATCCTGTTTAGGTACTCATCATATGTTGAATTATGCCATTATATCCTGTAAAGTTATCCATCATATATCTGAAATTGTGTCATGCTATCTTGTTTAGTTAGGCATCATATATGTGAAATTATGTCATGCTGTCCTGTTTGGTTAGACAACATATATATAAATTACCACATCTGTCTATCATACAATATCTATACGTTCAATTTCTTTTCTTGTTTATCAGCCATTTGAATTGGAGGGGGGTGATGGCAGTATCTAAGGGAGAAAAAACCCGTTCTTCACAAAAGACAGTGCTACCCGTCGATGCAGATAGAACCATGGTTGTACTGGCCCACAAACTAGCCCCATCACACATAATCGAGACTCTTCCAGATTGCACACTTACACCATTGGGCAGAGAACCAGCTACAACCCATCTAACCGCAACCCCAGCGGATAGTAACCCACTTATAGTTGAGAAAGCACCATGTCCACCACAGAGTACCCCCACACGAGCAGTTTGTAAAGCTGCTGCAGTGCCCAAAGCACGAAGACTACCACAGCTAACCCAAACTCCACGTTTAAAGCAGAAGAGCAACTGTTCTCAGGTCAGATTCCGTAGCTATGGTCCATACTCCTTTGTTGTTGCATCACTGTATTTACTCATACCAACTACTTTTGAATTTGAAGGATCCAATTGAAACTCCAATGGCGCAACAAGTATGTTTTAAACCTATTTCTTTAACTGGATTGTTGTTCTAACTTCTTGCTCTATGTTGATTTCAGTTTAAGTTATATAAATAGTTATGTTCTCATGTGATGCACATTACAAGTGCTGCCAATGCTGTGTAGTTTCTCACACTTATATTCTGTCTATGCTGCTGTGTCTTAAAAATATATGAGTTGAACTGTGTCTCTATCTTGATTAGGGAACATAAACTAGAATGATATGGACAATACAGTGACCATAGTACATAGATATATGTTTGTTTCATGCTGTTATCCTGTCCACCTTACTACTGAACCGGTTTACCAAAATGAGTTTCGTATACTACAAGCTAAACATGTGATATGTCTGCTTATTTCTCTTGTAGTATGCAAACAAAATATTGGAGAAGAGCACCCCACGATGCAATGGTAAAGAAAGTAATGCAGATAAGGTTCAAGATAGTGAGACAACCCTGTTGGTCTCTAAGAAAGGTGATAAAAATGATCTTGTAGACAGTGAGAAAACCCCACAGTCCTGCGTTGATGTAGTGTTCGAGTTACTGGCCAGTACCGCTGGCACAAGCTCTTCGAACTCGCTGCCTGAATCACTTCGGCTTCTTCAATCTCAGCTACAAGCTGAAAGGCATTAGTCAGCTGTGCTGCAGCAAGAAGCCGAAGGACTAAGGAAGTCCCTGTAGAATTCAGATGCGTACTTTCTTGTGCAACAACAAGCGCTGGAGGATTTAAGCGCCAAACAAGAGAAAGTTAATAAGCTTACTAAGCATCTTGCCAGCATTATGGGGACCCAGGATATTGTTTCTTGAACTCTTCTGAAGTGGTTTCAGTTCTGGACTTGTTTTGCTGCGGCGTTTATATGCTGCTTTGTTCCCTATATTTGCACTGGTGGCGAACTTTGATGCCCAGTGGATGTAATATGTGTAATAGCCGTGATAGCCTAGCATAAGTTGCTTGCTTATTTATTTCCTTGTTGTCTTGTTTATTTGTTTGCTTGTAGTCAGTGCAGTTCTTTTTCCGCGGTTTGCTAGTGGCTGCAATAACCTATTTTTTAAAACTAGGCCACAATAACCATGGGCTAATATTTACTGTAGTGACACTAGGCCTCCTATGGGCTGTAGAAACAGTGGGCCTTCTACGGGCCGTAGAAACAGTAGGCCTTCTACGGGCCGTAGAAACAATGGGCCTTCTACGGGCCGTAGAAACAACGGGCCTTCTACGGGCCGTAGAAACAATGGGCCTTCTGCGAGCTGTATCATCAATGGGCCTTATACAGGCCGTATGATCGATTAGCCAAACATGGGCCAATAACAAGCCGCATTATGGCCATAAATGGGCTAGAGTTGGAATCGTCCGTTCATGGGCCGACCATACGGGCCATCGTTAATAGTCCGTATTTGATGACGCTATGAAAACGGCCCAACATATTAACGGACAACAAATGGGCCGACTGTAACCACGGGCTGAATTTGGCCCACAAGTAGAAAATGACAGTAATGGGCCGTAAGTAAACGAATGTTGGAAATGAGCCAAAGAATAAATGGGCTCTGAGAAGGCCGAAAGATAACATGGGCTAGAAACGGCCCAACGGAATAACGGGCCATTAATGGGTACAAAGTTATACACTGTTCATTACGGGCCAGTTTCACCACGGGCCGTTAATGGGTGTAAAGTGATACATTGTTCATTACAGGCCAGTTTCACCACGGGCCGTTAATAGGCCAAGAGTTACATAGGGCCCCATATGGGCCGAAAGACGTCATGGGCCATACATGGGCCAGAAGTGAAAATGGCCTGGAATCATATTGGATGGCCCAGATGACGTTACTGGGCCTAATTCGGATAGGGCGTAATGGGCCTTGGGTTAGCGGGCTACAAATGGGCTATATGCGAACAGGCCGTTAACAGGCTTTACATGGGCCGACCCGTCATCTTTTGACCAAGTCAAACGGGCCGGCCTTTTCACATGAATGGGCCTCTGTTGGGTCGTGCCACGTGTCGACGTATCATAGGCGCCTTCTGTCCAATGAGTGGATGACACTTGTCCCAACGATGAGCCGACACGTGTTTCCTCCAGCCAATGATGATTTTACACGTGGAAAATCCCCATTGGTTGGGGCTGTTAGCGGGTTATCGGATCCAAAACCCGACCCGATAGCTTAACAGCGTTCCGTTACGGTGGATGCCACGTGTCGGTCACCCTTGACAAAAGCACTTCTGTGACGCGTGATTTATCGTCATGGAAGTGGACACTTCCGTGATGATAATTTTGGTAATGTCATGGAACACTTCTACGACAACACAGGTATGACTATCTTGATTCTGTCATAAATTTGTCATGGATGTACATGCATGACAGAAAACGCGACCTACTGTGACAAACAGGTATCATCACGGAAGTGTATTTTTTTGTAGTGACACCCCTAGTCCTGCCGAGTTTGGTTGGATGATTGATAGTACAATGTTGCTCGTGGAGCTGTGTGGAGGAGGAAGGAAGCTGGCCAAGGCTTGGGCTGCTCCTTCTCTCCGGTACTGCTGTTGGGTGGCTAGTTCTATGCTTACTCGTTCTTCTGTTTCTGACTTTCCGTCTCTGCGTGCCCCCGTAGGCGTGGGTTCCTGGGGAGTTTTATAGATTAACCCACCCAGGGTTACAATGGTAATATGCCGAGTCGGTGGGTCTGTATTGTCGGTGTCCGGGACACCGAGCTGGGTCCCGCTTGTGGGCTTGTGATTCGCCGGGTTCCCCTAGGCACGGCCCCCGCGTGCCTAGGGGGACTGTGCGCCGTCTTGTCGATCGTTAGGGCGTGGCCGAGTCGAGTCATGTACAGTGCTCTCCGTCAGGCTGCCCCTTGTTGTCGTCAGCGGTGAGGGCGGGAGCACTGTTGCCACGCTAACCTTGGTCAGCGGGTAGGTGAGGGGCACTGTTGCCACGCCCCGGCTGACCACAGGCATGGGTGGAAACACTGTTGTCTTGGTCATCGGTGGTTTAGGTCTCGTCCCATCGTACGGCCTGGATGGGACGGGAGCTGACCCGTGGCTGAGTTGCCGTGGACTCCACGGGTGGGGCTGGCTTGCCGTGGAAGCCTTGGTTGCACCGGTTTGAGTTATCTTGTGCCAGTTGATGTGGCTGGGTTGACATACCTTGTCGGGTCGGGGAGTTTGGCTGGGTTGCGGTCCCTGCCGGGTCGAGCGACCTGGCCAGGCGCGTGCCGGCTCGCGGGGAGATGCAGGCCCCGCTGTTTTTGAAAGGGATGCGGGTTCCGTTGCCTACCCGGGGTTCATCCCCCCGACAGTAGTCCCCGAAGCTGTGAAGGTCCACCGTCTTCTGATGAGTGGGCC
>NC_041381.1:608722981-608782744 GCF_002162155.2 Triticum dicoccoides | reverse complement strand
GAGCGCCGGGTCCGGCAACACCCGCTGTGTGCCGGTTTTCTCGAAAACCGGATCACAGCATCCCAGCCGTGGCGGGAACCGAGGAGTCCGTAGAATCTTGAGGCGATCCCTTGGGGTTCGCGCAGGTGCCACGTGGCGCCCGGAAGTCGGAGGGGCCTGACAGGCCCGCCGCCGCACGCCCTTGGGCCATGCGCGCGGATTTATTGTGGCGTCTGGGGGCCGGTTGCACTTCCCCAAGCAGTTAGTGCGCGCGTACGTGCGCACTTATTGCGGGGTAGTGGAACGGGCGCGTGCAGACGATCCCACTTCCCCATGTTTGACCCGGGGCTTATAAATTAAGGGGGGCAAGGGGGCGCCGGACACCATTCTCGCTCGCGCCCTCCTGTCCCCTGCTCCTGCTCTGCTCTTTGCCACCGACGCACAGCTGCGCCTGCAGCCCCGAGCAGAGATTCCTCCGTCGTTCATCTTCTTCTTCCTGCTTCTGTCCATGGCACTACCGTCAAGCTCCTAGATGGGCTCCAATGTTACGAGTGAGGACATCACGCAGCTTCGAGCTTCGCGGCGCTTGCCACGGGAGACGGACGTCGGCGTCCGCCTACCGCGTGGCGAGCAGAGGCCCCCGCCCGAGGGGCAGGAGCGCGTCGTCTTCCTCACGCATTTTGAGCGCGGGTTCGGGCTGCCGGTGAGCACCTTCTTCTGCGTATTCTTGGAGTTCTTCGGGCTTCAACCGCACCATCTTGGCGTCAGTGCCATCGTCCAGCTCTCCGTCTTCGTGACCCTGTGCGAGGGGTACCTAGGGCTCAAGCCGACGATCGACCTCTGGGCGTGCTTCTTCTCCTTGAAGCAGCAGGGCCCATCGGCCGGGTGTTTGCCGACTGCGGCGCCGCCGTTATCTCGAAGCGGTCCGGGGCGGATTTCCCCAAGATCCCGCTCGAGGATTCTGCCAAGAAGTGGTAGAATTCCTTCTTCTACGTCTGCAACCATGGCGCGGACCATATCAACCTTCCGCCCTTCGTCATCGCGCCGCCACGGGCGAAGATGAACTGGGGCTACTCGCTCCGGTGCCCATCGCAGGAGATCATCAACCTCTGCGAGCGGGTGACGGTGATGAGGATGCAGGAGGGGCTTATCGGCACGGACCTCCTAGCTGTGTTCATCACCCGTCGGATCCTCCCGCTTCAGAGGCGCTCCTGCCTCATCGGCGAGATGATGGGCCTGCAAGACCCCAACCGAATGGGGTCGACGTGGCTGTCTGTGGAGCAGGTCGCGCGCGGCGTCAACGACATCTCCAAGGCCAACCTTGGAGAGGATTGGCAATTCGACAAGGCACCGTATAGCCAGTCGAACCCGGTGCCGCAGGTGAGCGTCTGTTCTTCTTACTTTGCTGCCGCGCCTCTTCTTGTTCGTCCCGACGCGACGCGGGAGATTCTCTTGAACGCAATCTGGCATCCTTACGCCCGTGCTCCGTCGCAGGTGGCGCTGGTGGCACCAGAGGAGCCCATGGCCCAAGGCGGCGAGGAGGTGGCGGACTCCAACACCGGCACCGGGTGTCGTGCCGGTAAATCTTGCATGTTTCCTTCTTCATTTTGTCTTGAATTGTTGATCATGTCGCGGTGAAGGCGACGCTGACGCCGGTTGTTGGTGTAGCAGCGTTGGGCGGGGTAGGCGGCGACGCGGGCGAAGCCGGGTCCTTGCATGGGGCGGCACCGAGCCGCCCGCATGGAAAGGACAGCGTCGTGCTGCGACCCCGTGGATCGAAGTGCGTGGAGGACCCGACCGAGCCTCGGAGGCCGTCCAAGAAAAAGCGCGGGAGGCCGACCCCAGTCCTGGTCTTGACAGGGTAAGTTTCATTTCCTGCTTGCGCCTAGATTTCTTGAGCCAGTCTTGTCTCTTTTTGCTTATTCTTCCTTCTTCTTCAGGTTGCCCATCGTGCTGGCGAGGGCGGCGGCGGAGGCTGCGGCCGCCGAAGGGGCCGCGTTCAGCAGGAGCCGGTCCGACCTTGCCGGCCTGGAGCAAATCTTAAACTATGCACAAATTTTGGGGGAGCTCTCACATTTCACATACTTCTCAAAGCGATGATGTTTTTCAATCTTATTATATTTTGTTGAAGCTTTGATCTATATGTTGTCATCAATTACCAAAAAGGGGGAGATTGAAAGTGCAACTATCCCTAGGTGGTTTTGGTAATTCCTAACAACATATAGCTCATTGAGCTAACACTATTCCAAGACAAATATTTCAGGAAAGCTCAATGCATGGCATGGCATGGATGAGAAAAGTGGATCCCTCAAAATGCTAAAGATAAAAGGATTGGCTCAAGCTTCAAGCTCAAGATTCTACATTTTATATTTTAGTGATCCAAGATCACATTGAGTCTATAGGAAAAGCCAATACTATCAAGGAGGGATGAGGTGTTGCTTAATGAGTTTCTTGCTTCATGGTGCTTAGTGATATGCTCGAAAACCCTCAACTACTTTCCCACATCCACATACGACCTAAACCTAAAGTCAAACTCGGCCCCACCGATTCTTTCTATCCGGCGCCACCGAGTTCATATGTCATAGCCACTGCCAGAAACCCTAGGCAAATCGGTCTCACCGATAGGGATCTCGGTCTCACCGAGATGGCATTGTAATCTCTCTGTTTCCCTTCGTAACGTTTCGGTCTCACCGAGATTGCAATGTAAACTCTCTGTTTCCTTTTTGTAACATTTCGGTCTCACCGAAATGAGTGAAGGTCCCACCGAGTTTACCTGACCAACTCTACGGTTAGCTTATTACCAAAATCGGTCTCATCGAGTTTGTGTAATCGGTCTCACCAAGATTACGTTTTGACCTAACCCTAACCATATCGGTCCTACCGAGTTGCATGTCGGTCCCACCAAAAACCCTAACGGTAACTAGGTTTACTGAATCGGTCTGACCGAGTTTGTTGATTCGGTCCCGCCGGGATTGGTAAATTGCGTGTAACGGTTAGGTTTTGTGTGGAGGCTATATATACCCCTCCACCCACTCTTCATTCGTGGAGAGAGTCATTAGAACAAACGTACACTTCCAACTTACCATTTCTTACCATTTCTGAGAGAGAACCACCTACACTTGTGTTGAGGCCAAGATATTCCATTCCTACCATATGAATCTTGATCTCTAGCCTTCCCCAAGTTGGTTTCCACACAAATCTTCTTTCCACCAAATCCAAATCATGTGAGAGAGAGTTGAGTGTTGGGGAGACTATCATTTGAAGCACAAGAGCAAGGAGTTCATCATCAACACACCATTTGTTACTTCTTGGAGAGTGGTGTCTCCTAGATTGGCTAGGTGTCACTTGGGAGCCTCCGACAAGATTGTGGAGTTGAACGAAGGAGTTTGTAAGGGCAAGGAGATTGCCTACTTCGTGAAGATCTACCGCTAGTGAGGCAAGTCCTTCATGGGCGACGGCCATGGTGGGATAGACAAGGTTGCTTCTTTGTGGACCCTTCGTGGGTGGAGCCCTCCGTGGAATCGCACAGCCGTTACCCTTCGTGGGTTGAAGTCTCCATCAACGTGGATGTACGATAGCACCACCTATCGGAACCACGACAAAAACATCCGTGTCTCCAATTGTGTTTGATTTCTCCAAACCCTTCCCTTTACATTCTTCCAAGTTGCATGCTTTACTTTCAGCTGCTCATATACTCTTTGCATGCTTGCTTGATTTGTATTAAGCTTGCTTGATTTGTGCTAAGTTAGCTAAAATCTGCCAAAGACTAAAATTGGGAAAAGGTTAAGTTTTCATTTGGTCAAGTAGTCTAATCACCCCCCCTCTAGACATACTTCAAGATCCTACACCTGAGATGTCACTCAAGGATAAGGAGGAACTTCACAACAAGTCAAGTGGTGCTTAGAAAGCCTCATGTGAAGCACCCACATCATCAAGTGAGAAACAAACCTTCAATGAAGAATTGAGCTTAATGGTGAAGAACTTCAACAAGTTCTACTAGAGTAGAAGCAAAGAGAAAAGCTCCAAGTCAAGGTCCTACAATGACAAAAGATCTTCTAGTCGAGAGCGTAATTGCTACAACTGTGGAAGACCCGAACACTATTCCAATGAGTGTGTGGCTCCCTACAAAAGAAGAGAAGATTCACCTAAGAGGAGAAGTAGAAGAGAAGAATCACCACCAAGAGAGAGGAGGAGTAGAGATGATCGTTATGAATGAAGAACATCCCGGAGAAGCAAGGATTCAGAAAGGAAGGACAATTCATCAAGGAGCTACATAAAACAAAGACATCAAGCTCATGTTGGTGAATGGGTGTCCGGCTCCGACTTCGACAATCACTCTGAGAGAAGCTATCACTCTGACTCCGAATATACTCAAGATGAAGGTGTTGCCGGTCTAGCACTTGTGTCAACCAACTCCTATGACATATTGGATTCACCAAATGAAGGACTTGGAAGATGCTTCATGGCTAAAGGCCCAAAGGTAACACACCCCGAGTATGTTGATTTCAATAGTGATGAAGGTGACTTGTTAGGTGATCATGATTTACTTGTTGACAACTCTAGTGATGAATACTATGATCAAACATCAATTAATCATGTTAATCAAGATAAAACGAATGACAATGATAAGGAGAAGATTGAGCTCCTAACTAAAGAACTAAACACTCTTAAGTTAGCTCATGAAACTATCTTAGGAGATCATCAAGAACTTTTAAGGACTCATGAGAAGTTACGCTTTGAAAAGCTCAACCTTGAGCAAGAGGATGAGTTCTTAAAGGCAATCAATGATGATCTTCGCAAGAAAAGTTCTTCTTACATTGCCAAGCGTTTACTCTTATCTACTTACATGCCTCAAGTCAAGAGTAGTAAGAAGAACAAGAAGGTTTCTTCCTCTAGTCGTAACAATGATCATGCTAAATCCAATATTGTTGCTTCTAGTAGTTCTCTTGATTCCACTAATGATTCTCTTAGCCAAGTTACACTTGAGCAAGAAAATAGCTTATTGAAGGGAATTATAGAGAAAGGTGTTTACAAGAGCCTTGCTGGGAGTAAGCAATTTGAGAAAATTGTACGCAAGCAAGGAAGGCACCGGAAGAACCAAGGTGTTGGTTTTGAACGAAAGTTCAATGCCAATGGAGTTGAGTGGGAAGAAGATCAATACCCCAAGACGAAGTTTGTCCCTCAACAAGAGAAGTATGATCCTACTTCCTTCAAGGGAACACAAGCACAGGATGATCTTCCACCACAAGACCACAAGAACAAAGGCAAGGACAAGCTTCAAGAGGATATTGATGCATTTGAAGAACCACCTAAGGCCTTGGTCAAGTGGGTTCCCAAGACTACGTCAAGTCCTACTTCATCAAGTACAACTACAACTCCAAGGATTCCCATCAAGATGATGTGGATCCCGAAGAAGAAGAACTAGAGAGTTCTTGAGGGTGACTCCGCCAACATATTTCACTCATATCATTTTGGCAAGGACAAGTGCAATCAACTTCCACATCTTGCACTAGTTCAAGGAGTCACAAACCCTCTTGTTGGTAAGACAAGGGACAAGGTAACCTAATGCTTTAATAGACATCATCTTGTGTGTGCATCACTCTATGTCTATGGATATCCTTGATTGTTCCTTGTTGGTAAGACAAGTGCAACTCACTCCAAAGGATTGCTCCGAATGATCTACATCAACATTGAGCATCCACATCTTCAACACCTACATGAAGTCATCATCGACAAAACCCAAGATTAGTTCATCCCTATATTGGGGGGATCTCACATCTAGGGGGAGATTTACTCTAAGAATTGAGCCAAAGCAACTCTAATGGTGTGAACACATCAATGCATTATGTAAAAGTAGTAACCCCACTTGAGCTTAAACGATGAGTATGACCTATGATCAAATGTTCTCATTTGACTCCTAAGTCAATATACTCATATATAGATGACCTAGTCATCGCAATTGCTTGATAGATGCTAGAATTGGTTGTGCATGCTTTGCCACATATTTCATTTGTCATTCTATTGTGTGAGCATGTTGGTTGCATATTTTACTCATTCGAGGACATCCACTTGTAGTTTTGCTTGTTTGGCTTCTTTTTTCTTTTGGCCAAGTGGATGGACAAGAATGCCTAAGAACCTTCTCTAGCTATCTATGCTTTTCTTATCTCAAACTCTATTCATGCTACATCACAAAATTTGATCAAGTCAGATTGGAACCAGTCTGTGTGAGGAGCACTCGGAGTCCCCGATTCGTCATAGACTTAAACTTCCAAAACTTCTTTGTGCGTTTCGGTCTGACCGATTCTTCCATTTCGGTCATACTGAGATCACTAAGTCGATCTAGGTTTTCAATCTCGATGCAACCGATTCAGCTAAAGCCATTGCACATGTCATTCTTGGTCTGACCGAGAATTGCAAATCGGCGTAACCAAGTTCAGAACTTTGTGAAACCCTAGCAGTCTCGGTGCCACCAAACTGTGACTCGGCCTGACCGATTTCACTAGTTTAGTTTCCTGAAGCTACTTCGGTATCACCGAGTTCACAAATCGGTTGATCCAAAATGCTTTCTGTGGAAAACTAAAACTAAGTTTTTAACTCAATCTTTTGCAAAAACCTTTGTAATTTGTGATGCTTATCCTCTCTATCTCATCTACATCTATTCATAGGGTCAGCTGTCAGTGTTTGCAACATGTCTGATCAAAGTGACAGCCAGAACCAGTTAGAGGAACATGTTCATATGAGTAAGGGCACTAGTCCCTCTAGCACCTCAGATGATGGCAGCAGGAGCACCCCAAGCAACTTACCCATAGCTGCCACCAGGAACAGAAAGAAGAGAACCTCAGACTCTGAGGATGAAGACTATGTGGCAGAAGAGGATGAAGCCACTTCCAAAAAGGTGGTCAAGAAGGAATATGGCATAGCTGCAGCCACCAAGCCAGGTCTGAACAGGAAAGTCCATGCCAAGAGAAATCCTATGATGAAAGTCAGAGCATCAACTCAGAAAACTGAGAGATCAGAACCCAAGGAGCCAGAAGTGGTTGAAAATAAGAGGAAGGAAAGGGTCAAGAAGACCATGGCCAGGGTTGTTGGGAAGCCTTCCATGACGGAAGAGGAAGAAGAAGAAGAGGCTGCTGCTCCAGCTCCCAAAGCTCAGAAGCTCATGGGTGATGCCATCAGGTCAGGGGCTGCTTCATCAAAGCCCAAAGAAGCACCTAAGGTTGCTTCCAAGCCCAAGACTGCACCAAAGAGGAATACCAGGAACATCCCAGCTGCTGAAAAGAACAAGGCCCCAGTGCCTAGAGTTGTTGCAGAAGAAGAAGAAGATGAAGAGCATGTTCCGAGAAAGTTGAAGCCTAAAATTCCAGACCATAACGATTCTCATCCTGTTGTTGATAACATGAAGCTAAGAAAGGATGCAGGACTCAGACAGTGGAGGTTGACTGATCCTTATGCAGTCAGGAGGAGAACTGCTGTGGACTACAGGTTCCATACAAAGGAACAGCAGGACTTCTATGAGACTGTGCTGCTGGACAAGAAGCCCATTGTATGTGACATGAGGTGGGTGGACTGGAAATACATCAAGGAGAATGAGGAACACTACCCAGGAGTGTTTGACAGTTTCAGTGCTTGTGGAGTGGCAGACTTTGTTGGACAGAAGTTCACAAAATGGAATGACGAGCTCATAATGCAATTCTATTCTACAACACACTTCTATCCAGATGGTAGAATAGTTTGGATGACTGAAGGTACAAGGTACCAGTCTACTATCGAAGAATGGGCAAATCTGATCAATGCACCAAAGGAGAAAGAGGATGACTTGGATGTCTATGCCAAAAAGAAGAAGGATCACAACTCTATGGCACACATGTACAAGGAGATCCCAGATAAAGCACTTGAAACTCACAAGTTTGGATCTGTACAGTTCCTTCTGTCAGGACTGCCAACCATCAACTGGATCCTCAGGCACACACTCTTGCCCAAGTCAGGAGATCATAACATGATCAGAGGCCATGCTATTAATCTGCTACACATATTTGATGTGCCTCAAAAGTTCAAGGTCATGAGCCTCATTGTTGAAACAATCAAGAGGACAGCTGCAGACCAGAAGAGAAGTTGTGGGTATGCCCCAGAGATCCAGGAGCTGATTAACTCCAAGATGGGCACTGGCACATACTTGTTGGACAAGGAACACATGCCTATCTTTCCAGACTTTGAGGACAACCAAGTGGTTATGGATGAAAATGAACCATCTTCAGTGCAAGAACAAGCAAAGAAGGAGAAGGCAAGCACTGAGAAGGCTGCCAAGATGCCAACAATTGATGAGGCATCTAAGTACTTTCTGAATAGCAAGGAAGACCAGCTAGGTTACTTGATAGCATCCACTCTAAGGATTGAGAAAGGGTTGGCCACCCTGACTCAAAACCAGGAGAGCCTGGAGAGGATCATGGAGCAGAAATTCTATGACTTAGATGTGAAAGTAACTGAGATCCAGTCTGTTGTTGAGAAACTCCAAGATGATATGCAGGAGAGGAAGGGCAAGACAACCACTGAGGCATTTTCTAGAGTGCCTAGAGCTCAGAGATCAACTGCTGTGCATGTGACAGACACAAGAGCAACAACATCTACACCTGCTATAGCTTCAGTGCCACCAGCTCCAACATCTACTCCACCAGCTCCAACTTCTTAAACTAATGCCTTCATTCTTGGAGTCCTATCTACACCACCACATCAAGACCAAGCCTGAGAGACGACATAGTACTATGCATTTTCTAGGAACTTTTTGGTAACTCGTTGCCAAAGGGGAAGAAAAATGTATAGATCATAGGCTTCGAGAGAGAGTGTTTTCTTTTGTCCTCTCTTGTCTTTGTGGTTGAACTTTATTTGCTTTTGCTTGCTTGAGATACTTTATTGTCTGTGTGATACTATGATGATCATGTGTTTGATCATATGATACATTAATGCTTGTTGGATGACATTATCCTTTTATCTCTATATGATCATTCACTTTGCTTGGTGATGATTGCATGCATTTTGAATAGTATCATTTTTTAGCGCTCCACCAAGATGTATGTGACATGGGAGAGTAACTCATGAACCTAACTCTATGTGCATTTGCAGTCCAAAGCAAATCTTAAACTATGCACAAATTTAGGGGGAGCTCTCACATTTCACATACTTCTCAAAGCGACGATGTTTTTCAATCTTATTATGTTTTGTCGAAGCTTTGATCTATATATTGTCATCAATTACCAAAAAGGGGGAGATTGAAAGTGCAACTATCCCTAGGTGGTTTTGGTAATTCCTAACAACCTATAGCTCATTGAGCTAACACTATTCCAAGACAAATATTTCAGGAAAGCTCAATGAATGGCTTGGCATGGATGAGAAAAGTGGATCCCTCAAAATGCTAAGGATAAAAGGATTGGCTCAAGCTTCAAGCTCAAGACTCTACATTTTATATTTTAGTGATCCAACATCACATTGAGTCTATAGGAAAAGCCAATACTATCAAGGAGGGATGATGTGTTGCCTAATGAGTTTCTTGCTTCATGGTGCTTAGTGATATGCTAAAAAACCCTAGACTACTTTCCCACAACTACATATGACCTAAACCTAAAGTCAAACTCGGCCCCACTGATTCTTTCTATCCGGTGCCACAGAGTTCATATGTCATAGCCACTGCCACAAATCCTAGGCAAATCGGTCTCACCGATAGGGATCTCGGTCTCACCGAGATGGGATTGTAATATCTCTGTTTCCCTTCGTAACGTTTCGGTCTCACCGAGATGAGCGATTGGTCCCAACGAGATTGCAATGTAAACTCTCTGTTTCCTTTTCATAACATTTCGGTCTCACCGAAATGAGCAAACCGGTCCTACCAAGTTTACCTGACCAACTCTCTGGTTAGCTTATTACCAAAATCGGTCTCACCGAGTTTGTGTAATCGGTCTCACCGAGATTACGTTATGCCCTAACCCTAACCATATCGGTCCTACCGAGTTGCATGTCGGTCCCACCGAAAACCCTAACGGTCACTAGGTTTACTAAATCGGTCTCACCGATTTTGTTGATTCGGTCCCACCGAGATTGGTAAATTGTGTGTAATGGTTAGATTTTGTGTGGAGGCTATATATACCCCTCCACCCAACTTCATTCGTGGAGAGAGCCATCAGAACAAATCTACACTTCCAACTTACCATTTCTAAGAGAGAACCACCTACACTTGTGTTGAGGCCAAGATATTCCATTCCTACCATATGAATCTTGATCTCTAGCCTTCCCCCAAGTTGCTTTCCACTCAAATCTTCTTTCCACCAAATCCAAATCTTGTGTGAGAGAGTTGAGTGTTGGGGAGACTATCATTTGAAGCACAAGAGCAAGGAGGTCATCATCAACACACCATTTGTTACTTCTTGGAGAGTGGTGTCTCCTAGATTGGCTAGGTGTCACTTGGGAGCCTCCGACAAGATTGTGGAGTTGAACCAAGGAGTTTGTAAGGGCAAGGAGATTGCTTACTTTGTGAAGATCTACCACTAGTGAGGCAAGTCCTTCATGGGCGACGACCATGGTGGGATAGACAAGGTTGCTTCTTCGTGGACCCTTCGTGGGTGGAGCCCTCCGTGGACTCGCGCAACCGTTACCCTTCGTGGGTTGAAGTCTCCATCAACGTGGATGTACGATAGCACCACCTATCGGAACCACGACAAAAACATCCGTGTCTCCTATTGCGCTTGATTTGTCCAAACCCTTCCCTTTACATTCTTGTAAGTTGCATGCTTTACTTTCCGCTGCTCATATACTCTTTGCATGATTCCTTGAATTGTATTAAGATTGCTTGATTTGTGCTAAGTTAGCTAAAATCTGCCAAAGACTAAAATTGGGAAAAGGTTAAGTTTTTATTTGGTCAAGTAGTCTAATCACCCCCCCTCTAGACATACTTCAAGATCCTACACCCGAGATTCGGGCCAACTACATAGTAGTTGGGCCAAATCTTAAGTCTTGCCTTTTTTCTTCTGCTGAACTTTTCTTTCTGCAGCCGAGGTGCTGTCTTGGCGGACCCGGCTGCTCCGGGCCGGTCATCATTACGACCGACTTGTTGCTGATGCCGGCCGCCTTGGCGTCGAGGCGGCGCAGGCAAGGGTGGAGGTGGCCGTGGCCCAACGCTCTCTTAATGAGGCCAACCGGCTGCACGAGTAGCTGGCGGGTCACAAGAGCCGCCTCGAAGACGAGGTGGAGCTCCTTAAGGCGGAGGCCGCCAAGGTGATGGAGACGCAGCGGGCCCTGGTCGAGGCGGACCAGCAGCGCGGCCAGCTGGTCGACGACAAGGGAAGGCTCTAGGCCGAGGTGGATCGCCTGCGGGAGCAGGCCGCCGCGGCTGAGGAGGCTCGTCAGGATGAGACTCGTCGCCATGAGGCGGCTGAGAAGGCGGCCGAAGACAAGGACGCCGAGCTGACGGCGGCTGATCTGGAGAAGGCACTCGGGGAGTGCGACCGCGTCGTGGAGCAGGAGCGGCGTGGTACGTTGCTCGAGGCGTAGCACCCGGAAGAGTCCTTCTCTAGTAAGTGCTGCTTCTTGTAATTTGCCGGGTCAGGACCTGGCATTTCTTCCTTGTTGTTCTTCTAATCTTGCTTCTTCTTCTGCGGCAGGGGCCTTCCCGGAGATGCAGCGGCTGGCGGAGGAAGCCGTCCGCTACCAGCGTGACCCGACTGGCGTTGTCGGGTCTGGGACGGATCCACGGGTGGCCTGGACCTTCCCGGAGATCATCGCCGCTGTAGAGGCCCGCCTGCGGGTCCTGTGGACGTAGATGGAGCGGTTGTCCCAGGCTGGCGCCGCGATGACGACGGCCCTGTGGCCGGACTCCGTCCATCCGCGCAGCTTCTCGCACCTGGCGCGTTGGTTGGAGATGGGCCCGGACCGCCTTGGCGAGTGGCGTGTTTCCGCCGCCCGTGCCGGTGCCGAGATGGCGCTTCGGTTCACGCTGTCTTGGCATCTGGATCTTCAGCTGGACGCACTGATGGGCCAGCGTGCTGGTTCGGAGCAGTTGCTGCAGGAGCAAGCCGGCCGGATCGCCTCTCGGGCCAGCTACATCACCGAGTTCGCCTTCCACGACGAGTTCCATCCGGAGTGGAAGGAAGACGGCAGGGCCGTGGATGGCGACGACTACGACTTGCTTCTCCATGACCCGGAGGGGAGCTCGGAGGAGACGGGCATCTACGGCAACGCGGATGCTGAGGAGGACACCAGTGACACGCCGAACTCGGAGGCCGCCAGGGGAGGGTCGTCGACATCGCGACACGGCGCTGGAGATGCCTGAGATACTTTATGCAGAATTTGTTAAGTAGCAGGTCCACCCACCCATCGTGGGCCTTTGCTTCAAATATTTGTGTGTGACTGTCGTGAGTGCTTTCTTGCTCTTCCCCTTCCGCTTTTTCAAACAAATTTCATACGCTTTTCCTCTCTCAAACCTCCCCCCTGCGAGTCAGACGTCCGAGGCTCCGGTCCGTGACAAGCGGTTCGATTCTTCGAGAGGGGCGCGCAGGACTTGGGTCCTTAGAAGCGTTGAGCGAGAGCGAAACACCCACTGGGCCGGCTGGCGGCAATCTGGCTTGGCCGGTTGGTGAGCATCCGGTCGTGCGGCTACTTATTTGATGAGTGACGGGCTGGGTTGGTCGACCCGGTGGCCTTTGACTTAGTGTATGAATCGTAAAGGAACTTTGGCCCATTGTGCTTGCCCGCCGACAGCCAAAGCTGGATCTGCAGTTTTAGGGCGAAGTGGGGGACCACGGCGTCCCAACTTTATCGAGAATCACCAAGTAAGGCGGCGGGGTGGCGACTGAGTCGTCCTGCCCCCGAGCCCCCGGGTCGAGCGAGTCGAGCCGGTCGCCGGGTTCAGTGGTAAAGTGATGCAGAAAAATAGGGACACAATAAATTGGTTGGCAAAAGGTAGCCCCCGAGTTTCGTTCGGGGACACCGTAGTTTCATGCATTTATAAAAGGCGACGATACATACACTCGTGCGGCTAACTGTAAAACGGGCGGAGTAGTTCCGCGTTCCATGGTCGGGTCGTTTCTTCGCCGGCGGTGTCCTTCTTGCGCTTCTTTGACTTGCGCGCGTCGATGAGGTAGTAGGCGTTGCGATCGCGCAAGGCCCTGCTCACGATGAACGGGCCCTCCCATGGAGGGGACAGCTTGTGCTGGCCTAACTGCTCTTGGACGAATCGGAGGATGAGGTCGCCCTCGCGGAACGCGAGGGGCTTGATCTTCTTGTTGTGGTAGTGCCTCAGGCCTTGCAGGTAATAGCCGAATGGCTAAGTGCCAGAAGGCGCGCTTCTTCGAGTAGGTTGACGCCGTCTTCGCATGCCTCTCTGGCTTTGGCTTCGGTGTACATCGTGACGCGCGGTGAGTCGAACTCGACGTCGGTCGGGATGACAGCTTCAGCACCATAAAGGAGGAAGAACGGGGTGAACCCGGTCGACCGGTTCGGCGTGGTGCGCAGACTCCAGAGTACCGCCGGCAACTCATCAACCCAGCTGTGGGGTGAGCCATAAGTGGCTCGACGAGTCGCGGCTTGATGCCGGACAGGATGAGTTCGTTGGCCTGCTCGACCTGCCCGTTGGACTGCGGATGTACCACGGAGGCCAGGTCGAGGCGGATGCCAGAGACGGAGCAGTATTGTTCGAGCGCGCCCTTGGAGAAGTTGGTGCCATTGTCGGTGATGATGCTGTTCGGCATGCCGTAGCGCACCGCTATGTCCTTGATGAATCGAACAGCTATTGGCCCATCCAATTTCTTGATAGGTCTTGCCTCGACCCACTTGGTAAATTTGTCCACTGCCACCAGTAAGTGCATCATGCCGCCTCGAGCGGTTTTGAATGGTCCCACCATGTCGAGTCCCCAGACCGCGAAGGGCCAGGCGATTGGTATGGTGCGGAGTGCTGACGCCGGCTGGTGGCTGCGTTTGCTGAAGCGTTGGCACCCTTCACATTTGACAACGAGCGACTCGGCGTCTTCGAGGGTCGTGCGCCAATAGAAACCATGGTGGAACGCCTTGGCCTCCAAGGATCATGATGCGGCGTGGTGCCCGCACTTGCCCTAGTGAATGTCGAGGAGGATGTCGATGCCGCGATCCTTCTCGACGCAGCGCTGGAACACGCTGGTAGAGTTGTGTTTGACGAGCTCGTTGTTGATGATGCTGTAGGCGGATGCCCGGAGCTGAATTTGCCGAGCCTCGGTCTTGTTCATGGGGAGAACCCCGTTCTCGAGAAACTCCGATATTGGGAGAGCCCAAGATGGAGCTGCAACCACTGTGAAGACGGCCACCAGGCTGGGTTCCGGGTCAGCAGCCCCCGAGCCGGGTTGGGCAGCCCCCGGGCCGGTGATTGTGACGGCCGGGTCCGGGATGATGGTGGCTGGGTCAAGCTGAGCAGCCCCCGGGCCGGGTTCAGCAGGCCTCGAGCCGACTTGGGGTGCAGCCGGGTCGTCTGGAACATGAACGGACTCGGAGTCCAGCGATGGCTTAACGGCCGGCTTGCGCAGGTGCTCGAGGGAGACGCCGGACGGGATGGCTTGTCGTGATGAGGCGATCTTGGCGAGCGTGTCGGCTGCTTCGTTCTCCACGCGCGGGACCTGGAGGAACTCGCAGCCCTCGAAGGATCCGGATAGCTTCTGGACGAGGAAGTGGTAGCTTGCGCTGTTGGAGTCGCAGGCGTCCCATTCGTCGGCACACTACTGCACCACCATGTTCGAGTCTCCATAGCACAGGATGCGCCGGATGCCGAGTTCCTTGGAAAGCTGGAGGCCGTGCACAAGGGTTTCATACTCGACGACGTTGTTGGAGGCGGCGAAGTGGATTTGGAGCGTGTTGCAGAGCCAGTCGCCCTTCGGAGATGACAGTACGATGCCGTCCCCTAAGCCGAGTCACATTTTGGACCCGTCAAAGTGCATGCGCCAGTGCGTCGAGTCGGGAGGCGGCGGCAAGTATTGGGTCTCGGTCCAGTCAACGAGGAAATCGGCTAGGGCCTAAGACTTGATCGGGGTGCGGGGCTCGTAGAGGATGGTGTGGCCGGCTAGCTGGATCGCCCACTTGGCGACCCGGCTAGAGGCGTCCCAGCACCCGATGATTTCTACGATAGGAGTCGTGCTTACGACAGTGACGACATGCTCTTGGAAGTACTGCTTCAGCTTCTTGGCGGTGAGGTACACGCCGCAACACATCTTCTGGTAATGCGAGTAGTTCTGCTTGGAGATGGAGAGCACCTCGCTCAGGTAGTAGACTGGTCGCTGGACGACTTGGATCTTGCCCTTCTCTAGTTGCTCGACCACTAGCACCGTGCTGACCGCCCGCGCGGTCGCGGCTATGTAGAGCAACAACGGCTCCTTGTCGGTCGGCGCAGCCAGGACTGGTGTGGTGGAGAGCATGCGCTTGAGGTCTTGGAAAGCCTCGTCTGCCTTGCCATTCCACTCGAATGGGCTTGTCTTCTCCCTCAGCTGGTACAAGGGGAGCGCCCTCTCGCCCAGTCGGCTTAGGAACCGGCTGACCGAGGCCAAGCACCCGGTGAACTTCTGGACGTCGCGCTGCCGAGCCGGCTTGTGCATGCGCTCGATGGCCTTGATCTTCTCTGGGTTCGCCTCAATGCCGCGTTCCGAGACGAGGAAGCCGACTAGCTTTCCGGCCGGGATGCCGAAGACACACTTTTCCGGGTTGAGCTTGACCTTGTATTCATGAAGGTTGGCGGATGTTTCCTTCAAATCATCGAGGAGCGTGAGGTGCTGCTTGGTCTTTGTCGGTGTTAAAACCAGCGGATCTCGAGTAGGGTGTCCCGATATGTGCGTCTTAGGCTGATGGTAACAGGAAGCAAGGGACACAATGTTTACCCAGGTTCGGGCCCTCTCAATGGAGGTAAAACCCTACTTCCTGCTTGATTAATATTGAAGATATGTGGAATACAAGAGTAGATCTACCACGAGATCGTAGAGGCTAAACCCTAAGAGCTAGCCTATGATGGTATGATTGTAATTGTGATCGGCCTTCTAAGGACCATGATCTCCGGTTTATATAGACACCGGAGAGTTAAGGTTTACATGGAGTCGCTTACAAGGAAGGAAACATAATATCCGGATCGCCAAGCTTGTCTTCCACGCAAAGGAGAGTTCCATCCGGACACGAGCCTAAGTATTGAGTCTTGTATCTTGACGCTTCTATAGTCCGGACGATGTATACAGTCCGGCTGTCCAGATACCCCCTTATCCAGGACTCCCTCAGTAGCCCCTGAACTAGGCTTCAATGACGATGAGTCCGGCGCGCAGTCTTGTCTTCGGCATTGCAAGGCGGGTTCCTCCTCCGAATACTCCAAGGTGATTATCGAACACGTAGGATGTGTCCGGATCTGCAAGATGATCTTCACACACCCTTAGCATAAATATGTTCTGCTGGCAATCTTTGTACATCGTGCCCATGCATTGTGACCTGGTCCAACACGAACCAGCGTTTCCTGCTCCACCTCGACTCGTGTTGCGAGGCGGTTTTATCGGCACGTCTTGCCAAAGCAGAGATCGTGTCCCTCTTAATACGGGATCTTTCATCAATATGGGCATATGCGACCCCACGTCGACTGTTGGTATAATTCCGTGTTTTTTAGATAAGTCTCAAGCGGTCACACTGAGGACTCTTGGTATTCATCCCTTTTATAAAGGGGTCAAGGCCTATGCCTCGTTTCCACCTCTCCTGCTCCTTCTCACACCTCGAGCTCCATCGCCCAAAACCTAAGCTCCAACACCCCAGATCCTACAGTATGTACGGGTCTGACGCAGCAGGCCGGTGGGTGGCCTCCTCGATTCAAGAGGAGGATATTGCGAAGCTTAGGGAGGTCGGATACCTGACTGCTGATATCCAGCACACGCTTCTTGCTCCGGGGCAAGTCATGACCCACGCCGGAGCCCAATGAGAGCATCGTCTTTACTCATCACTTCCTTCGAGGCCTAGGCCTCACCCTCGACCCCTTTGTGAGGGGGCTCATGTTCTACTATGGCTTGGATTTCCATGATCTGGCTCCAGACGCCATCCTCCATATCTCGTCTTTCATTATTGTGTGTGAGGCTTTTCTCCATGTCAACCCACACTTCGGCTTATGGCTAAAGACCTTCAATTTGAACCTGAAGATGATCGAGGGGCGACATGCAGAGTGCGAAGGCGCCATAATAAGCAGGAACACCAATGCCCCATGGCCAGAGGTTTCTTTTCCGGAAGTGTCCGGCATATGGCAACGGAGATGGTTCTATGTCACTGCTCCCAGAGGCACAAAGTGGGTAGCTGCCCCCGATTTCCGCTCAGGCCCCCCATCACAGTTGGCATCTTGGACCGATGTGGGACAGAATTATGGGCCTGCTGGTGATGTACCAGAACTGCAGAACCGCATCCGGGAGCTCATTAGGAGGGACATAAATTTTGTCAGCATAATTCAATTAATGCTAGTCCGACGGATGTTGCCATGCAAACGTCGACCTCTACGCATGTGGGAGTTTAATCCAGAGGCTCCGCGGACTATTAAGCACTTCTTCGGTCTGACGCTCGAAGGAATGTGTAAATTATTCTTCGGACCACAAGCAAAGTGTTCGGACACCACCGAGGATGCGGGCCTAAGCTGCAATCGCCTAGATGCCCAAGTAAGTAACCTTAAAGCCGGACACTTCATTTATATTTATCATGATTGTTATTCTAACACTCCCTCCGCGGCCAGGAATGGCTTGACAAGGCGAAGAGAGTCAGGTGTCTGACACCACTTCCTGAAGGCTCGCCTGGTCCAACCATTGCAAAGATGCTAGACCGGGCGCTCAGCAAAATCCCTTCTGGGAAAGGTGAAGGAAAGGGCAGTGAAGCCGAACTTCACGCGCTACACATCCGGACCAGGGAAATCGCTACCCCTCCCATGGAGGATAGCAGGAAAGGGGAGGCTAAAGCCTCCTCCCCACGCGGGAAGAAAAGGGCCGCCTCCGAAGACTTGGAGGTGGAGACGCCCAAGCAAGGGAAGAAAACATCACCAGAGGGCTCTGCCGCGACGGCACCCTCACCGCGCCATGCCCACCAATGGGCCAGCCCTCCAACAAGCCGTAACTCATTCATTAATTTGAAGGTGTGATGTTACTCCGAGATCCATAACCAGGACTTCGTTTTTTGTAATACGGCGAGCAGCTCTTCTCAACAGAGTTCGTCTTCGGGGGACCTTCGTCTGGAGATGATGGAGAGTGAAACCCCACCCAACTCTCCGCCTCATGAGGCGGGCGACATAGAGGTGTCGTCTCGGAGGAGTCCGGATCTACCGAAGCCGGAGGCTAGTACGCCAGCCGCCCTGAGCCCGGAGCGTTCGGCTCCCACGGGGGGAGATGAGAAGGGTCCGGTGCAGTTTAGTGTCAGGCCGGACGTGCTGACGGGCCGTCTGGAGCGAGCTACCCTCTCGGAGCAGCACCGCTCTTTAATGAGCACGGTGCTCACGAAGATTTCATCTGCTACCAGCGGCTTGAATGAGGCATTTACAAGCCTGCTTAAAGGCTTTGAGGTATGTAGTGAAAAATGCACAACTTTTTGGTTATGAAGCACGCGCTAGGTGTGCTCCCTATAGATAGTAGCCCCTGAGACTCTGGTTGCCCAGCATAGGCGGCAAACAGGGGATCATATACTAATAGCTGCACCATACATGTGCGCAGATATACAAGGATCCGGCAGCCGACCAGTCTGTTGTAGTTGCCGAGCTAAGGAGGCAAATCGGATCCATCGATGCCGATATCACGCTGGTGAATAAACGGCTTGAGGAGTCCCAGGGTATGTGCTTGGTTTTTATTATAATGTATAGGAAAATGCCAAAGAGGCATAATATTAATGTAATATGTTGGCACTGCAGATGGCACTGCTGCCATGGAGGCCCTGAGGGCGGAACTTGCACAAGCCAAGGAACAAGCTCGGGCTAGCAATGCGGCTGCCCTAAAGGCGGCCGAAGAATTGAGAGCTGAGCAGGCTGCTCATCACTGAAGCGAGGAAAAGATGGCCGAAATGGCTGGGGAGTTAAAAAATGCCGCCGACCGGTACGCACTCCTTGAAAAGGAGAATAAGGCTAGTTCGGTCGAGCTGGACAAGGCACGTAATGCCGCCAAGGAGATGCAGATCGAGATCCGGAGTATGCAGGAGGAGCTCCAACAAGCTGACAAAATCGTGGCTGGGGGCTCGTACTTACTACGGACGAAGTTCTTGGATCCGAAGTATGCTCCCCTGGCGGGTCGCATGAGTCCTGCAGACGCATATGCGGACTTGGTGAATAGTATAGCTGACGCTGTCAAGTTCTTCGAGGGTCAAGGCGATGAAGAAGTGGAGAAGCTTTTCTGGTCGCAGTTCAATGCTCCCACTCGCCCGCTGCCACTGAATGAGAAGGTGTCTGCTATGGCGGAGCTCCACAGGCTGTCCGGACTTGCAATGCGGTCTGTAATAGACCATCTTTGGCCGAAGGGGCCTAAGCCAGACAGCTACTTTGGTTTGGTGCAACAATTCCTTGGAGCCGTGTCCCGGATTGACGCCCTGAGGAGGTCGGCATGCATAGAGGGTGCGCGGATGGCTCTAGCCCGCGTTAAAGCCTATTGGACGGATATGGAGGCCACTGTGATAGCGACCCAGAATCCGGCGGGAGGCCCACATCCGTCCGAGCACTACTTGGTGCAAGTCACAGAAGGTGCCCGCCTAATAGAGGCGCAGTGCTCGAAGAGTGTTTTATTCGAGTGATAAGTCGAATCATTGTAGAAAACAATGTTTAGTTTAATTATGAGGCTATGTTTATACTTTTGCCCGGAAGTATGATTGTCCCCCCTTTGCGGCCATTCTTATATGTATAAGTAGTCTGAAAGATAGCAGTCGTTGGCTTCATCCCCCACGCATATAATGCGGGGGTGTTCGCAAAAAATATGCTTAATCACACTTGATCCAACGTCTTGGTCCATTAAGGAGGTGATCGCATGTCGAACTAGGCAACCGGACTATATAGCTGTAACACTTTCGCTTAGCCATGGGAGTATAATGGTGGGGCTACTATGTATCCTCTGGTACCTTCACGTGCATCCGAATACGGGCGCGTGTGTACATGGCTGGGAAACGGCCCTTCATTAAGGCGGAGGAATCTTTAGGGATTCCGGTGACTCTTGGAGTGGTTGAACAGTCTCTCGCTGTTTCATGACGATCAGTTTTCGGCTTTCTCTACTGAGGCGCTCATCCGGAATAACCAGGGCACAATCGCAGCAGTTCTCCTTTGGTCTGCCTTAGCCGGATGATAGCAGAACGTAAGGCGGCAAACCCAGGAGCCGGGCAAACCCAACATTTGACCAAAGAAATGATCCGGAGCTGATGGATATATGGCCAAACTCGTGACGCCGAACACTCCCGAGGGTATTCGGTCTTTTGTAAAAGAAGATAGGCTGACAAGAGCCTATTTTAAGCCCTTTATTTCTAGGTACGTGCAATTTAGTCTACCATGGCCAAATACCAAAAATGGCAGTATCCTCTGTGGGTATAGAACCCATGGGATGGTTAAACAACAAGAGCAGTAGAAAAGGTTTACACAGGGGCTTAATCTAAAAAGAAACCTGTTACACGGGACCCTGCCGGACGTCTGCGCCTTTGTCTCCATTGTGCTGTATCCTGGATGGGTATCGCGCGAACGTTGTCTATAAAAAAGAAAAACTTGTAGGAACGTGCAACGTAAGTATGCGATTAATAATAAAAGTGTAAGTTGTTGGCCTGCCAATAAGGTCGAGCCAAGCGTGGGGCTGTATTAAAATAGACAGCCCCTGGTTTCCCTTATGGGATTACATATACAGTGCCCTGTTTGAATTTATCCGGGCTACCGGACTCGTCTAACCGTGTCTGTGGTCGTAATGACCAATCATGTTTTCTAAAACTGGAGGCCGCTTATAGTCCGTCCGCCAGGGCCGTCGCGTATTCCTCTGCGCGTGAAGGGCGCTCTATGATTCAGCTAACGGTGATGACGCCACGGGGACCGGGCATCTTGAGTGTAAGGTGGCCGTAGTGCGGCAATGCGTTGAAGCGGGCGAAGGCCGTTCTTCCTAGCAATGCGTGATAGCTGTTGTGGAAGAGTGCGACAGTGAAGAGCAGCTCTTCGCTTCTGGAGTTGCCTGGGGAGCCAAATGTTACTTCCAGCATGACGGAGCCCCTGGCGCAGGCTTCAACGCCCCGTATCACGCCTTCAAAGGTGGTGTTGCTTTGTTTAATTCTGGATGGGTCTATCCCCATTCTGCGGACAGTGTCCTCGTATATTAAATTGAGACCACTGCCGCCGTCCATTAGGACACGGGTGAGACGGTATCCGTCAATTATTGGGTCAAGCACCAAGGCCTGTGATCCTCCTCACCGAATTGTAGTTCGGCCGTCCATGCGATCTAAAGTGATCGGATGAGACATCCAGTAGTGAGACGTGGGTACGACTGGCTCTACATCATGCGCTTCTATGGGCGCGCGTTCATGCCTTCTCGTGGATGTGTGAGTCGCGTGGATCATGTTTACTATTTTAACCTCTAGCGGGAATTTTTTCTGTCCCCCAGTGTTCGGTTGGTGAGGTTCATCCTCGTTTTCGCTTGGTGTGTCCCTCCCCTTGTTTTCGGCATTTAATTTGCCGGCCTGCTTGAAGACCCAGCACTCTCTATGGGTGTGGTTTGCAGGTTTCTCCGGGGTGCCATGAATTTGGCATAGTCTGTCCATGACTCTGTTTAGACCAGACAATCCATCTTTACTGCCTTTGAATGGCTTGTTTTGCTGATCAGGTCGAGAGCCCCTGAATCCGGCATTGACTGTCGTGTTGCTCGGGCTCTCTTCCTTGTTTTGGCGTTTGTTTTTATTATGTCATGGCTTCCCGTTGCCATCCCTTATTTCGGATGTGCTGGGGTCGCTGGTGCCTTTACGGGCCAGCCAGCTATCCTCACCCGCGCAAAAGCGGGTCATAAGGCTTGTTAAGGCTGCCATTGTCCTTGGCTTTTCTTGGCCGAGGTGTCGGGCAAGCCATTCGTCACGGATGCTGTGTTTGAAAGCCGTTAAGGCTTCGGCGTCCGGACAGTCGACAATTTGATTCTTCTTAGTGAGGAATCTGTTGCAAAGCTTGCGGGCGGACTCTCCGGAGGCCGGACATAAGTCCCTTGAAAATTGGCCCTGAAAGCATCTTCGAGTTCCTCCCAACTCCCAATTGAGTTTTCGGGGAGGCTTTTCAACCAGTGTCGAGCTGGTCCTTTCAACTTGAGGGGAAGGTATTTGATGGCATGGAGGTCATCCCCACGAGCCATGTGGATATGCAGGATAAAATCCTCGATCCAGACCCCGGGGTCTATCATGTCGTCGTATGCCTAAATGTTCATAGGTTTAAAGCCTTGTGGGAATTCATGGTCCAGTACTTCTTCAGTGAAGCACAGGGGGTGAGCAGCCCCTCTGTACTTGGATGCGTTGTGGCATGTATAGTCGGCTGTTGTTGTGTCCGGGGTTGATTCCGAACTGGTAACTGGCTTGTATGAGCGTTTGGCTGACCATAGTCCTTCGCTGGGGTGTGTCTTCTAGATCCATATATGGACCTGGCTGCACCGGCCTTCTTATCTAGATGCTCGCGTGGATCGTATGTAGTGTCCGCGGCCGCTCTGTTATGGTTGTGAAGCGGTACGTCTGGTTTCTTGGTCGAATTTTCTTTTGGTGGAACGGCCGCGTCGTCGAATTCTGGCAGTAGCTTGCGCTTCGGATAGCTCTTCGTATGGCATTCATCGCCATATCTTTCTTCTGTGTCTAGCACTTTATTCCATCTTTGGCAGAGCTTTTCCTGTGCGGCCTTGAGCCGTTGCTTCTGCTTTTCTAGACTTCTTGCGGTGGCCATAAGCTTTCTGTGGAGGTTGTCTCGTTCCACTTGTTCGTCCGGGATGATGAATGCATCGTCGTCCGGACTGTCTTCCTGTTCTGGGGCGGCATCATGAGCTCATCCCTCCGGATCATTATGATTGGGTATTTGCTCCGAACTTGATTTGGCATGACCTGGCTCGTCCTGCTCCATCGCTGGGTCCGTGTGGTCATTATTGCTTTCGGAGTTTGCGGGTATATCAGCCCTTCTTGCGCTCTTGTCGCTATTTTTGCCATTGCTGGACTTTGAGCGGCGTCTGCGCCGCCTCTTTGGCTTTTGCCCGGGTGTTTTATCGTCCGGACTGCCGTTCTTATTGGGCGTATCTACCATGTATATATCGTGTGACAAGGTAGTAGTCCCGTACTCTAGGGATTCTGGAGCCTCTCCTGCATCGTCGTCCATACCATCGATGTCTTCGGAGTCAAGCACGTCGGTTAATTCCTCGATCGTGGCAATGAAGTGGGTGGTGGGTGGGTGCCGAATTCCTTCGTTGCCTGCTTCCAACTCGGGCCGGACATAATTCGGCCCAGAGTTCCCTGACAAAGAGAGAGACTTTAAAGAGTTCAGCATGTCGCCGAAGGGCGCGTGCTGAAAGATGTCCGCGGCGGTAAACTCCATTACCGGAGCCCAACATGGCCTGACTGGCTCAGGAGCGTGCGGACTGGAACCAACGACCGGACACGAGTCCGGGGGTCCGGTGGTACAGGTCTCCGCAGAGATGCGGCCTGTGTTCAGCTCCACCGCAGATGAGCGTGCGGCCTACGGGGCGGGGTCCATCCCTCCGTCCTTGGGCAACACAACCCGTTCCAGATTTAGATCCCGGGCTATTGCAGGGATGATGTTCTGAGCATTGTCCGACAGCAGGTCTAGGTCGTGCTCATCGTGACTGTCCGTCGTTCCTGGCGCAGGTTCAAATCCATCGAAGATCAAGTCTCCACGGGTATCTGCCATATAGTTCGAGTTTCTGAACCTGATCTGGTAGCCAGGGGCGACGCTATCAATCTGCTCCAACTGGCCAAGAGAATTGGCCTACAGTGCGAAGCTGCCGAACACGAAGATCTGTCTGCGGAAAGAAGTCTCACCCTGGACCATCTTGTTGACGATTGAAGACGCCATCAAGCCTTGAAGCGACGACACAGAGGAACTCTCAATGAAAGCACCAATGTCGGTGTCAAAACCGGCGGATCTCGGGTAGGGGGTCCCGATCTGTGCATCTTAGGCTGAAGGTAGCAGGAAGCAAGGGAATGTTTACCCAGGTTTGGGCCCTCTCGATGGAGGTAAAACCCTACTTCCTGCTTGATTAATATTGAAGATATGTGGAATACAAGAGTAGATCTACCACGAGATCGTAGAGGCTAAACCCTAAGAGCTAGCCTATGATGGTATGATTTTAATTGTGATCGGCCTTCTACGGACCATGCTCTCCGGTTTATATAGACACCGGAGAGTTAGGGTTTACATGGAGTCGGTTACAAGGAAGGAAACATAATATCCGGATCGCCAAGCTTGTCTTCCACGCAAAGGAGAGTCCCATCCGGACACGAGCCGAAGTCTTGAGTCTTGTATCTTGACGCTTCTATAGTCCGGACGATGTATACAGTCCGGCTGTCCGGATACCCCCTTATCCAGGACACCCTCAGTCTTCACCACAATGTCGTCTATGTATACGTGGATGTTGCGGCCAAGTTGCGGCAGCATGCATTACTGGATGTAGCATTGGAAGTTGGCGCCGGCTTCTTCAATCCGAACGACATGGTGATGTAGCAGTACGCCCCAAAGGGCATGATGAAGGACGTCTTTAGGGCATCGGCCGGGTCCATCTTGATCTGGTGATAGCCGGAGTAAGCATCCAGGAAGGACAGGAGCTCGCACCCGGCGGTCGAGTCGATGACTTGGTCGATCCGCGGGAGAGCGAACGGATCCTTGGGACGGGCCTTGTTGAGGCTGGTGTAGTCGATACACATGCGCCAGGTCTTCTTCTTCTTCAGGACGAGGACTGGATTGGCCAGCCACTCGGGGTGAAATACTTCCATTATGAAGCCGGTCGCCAAAAGCTTAGCGACCTCTTCACCAATGGTTCTTCTCTTCTCTTCAGAAAATCATCGGAGGGGTTGCCGGACAGGCTTGGCGTCCTTGCGGACGTGAAGTTTGTGCTCGGCGTACTTCCTCGGGATACCTGGCATGTCCTTGGGGGTCCACGCGAAGATATCCCGATTCTCACGGAGGAAGTCGACGAGCTCGCCTTCCTATTTGCTGTCGAGGCGGGCGCCTACGTTAACGTACTTGCTTCAGCTGGGGTCTTCAGGGTTGAGCTTCACTTTCTTGGTCTCCTTGGAGAGTTTGAAGGCAGCCTCGTCGGCCGGGTCTGAGGTCGGGATCGACGCATCGGAGGCCTCGCCTGCCAGGGCGATGATCCGGTCGAGCTGGCGCCGCTCCTCGGCAATGACCAGCGACTCGGCCAGCTTGGCACCGTCTCGGGCGCACTCCAGAGACTCGCGGTAGTGGCCGGTGACGGTAATGAGGCCCTTGGGACCCGGCATCTTCATCTTCGGGTACGCGTAGTGGGGAACCGCCATGAACTTGGTGAGCGCAGGCCGGCCCAGCAATGCATGATATGCGCTGGACAGGTCCACTACCTCGAACCAGATTGGTTCGCGCCGGAAGTGGCTGCTGTCGCCGAACAGGACATCGAGCCGGACCCGGCCAATGGGTGAGCAGGAAAGGCCGGGCACGATGCCATGGAAGACTGTCCGGGTTGGCTCCAGGTCCTCGGCCTTGAGGCTGAGCTTGGTCATCGTGTCGCCGTAGAGGATGTTGATGCTGCCGCCGCCGTCCGCATGTGCGCCGCATGCCGATGGTGGGATTGAGGACGAGAGCATACCCACCCGGACTCGGCATGACCGTCGAGTGATCCTCACAGGTCCAGGTGATCGGGCGATCCGACTAGTGCATGAAATCCGGCTTGGCCGGGATGACGGTGTTCACCTCCTGCCAAAGAAGGCGCTCGCTGCATTTGTGGTTGCCGAGGCTGGTGAAGATGACGTAGGCCGCGTTTTGGTCTGGGTAGGCGTCGTTCTGCATCGTGCCGCCGGCGGGAGGCGGCGGTGGAGGCGGAGGCGGCTGCCCTGCGCCTGGAGCTGGAGCCGGAGCTGGAGGAGGCGGAACGTCTCCCCTCATGATGCGTTTGGTGAGGGCGCAATGCCGAAGCGTGTGCGTGGAGGGTCTTGCGCCGCTTTGGTGCTTGCATGGGGCATCGAGCATCTCTTCGAAACTCATGGCAGGCTGCCATAACATCTTGCCGGTCTGCCAGCGCTTCCCTGCCGGGTCCGCCGTGGGCTCAGCGGCCGCGACGAGCCGGTTGTCGTGACGCTGCGCCAGCTGGTCGGCCTTGCGCTTGTTGTTCTGATGATGATGTCGGCTGCTTTCGTCGGTCGGCTTCGGAGGAGGAACCGGCATTGATTTGTCGGCTTCATCCAGCGCCACCTGGATCTTCATAGCAGAGTCGGTGTTGGCGTACTTGTCCGCCGTCACCATGAGCGCGGCCATGGTGGCTGGCTCGGAGCGTAAGAGCTTGTACTTGAGGAGGGAGTCGTCTCGGCACCCGCTGACGAAGTACTGGATCGCCTGGACTTCATGGACGCCCTCGCAGCTGTTTCGGAGCTCGGTCCAGCGTGTGAGGTACTCGCGACCCTTCTCCGTCGGCCCCTGCACACGCATGGCGAGCTGGCTAGGGCGACCGGGTCGCTTGTAGGTCCCCGTGAAGTTGCGGACAAAGGCCTACTCGAAGTCGACCCACGTGTTGATGCTGCCCATCGGCAGACTGTTCAACCATGTGCGGGACAACCCCTAGAGCATGAGCGGTGCGTAGCGCACGACTAGATGATGATTGGCACCGGTGATGCCAATGGCCGTGGTGTAGTCGGTGAATCAGTCTTCTGGCTTCATGATCCCATTGTACGTGGGTGTGTCACAGGGGAGCATGAACCCTTTCGGAAAGGGCTCCTCCCGGATGCGTGGGCCGAAGCACGCCGGCCCGATAGCGCCACTCTCCTCCACCTCTAGGGAGCGAGCGAGCTGGTCGAGGCGGTGGCGCGCGTCGGCATCGTCGATGGTGCGCCGACCGAGTCGACTGTTGGCCAGGCCCCGAGGGGTCGGGTTAGTTGGAGCCGGACGTCGGCCAAGCTGGCCAGATCCATGCTAGATCTCCAGGGCGGGCTCGTTGCCCAGAGTGTCGGTGGTGGTGGCGGCCGAGGTGCGTCGAGTCCGGACTTGGCCGGAGTGTGCCTCGCCGGGTGGCGAGGAAGCCGTGTACAGAAGTTCGCCGGGTCCACCAAGACGGGCAGAGCCGGAGCTTGCCGGCTTGGCGAGCTGGTTGAGGCGATCCTGCTGGGTGTTGGCGGTGCGGAGGAGCTCACGCATCCGCCCGATGCGCTCCTTGAGTTCCTCGCCCGCGAGTTGGTCGAGGCCGACCGCGGCTGCCTTCGCAAAGCGCATGTTCTTCACTGGGGTTTCGTAGACGGTCCGGACGGCGCTAAAGGCTCGACCGATCGCTCCTCCCCGGGCGCGCACGTCGACGACCCGGCTTGGCTCAGCCGTGGTGGGCGTAACTCCGTGAGCGGCATCGTGCTCCATCTGAGCAGCCTCCAGGCGGCGCCTGGTGGCGGCCAGCGTCTCGGACAGGTCCAGCATCTGCTGGCACCAATCCTCAAGCTGGGTTCGGGCTTCATCGATGTTGGTGGTGTCGACGTCGGTGCCGATGGGGATGTGGAGGCTCTGCATCACAGCGCGCAGCGGATCGGACGGCTCGGTCCGTTCCACGGTGGCCCTGGCCTCCGCGGCCTTCCTCGTTTTGCTCGACGAGGAAGAGGCGCCATCGCCTGTGACGTAAACCTCCACATGGACGTCCATCCCCCCGGCGTCAATGCCACCACCGAGGGAAAGGGGAGAGTCGGAGTAGCTGACCACCTCGCTGGGGTACTCGTCAGCCGCGAGTGCATCGGTGATGCGGAGCGCGGCGAAAGAGGCGGCGAGCGCGCTGACAACATCGTCCGCCAGCGCGACGCACTCGTCGGTGTAGGGGAGGGGCCCCGTCTGAAGCATGCTCCCGGCCAGCTCCTTGAGCTGCCCCACGGTGGGCGCCAACTGTCGTGGTGGGCGTGCGGCAGATGCCAAGGGATGGCTAAAGAGAGGAGGAGGATCGAGGGCGCTGGTGGGCTCCAGAGGTGAGGTTGGCATGCGCGGGCGCGGGACGCCAGACATACCCAGGTTTGGGGCTCTCCGGAGAGATAACACCCGTAGTCCTGCCGAGTTTGGTTGGATGATTGATAGTACAATGTTGCTCCTGGAGCTGTGTGGAGGAGGAAGGAAGCTAGCCAAGGCTTGGGCTGCTCCTTCTCTCCGGTACTATTGTTGGGTCGCTAGTTCTATGCTTACTCGTGCTTCTGTTTCTTACTTTCCGTCTCTGCGTGCCCCCGTAGGCGTGGGTTCCTGGGGGGGTTTTATAGATCAACCCACCCAGGGTTACAATGGTAATATGCCGAGTCGGTGGGTCCGTATTGTTGGTGTCCGGGACGCCGAGCTGGGTCCCGCTTGTGGGCTTGTGGTTCGCCGGGTTCCCCTAGGCGTGGGCCCCGCATGCCTAGGGGGACTGTGCGCCGTCTTGTCGATCGTCAGGGCGTGGCTGAGTCAAGTCATATATAGTGCTCTACGTCAGGCTGCCGCTTGCTATTGTCAGCGGTGAGGGCGGGAGGATTGTTTCCACGCCAGCCTTGGTCAGCGGGTAGGTGAGGGGCACTGTTGCCATGCCCCGGCTGACCATAGGCATGTGTGGAAACACTATTGTCTTGGTCATCGATGGGTTAGGTCTCGTCCCATTGTACGGCCTGGATGGGATGAGAGCTGACCCATGGCTGAGTTGCCGTGGACGCCGCGGGTGGCGATGGCTTGTCGTGGAAGCCTTGGTTGCGCCGGGTTGAGTTGTCTTGCGCCAGTTGCTGTGGCCGGGTAGACGAACCTTGACGGATCGGGGAGTTTGGCCGGGTTGCGGGCCCTTACGGGTCGAGTGACCCGGCCAGGTGCGTGTCGGCTCGCGGGGCGATGCGGGCCCTGCTGTTTTTGAAAAGGATCCGGGTTCTGTTGCCTACCCGGGGTTCATCCCCGCGACACCTGTGTTGGTAACTTCATCATCACCATCACCATGCCGTCGTGCTGACGAGACTCTCCCTCGGCCTCAACTGGATCAAGAGTACGAGGGACGTCCCAGAGCTGAATGTGTGCTAATCGCGGAGGTGTCGTACGTTCGGTGCTAAGATCGGTCGGATCGTGAAGACGTACGACTACATCAACCGCGTTGTCATAACGCTTCCGCTTTCTGTCTACGAGGGTACGTGGACACACTCTCCCCTCTCGTTGCAATGCATCACCATGATCTTGCGTGTGCGTAGGAAAGTTTTGAAATTACTATGTTCCCCAACAGTGGCATCCGAGCCAGGTTTATGCACAGATGTTATATGCATGAGTAGAACAAAAAGAGTTGTGGGCGATAATAGTCATACTGCTTACTAGCATGTCATACTTTGATTCAACGGTATTGTTGGATGAAGCAGCTCAGACCGACATTACGCATACGCTTACGCAAGACTGGTTCTACTGACGTGTTTTGTACATAGGTGGCTGGTGAGTGTTTGTTTCTCCAACTTTAGTTGAATCGAGTGTGGCTAGCTCGGTCCTTGTTGATGGTTAAAACAACACACTTGACAAAAAATCATTGTGGTTTCAATGCGTAGGTAAGAATGGTTCTTGCTAGAAGCCCGTAGCAGCCACGTAAAACTTGCAAAAACAAAGTAGAGGACGTCTAACTTGTTTTTGCAGGGCTTGTTGTGATGTGATGTGGTCAAGCATGATGTGATATAAATTGTTCTATGAGATGATCATATTTTGTAACAAAGTTATCGGCAACTGGCAGGAGCCATATGGTTGTCGCTTTATTGTATGCAATGCAATCGCCATGTAATTGTTTTACTTTGTCACTAAGAGGTAGCGATAGTCGTAGTAACAGTAGTTGGCGAGACGACAATGATGCTATGATGCAGATCAAGGTGTCGCACCGGTGACGTTGGATATCATGATGATGCTTAGGTGATGGAGATAATGAGCATCATATTGCATGTGATGTTTATCCTTTATGCATCTTATTTTGCTTAGAACGTCGGTAGCATTATAAGATGATCCCTTACTAAATTTCAAGGTACAAGTGTTCTCCGTGAGTATGCACCATTCCTACAGTTTGTCGTGCTGAGACACCACGTGATGATTGGGTGTGGTAAGCTCTACGTTCACATATAACGGGTGCAAGCCAGTTTTGCACACACAGAATACTCGGGTTAAACTTGAAGAGCCTAGCATATGCAGATATGGCCTCGGAACACTGAGACCGAAAGGTCGAACGTGAATCATATAGTAGATATGATCAACATAGTGATGTTCACCATTGAAAACTACTCCATCTCACGTGATGATCGGACATGGTTTAGTTTATTTGGATCACGTGATCACTTAGATGATTAGAGGGATGTCTATCTAAGTGGGAGTACTTAAGTAATATGATTAATTGAACTTTAATTTATCATGAACTTAGTACCTGATAGTATTTTGCATGTCTCTGTTGTTGTAGATCAATGGCCCATGCTACCGTTCCTTTGAATTTTAATGTGTTCCTAGAGAAAGATAAGTTGAAAGATGATGGGAGCAACTACACGGACTGGGTCCGTAACTTGAGGATTATCCATACTATTGCACAGAAAAATTACGTCCTGGAAGCACCGCTAGGTGCCAGGCCTGCTGCTGATGCTATTGATGATGTTAATAACGTCTGGCAGAGCAAAGCTGATGACTACTCAACAGTTCAGTGTGCCATGCTTTACGGCTTAGAATCGGGACTTCAACGACGTTTTGAACATCATGGAGCATATGAGATGTTCCAAGAGTTGAAGTTAACATTTCAAGCAAATTCCTGAGTTGAGAGATATGAAGTCTTGCTACCTCTTGAGCATGCGTTGGTTTTCCCTTGAAGAGGAAAGAGTGATGCAGCAAAGTAGCGTAAGTGTTTCCTTCAGTTTTTGAGAACCAAGGTATCAATCCAGTAGGAGGCTACATGCAAATCCCTCATACCTACACAAACAAATAAGAACCTTGCAACCAACGCGATAAAGGGGTTGTCAATCCCTTCAGGGCCACTTGCAAAAGTGAGATCTGATAGAGATAATAAAATATTTTTGGTATTATTATGATATAGATTGGAAAATAAAGATTGCAAAGTAAAATAGATTGGAATCTTATATGAGGGAAAATAGACCTGGGGGCCATAGGTTTCACTAGTGGATTCTCTCAAGATAGCATAAGTATTATGGTGGGTGAACAAATTACTGTCGAGCAATTGATAGAAAAGTGCATAGTTATGAGAATATCTAGGCATGATCATGTATATAGGCATCACGTCCGCGACATTTAGATCGAAATGATTTTTCATCTACTACTATTACTCCACACACCGACCGCTATCCAGCATGCATCTAGAGTATTAAGTTCATAAGAACAGAGTAACACATTAGGCAATATGGCATGATATAGAGGGATAAACTCAAGCAATATGATATAAACCCCATCTTTTTATCCTTGATGGAAACAATACAATACATGCCTTTCTGCCCCTGCTGTCACTGGGAAAGGACACCGCAAGATTGAACCCAAAGCTAAGCCCTTCTCCCATTGCAAGAAAGATAAATCTAGTAGGCCAAACCAAACTAATAATTTGAAGAGACTTGCAAAGTTAACCAATCATACATAAAAAAATTCAGAGGAGATTCAAATATTACTAGTAGAATGCCCGTGCGTTGCCACGGGCCAACAAATGAAATTGTGTAAACAATGCTCATTTTCCTCCCTAGAAATGAGCATATTGCACGCAATGTTCAACCACAACACAAATGCAAGCATATTCTTATCTCTATTCTTACAAACATAACACACCCCTCTAGCCGCCCTTTCCCATTAAACTTGTCGTTCATCACCTTCTCTGTCCATACATCATTCACCCTCTCAATCTATTGCCCCTTAATTTTGCATGTAGCTTCCATGTCATTGTTTCGTTGTCTCGGACGGTACAAAAAAACCCTACCATGTCACCTTCTTCTAGATCTATTCCTAATCCAGGGAAGCTAAATCTAGTTGAATGACCGTGCGTTGCCCTGAAAAATAAAATTATCTATGAAAACACATATCATAATATCATTATATGGAGTTTGTACATCACATGCTTATGACTATGTTTCTCCAAGCATGCATTTCAATTTCCACCCTCACCAAAATATGTACTTACATGTGCTCCTTCAACCACACAAATACGTCTTATCCCCCCCCTCCATGAAATTCGCTTTGCATCATTGTGTTGCACATGTGATATTTAAAAACAAGGAAGCGAGTGGTGTCATCAGCATTAGTCATCTACATTTGGCACTCGGGAAGAAGGCACAATTGGCTTCTCTGACCAGATTTGATTCTATCTAGGTGTTACTCTTCTATATTGACGAGTTCCGTCTGTGAAGCAAATTCTAGGCTTCCTCCTGTTCAACATAGGTACCAAATTTGAGATGCAAAACTTTAAGATGTACATGATTTCTTGCACAAATCCTCTTGCCGAATCATGGAGCTTCAAATTTTCTGTGGACAAAATCATCCGAGTGCAGTGTATTGCAATGCTCGAGTAATAAACATATACAACAAACTTTTGAGTCTATGAATTTATGATAGTGAGGAGTATAAACTATGAAACATAGATTGGAATCTCATGAGGTCAGTACAACTTAAATGAAGTTCCTAAAGAATATAAGTTGAAGATTTCGTAACATATCAGTTGGTATTTCAATGATAGTTGGACCATAAAGTTTGCAAGCTAGTTTCCCTTCTAAGAAGGGCCAAATACATTCCTTATAAACAGCTGGAACTCTATGTCCTTAGTAAGTTTCCCGAAAAAAGCGACACTTGCACCATCATGGATGTCCGAGTACTTCGCATGCTATTTCTCAAATAAGAATTCACTGGTAACTCTGATGTGCGATTCTTGATAGAGCTACCCACATTATATGATATACATTAAACATTTAGCAATTACATACATATCTTCCATGCAACTGGCTATTATATACCGTTCAACCACATACACGTTTCTGACTTTATCAAACTGATAGGAAAAAAAACACAGGATTTAAGATTTATTTGATGGACAAATTTGATATTACTACTACCAAGCATTATATGCAATTGATATTAATCCCAAACACTGAATATATATCTTTTGATAAAAAGATTGAATTCATAGTTACACACAAGATTCAAGTAGTTCATGATATATAGAGATCAGCAGCGTGCCAAATTTAACTTGGGACTCATGAATTGAAATTCAACAACAAAATATTATATGTAGGAAAATAATTGAACCAAACCTTCATATATACGATGGTTTTGTGAAATGCAACAACAATACACTCGTGACTCATAGCTAAATGCCCGTGCATTGCCACGGAGTTCTAAAAATATATGGAGGTTGCCATGGAGTTATAAATATATGTAGGATTCATAGGTCGGTGTTGACTTGGGCAATAGGATGAGTTAATCGAAAGGAGGTCGGTTATAGGATGGGGTCAAAGAAAACCTAGGTAAAGATGATGCCAAATGCAGTCTGCAACCCATGTCAACCCATGCGCTAGAACTGGATAGCTATCTTCATGGACACAAATATACCATTGTTTGGTTCTATTCTCTTTTAGTTTGTAGAGTAAGAATTTGAATAATTTGAGTATCATTCTATCTCTCAATTGTTGAGAAATTGTGATCAAACCATGCAATGAAGGAACCAAATCAAAAGAAGATTTCACTTGTGCATTCTAGCCATTTAAAATAAGCATGTGGCATCAAATTATTTAATGGTGTGTCAGTCAATTCCATGATTTTCTAGAAGAGAGAGGCTCGGACTTCACAATATTCATAATTTCAAGGTATGAAAACCTTGCACACACACCTAAATTCAATAAAATATACGACAAATATATAAACAATTATACAATACACACTTGTGACACTATAAACAAATAACTTCAGTTCATGACAGCCTAATCATCCCAGGCCCAGCTTCTATATACAATACGTGCCTTTCTGCCCCTGCTGTCACTGGGAAAGGACACCGCAAGATTGAACCCAAAGCTAAGCACTTCTCCCATTGCAAGAAAGATAAATCTAGTAGGCCAAACCAAACTGATAATTTGAAGACACTTGCAAAGTTAACCAATCATACATAAAAAAATTCAGAGGAGATTCAAATATTATTTGTAGATAATCTTGATCATAAACCCACAATTCATCGGCTCTCAACAAACACACCGCAAAAAGAATTACATCGAATAGATCTCCAAGAAGATCGAGGAGAACTTTGTATTGAGATCCAAAGATAGAGAGGAAGCCATCTAGCTAATAACTATGGACCCGAAGGTCTATGGTAAACTACTCACACTTCATAGGAGAGGCTATGGTGTTGATGTAGAAGCCCTCCATGATCGATTCCCCCTCCAGTGGAGCGCCGGACAAGGCCCCAAGATGGGATCTCACGGGTACAGAAATAGGGTTCGTGGTGCTCCTGGATGTTTTCAGGGTATATGAGTATATACAGGTGAAGGAAGTCGGTCAGGGGAGCCATAAGGGGCCCACGAGGGTGGGGGGCATGCCTACCCCCCTGGGCGCGCCTCCCATACCTCGTGGCCGCCTCATTTCTTTCTTGACGTCCACTCCAAGTCTCCTAGATTGTGTTTGTTCCAAAAATAACTCTCCCGAAGGTTTCATTCCGTTTGGACTCCGTTTGATATTCCTTTTCTGCGAAACACTAAAATAGGCAAAAAACAACAATTTGGACTGGGCCTCCGGTTAATAGTTTAGTCTAAAAAATAATATAAAAGTGCATAGTAAATCCCATTAAACATCCAAAACGGGTAATACAATAGCATGGAACAATCAAAAATTATAGATACGTTGGAGACGTATCAAGCATCCCCAAGTTTAATTCTTGCTCGTCCTCGAGTAGGTAAATGATAAAAACAGAATTTTTGATGTGGAATGCTACCTAGCATATTTCTCAATGTAATTTTCTGTATTTGTGGCATGAATGTTCAGATCCAAAAGTTTCAAGATAAAAGTTTAATATTGACATAAAAATAGTAATACTTCAAGCATACTAACAAAGTAGTCATGTCTTATCAAAATAACATAAACATAGCCAAAGAAAGCTTATACCTACAAAATCATATAGTTTGGACATGCTTCATTTCGTCACACAAAATACTCCTATCATGCACAACCCCGATTTCAGCCAAGCAATTGGTTCATACTTTTTAATGCGCTTCAACCTTTTCAACCCTCACGCAATACATGAGCGTAAGCCATGGATATAGCACTATGGGTGGAGTAGAGTATGATGATAGGGATTATGTGAGAAAACAAAAAGGGAGAAAGTCTCATATTGACGCGGCTAATCAACGAGCTATGGAGATGCCCATCAATTGATGTCAATACAAGGAGTAGGGATTGCCATGCAACGGATGCACTGGAGCTATAAATGTATGAAAGCTCATCAAAAGAAACTAAGTGGGTGTGCATCCAACTTCCTTTCTCACGAAGACCTAGGGCATTTTGAGGAAGCCCATCATTGGAATATACAAGCCAAGTTCTATAATGAAAAATTCCCACTAGTATATGAAAGTGACAACATAAGAGACCCTCTTTCATGAAGATCATGGTGCTATTTTGAAGCACAAGTGTGGAAAAGGGATAGTAACATTGTCCCTTCTCTCTTTTTCTCTCATTTTTTTCCTTTTTTTCTTTTTTTATTTGGGCTTCTTTGGCCTCTTTTATTTTTTATAAAGTCCGGAGTCTCATCCCGACTTGTGGGCGAATCATAGTCTCCATCATCCTTTCCTCACTTGGGACAATGCTCTAATAATGGAAATTAATACACTTTTATTTATTTACAACTCAAGAATTACAACTCAATACTTAAGACAAAATATGACTCGATGTGAATGCTTTCGGCGGTGTACCGGGATATGCAATGACTCAAGAGCGACATGTATGAAAGAATTATAAATGTGGCTTTGCCACAAATATGATGTCAAATACATGATCATGCAAAAGCAATATGACAATGATGGAGCATGTCATGATAAACGGAACGGTGGAAAGTTGCATGGCAATATATCTCGGAATGGCTATGGAAATGCCATAATAGGTAGGTATGGTGGCTGTTTTGAGGAAGATATAAGGAGGTTTATGTGTGATAGAGCGTAGCGTATCACGGGGTTTGGATGCACCGGCGAAGTTTGCACAAACTCTCAAGGTGAGAAAGGGCAATGCACGGTACCGTAGAGGCTAGCAAATTGTGGAAGGGTAAGAGTGCGTATAATCCATGGACTCACATTAGTCATAAAGAACTCATATACTTATTGCAAAAGTTTATTAGCCCTCGAAGCAAAGTACTACTACACATGCTCCTAGGGGAAGGGTTGGGAGGAGTTAACCATCGCGCGATCCTGACCTCCACACATAAGGAAGGCAATCAAAGAACACCCCATGCTTGAAATTTGTCACATAACGTTCATCATACATGCATGCTAGGGACAAGTCAACTTTAACACAAGTATTTCTCAATTTCATAATTACCAACTAGCATGACTCTAACATTACCACCTTTATATCTCAAAACAATTATCAAGTATCAAATTGATCGTAGTGTTTAATGCACTCTATATGATAGTTTTTATTATACCCAACTTGGATGCCCATCATATTAGGACTAATTTTATAACCAAAGCAAATTACCATGTTGTTCTAAAAGACTCTCAAAATAATATAAGTGAAGCATGAGAGATCAATAATTTCTACAAAATAAAACCACCACCGTGCTCTAAAAAGATATAAGTGAAGCACTAGAGCAAAATTATCTAGCTCAAAAGATATAAGTGAAGCACATGGAGTATTCTAATAAATTCCGATTCATGTGTGTCTCTCCCAAAAGGTGTGTACAGATAGGATGATTGTGGTAAACTAAAAATCAAAGACTCATATCATACAAGACGCTCCAAGCAAAGCGCATATCATCTGGTGAATAAAAATATAGCATCAAGTAAAGTTACCGATGGACGAAGACAAAAGAGGGGATGCCTTCCGGGGAATCCCCAAGCTTAGGCTTTTGGTTATCCTTGAATTTTACCTTAGGATGCCTTGGGCATCCCCAAGCTTAGGCTCTTGCCACTCCTTATTCCATAATCCATCAAATCTTTACCCAAAACTTGAAAACTTCACAACACAAAACTCAACAGAAAACTCGTAACCTCCGTTAGTACAAGAAAACACACCACCACTTTAAGGTAATGTAATGAACTATTATTTATTTATATTGGTGTTAAACCTACTATATTCCAACTTCTCTATGGTTCATACCCCCCGATACTAGCCATAGATTCATCAAAATAAGCAAACAACACACGAGAAACAGAATCTGTCAAAAACAGAACAGTCTGTAGTAATCTGTAACTTTCGAATACTTCTGGAACTCCAAAACTCCTACCAAAATAGGAAGTCCTAGGAAATTTTTCTGTTAATCTTGTGCAAAAAGAATAAACTGAAAACCACGTTCCTCTGATTTATTAAAATTATTCTCGTGCGTGCAAAATTTTCTGTTTTTCAGCAAGATCAAATTAACTATCACCCAAGATGATCCTATAGGTTTTACTTGGCACAAACACTAGTTAAAACGGTAAATGACATCTAAACATAAGCTAGATGAATTATTTATTACTAAAAAGGAACAAAAAGTAAAGAACAAAAATAAAATTGGGTTGCCTCCCAACAAGCGCTATCGTTTAACGCCCCTAGTTAGGCTAAAAGCGAGAATAGATCTAAGTATTGCCATATTTGGTATTCAATTCACAGGTGGCTCTCATAACAGATTCATAAGGTCATTTGATTTTCTTCCTAGGAAAGTGCTCCATGCCTTTCCTTCATGGAAATTGGAATCTAATATTTCCTTCCTTCATATCAATAATTGCACCAATCGTTCTAAGGAAAGGTCTACCAAGAATAATAGGACATGAAAGATTGCAATATATATCAAGAACAATAAAATCTACGGGCACATAATTCCTATTTGCAACAATAATAACATCATTAATCCTTCCCATAGGTTTCTTAATGGTGGAATCTATAGGGTACAAGTTTAAAGAGCAATCATCAAATTCACGAAAACCTAACACATCACACAAAGTTTTTGGAATCGTGGAAACACTAGCACCCAAATCACACAAAGCATAGAATTCATGATCTTTAATTTTAATTTTAATAGTAGGTTCCCACTCATCATAAAGTTTTCTAGGGATAGAAACTTCCAATTCAAGTTTTTCTTCAAAGGATTGCATTAAAGCATCAACGATATGTTTCGTAAAAGCTTTATTTGTACTATAAGCATGAGGATAAATTAACACAGATTGCAACAAGGAAATACAATCTGTTAAAGAACAATTATCATAATTAAATTCCTTGAAATCCAAAATAGTGGGTTCATTGCTATGTTAACTTTTGACCTCTTCCATCCCACTTTTACCAATTTTTTCATCAAGATCTGAAAACTCCAAATCATTGGGACGCCTTTTAACTAAAGTTGACTCATCTCCAGTCCCATAATTATCAAGATTCATATTGCAAAACAAAGATTTAGTAGGGGACACATCAATCTCTTTTAGATCTTCATCATTATTTCCTTCTAACCCTTCTGGTTTAGCGGCCATCTTATTAACTAAGGTGGCCTACTTATCCGAAATTTGGGCTATTGAGTTTTCAAGACGAGCAAACTGAGATTTCAAACCATAAAATTCCTTAGACATCTCATCAAGCTCTTTATTCATGTATACCATAAAGATTTTTTGTTCTTTAAACTCGTTTCTAAAGAAATTATTATGCTCAAAGTGTAAATTCATAAAGCTTCTAACGTTGTTTTCGATTTCTTCCAACCTTCCAAGGTGAGGATCAACGTTTTTAGGCAAGGCCATCAGGGCAAACGGGCACACAAGAAGCAAGCGAAAAAGAGGCGAACGGGAAAAAGAGGGCAAATAAAATGGAAAGGGTGAAGTGGGGGAGAGGGAAACGAGAGGAAAATGGCAAATAATGTAATGCGAGGGGTAAGAGTTTGTGATGGGTACTTGGTATGTCTTGACTTGTGCGTAGACTCCCTAGCAACGGTGCTAGAAATCCTTCTTGCTGCCTCTTGAGCATGCGTTTGTTTTACCTAGAAGAGGAAAGGGTGATGCAGCAAAGTAGCATAAGTATTTCCCTCAGTTTTTGAGAACCAAGGTATCAATCCAGTAGGAGGCTACACGCAAATCCCTCATACCTACACAAACAAATAAGAACCTTGCAACCAACGCGATGAATGGGTTGTCAATCCCTTCACGGTCACTTGCAAAAGTGAGATCTGATAGAGATAATAAAATATTTTTGGTATTTTTATGATATAGATTGGAAAGTAAAGATTGCAAAGTAAAATAGATCGAAAACTTATATGATGGAAAATAGACCCGGGGGCCATAGGTTTCACTAGTGGCTTCTCTCAAGATAGCATAAGTATTACGGGTGGGTGAACAAATTACTGTCGAGCAATTGATAGAAAAGTGCATAGTTATGAGAATATCTAGGCATGATCATGTATATAGGCTTCAGGTCCACGACAAGTAGATCGAAACGATTTTGCATCTACTACTATTACTCCACACATCGACCACTATCTAGCATGCATCTAGAGTATTAAGTTCATAAGCATAGAGTAACGCATTAGGCAAGATAACATGATGTAGAGGGATAAACTCAAGCAATATGATATAAACCCCATCTTGTTATCCTCGATGGCAACAATACAATACGTGCCTTGCTGCCCCTGCTGTCACTGGGAAAGGACACCGCAAGATTGAACCCAAAGCTAAGCACTTCTCCCATTGCAAGAAAGATCAATCTAGTAGGCCAAACTGTTGGGGATATATCTACTGAGTGTAAACCGCCTAGGAGGGGTCGGTTCACACTCAACTATATTGAAGCCCATGAAGACCCAGAAGATGGCGCTTTACTATGAAGCTTAGAGGCCAGGAGCCCAAAGGCGGATTAGGGCCCATAGTGGTAAACCTCCATAGTCATATAACTTGTGTTGTAAGATAAGGAAGGGAGAGACCGAGACGGACACTTGTATGAGTCGGCCTCGGGACTCGGTAAACCGGCGGGGCGTCAACCCGTGTATATAAGGGGACGACCCGGTGGCGGTTCAGGGACAAGAAACAACAACTCGAGAGCCAGGCATAGCTTGTTTAGCTCCCTGGTTATCGAGACCCTAATAATCCCATCACAACAAGACGTAGGCCTTTACCTTCCTCGAAGGGGCCGAACTAGTATAAAATCCCTTGTGTCCTTTGTCCTGTTTAACCCCTTTAAGCTAACCAGTCGCGATGGCTCCACGACTAAGTCCTTCCATGAGCACATCTGACGTGATATTTCCACGACAGTTGGCACCCACCGTGGGGCCATCACACGATGGTTTCGAGTTCTTGAAGGGCAGCTTCGAAGGACTCAGAGGATACGCAGTGGGCCAGATGACCAAGAGTCGTCGCGGCAAGCTCTACATCGATGATGCAGGCTGGGGCCCCGAGGCCGGCTCAATTGAGTACGGGTACCGGGTCCCCTTCGGCAGAATTCACGTCTTCATCGGCAAGATCGGAGAACCGGGCCCTGAGCCAGACATCTGCACCGACCTCGTCGAAACGGCTCAGCGTGCAAGTCTCGCCCGGGTTCAGCCTGTCATGAAGCATGCGTTCGTGGGATGTGTCCACGGGATCGGATCTGAACCGGTGTCTGAAGGTGAGACGGTCGCTTATTCCGACGGCGAATCATCTGCTGGTGAAACCGAATCCCTGTACCAAGTTCAGGATGGTGTGTTTGAAGGATATTCCGATGGCACCAGTATTCCGGAATTTCTTGAACCGCCGAACCACGTCGGAATCTTCATGGCCGGAACACAGCCAACCTTGCAAAACACTACTGCGGTGGCGTCCGGACCGGTAGCAGGGGCAGGAGGCTCCGCACGCCGACCAGCTCAAGTTCTCTCCGGTTTGATGGATGCCTAGGCAACCTTGTTGACCACGACAGTTACACCGGCGATGCAGGATCAGCACAATGCAGACATTACAAGGCTGAAGGATCAGATAACACAAGCCAAGGAAGATTTAGCGGCTGAAGAGATCCGAATGACTGAGGAGCGGGCCGCTTTAGATGCCCAGGCGCAGACGATTCAAGCCGAGAATTGTCGACTTTTGATGGATCAGAACGCTTCAAATGAGATATTCAAGAGGATACATTGATCTCACTTGCCGGTGGATTACAATGCGATGAACCTCTTTGGTACGCCAGGAGCAGTGACTAGCAATCCGGCCGCAGTAAACCGGACTATTGCGCCAAGGACCGGAGCGCCGGATCAACCTCGGGTGATGGGTCTACCTCGGCAAACGGACAACCCACCACGGTATACTATACCCCCGCCAGGTCACTTCTCTACCCCTTTGGACAATATGATAGCAGCAGCACCCTGGCTGGCAGCTATTCTGATAAGGGTGAATCACCGGCAGCGGTTGAGACACGGCGGGCCAGGGATCTTCTTCAAATGGCTATGACGCAGCAGCAAGCTTACTCGTATAGCCGAGACAGGATTCACTCAACCCCACGTCCAAGCAAAAGCTATAGCAGGCATATAGATGAACCGGAAGTGTCCAGCGGTGCGCGGCGCCACATTGTCCCTCAAGGGCCTAATCCGACGCGTGGTGATGTGAATGCTCAGGACATGGTGGATAATGGCAGAGCATGAAAGGAGGCCGCTTTAGCAGCACAGCATACGGGTCGATATCAACCCGCCCCAGTTCAGCAAGCAGCGTCAGTGGACTGAGGCACAGGGCTTGCTTTCAGTTCTTGGGGAGTGCCTTGTCTTATTCCGGCTCTCCGTAATGTGCGACTTCCTAAAGACTTCAAGGGCCCACGTAAGGTACCAAATTATACCGGTGATCAGCCACCCGAGGCGTGGGTGGAAAGTTATGAGATGGCAATGGAGATGTTGGACGTGGATGAAGCGGCTTGTGGAAAGTACTTCACGATGATGTTGGAGGGAACAACCCGTACATGGTTGAAGAACTTGTCGGCTAACTCCGTCGAGTCATGGGACAAGTTGAAGGCCCGGTTTATAGCCAATTTCAAGGACACATGTAAACAGCCTATGTCCATTGTGGATTTGGATGCCTGTGTTCAAGGGGAGAATGAGTCAACAACTCATTGGGTGCGCAGGGTTTCAGGAGTTTTGCATTCTTCAGACCGGATTAATGCTGGCCAAGCAATCATCACACTAGAACGTAATTGCCGGTTGAAGTCACTGAAAATGAAGTTGGGACGGCTCAAGCGCCACTGCAATGACATGGGCACCCTCATGGCCGCCTTGGTCAAATATGCCAATTCTGATAATACCAAGGATCCCGATTCTGATGAGGAGAAACCGGAGAAGGGAAAGAAGAACGGCGGTGCAAAGGGACAGCAACACAACCAAGGAGGCCATGGAAATAATAGTAAGCGCAAAGCTGATTCAGATTTTGTGGCTAATGCTAATGTGCAGCGTCGTAAGGGTAAACCTCCCCAGCATGGCGGCGGAATGAATCTGGAGCGTTTGTTGAATCAGCCTTGCCCAAGGCATGGGACCAAGGAGGTTCCTGCAACACATCTCTGGAAGGATTGTCACATTATGAAGGAGTTCAAAAACTCTGATCTTTTCCGGTATGATCAGGGGCCATCGGGCGGTTCAGGTCCAGGTTTTCATGGTGGTGGCGGTTCAAGCTCTGGATTTCAGAATAATCAGGGCAACCAGAATAACCAGGGTGGTAACAACCAACAGAATAATCAAGGAAATCAACAACAGTCAGGTTATCAAAGTCACCCAAAGTAGTTGAATGGTGGGCAGTACCATGTATTCACCACTAGTTTGTCCAAGCGTGATCAGAAGCTTCACAAGAGGGTTATTAATGCTGTTGAACCGGCAGTACCACGTTACCTGCGGTGGTCCGAGCAACCTATTGTGTGGAGCAGAGAGGATCATCCGCCCCGGGTTGACAATCCGGGTCACCTGGCTTTGGTGGTGGCACCTCGGGTGGGAGGTTATAAGTTCACCAAAGTGCTCATGGATGGAGGGAGCAGTATCAACATTCTGTATTATGAGACCTTCCGTCGTATGGGGTTGACAGACAAGAGTCTTAAACCGTCAAACACTGTTTTCCATGGTGTGGTACCAGGTAAATCGGCATATCCTATTGGTAAGATCGCTTTGGAGGTTGTGTTTGGTGATGAACATGACTCCCGGTCTAAGACATTGACCTTTGAAGTGGTGAGGATCTAGATCCCGTACCACACATTGTTTGGGCGACCGGCTTATGCAAAGTTCATGGCAAGGCCTTGTTATATTTACTTGCAGCTCAAGATGCCGGGTCACAAAGGGACCATCATGGTTCACGGAAGTCGTAAGATCAGTTTGGATTGCGAGGAAGGAGATGCGGCCTATGCTGAGTCCGTTTGTGCTATAGAGGAGTTGAAGTTCTATAAAGATAATGTTGATCTGACAGATATGACCCCTCTGAAGAAGCCCACAACTGAGCATGACCCGAACCTGACATTCAAACCAGCTGATGAGACTAAACTTGTTGACTTTGTTCCCGGTGATTCGTCCAAATAGTTTAGCATCAGCAGAAATCTGGATCCAAAATAGGAAAGTGCGCTGATCGAGTTCATCCATGAGAACTGGGACATTTTTGCATGGAAGCCTTCTGACATGCCAGGTGTACCGAGGGAACTCGCTGAGAACACTCTCATATTGATCCCAAGTTTAAACCGGTCAAGCAATTTCTTCATCGCTTTAATGAGGAGAGACGCAAGGCAATTGGTGAAGAGGTAGCCCGGCTGTTGGCTGCTGGGTTTATCGTTGAAGTGTTCCACCCTGAGTGGTTGGCTAATCCGGTGCTTGTTCTTAAGAAAAACGGCACTTGGCGCATGTGTGTGGATTACAGAGATTTGAGCAAAGCTTGTCCGGCTGATCCTTTTGCTCTCCCGCGTATTGGTCAGATCATTGATGCGATGGCGGGTTGTGAGCGTTTGAGTTTCTTGGATGCTTATTCAGGCTATCATCAGATCAAAATGGCAGTTAAGGACCAGGAGAAAACCGCCTTCATCACTCCTTTTGGAGCTTTCTGCTATGTTTCTATGCCCTTTGGGCTTAAGAGTGCTCAGGCAACTTATCAGCGTTGTGTGCAGAATTGTCTTCACACTCAGATTGGGCGCAATGTTCATGCCTATGTTGATGACATTGTGGTAAAATCCAGGAAGAAGGAGACATTGATAGATGATCTCAAGGAGACCTTTGACAATCTGCGTGTATATAAGATGATGCTCAATCCGGACAAGTGTGTTTTCAGTGTTCCGGCGGGCAAGCTCCTAGGATTCTGGTGTCCAACAGGGGAATTGAGGCTAATCCGGAGAAGATCAAAGCGATTACATCTTTGGCTAAACCGGCGTGCATCAATGATGTTCAGCATCTGGCAGGTCGAATTGCAGCCCTAAGCCGGTTTATCAGCCGCTTGGGAGAGAAGGCGATCCCTCTATATCAGATGTTGAAGAAGACAGACACCTTTGTCTGGAGTGATGCGGCTAATGCAGCGTTTGAAGACTTGAAGCGGCAATTGGCTGAACCGCTGGTTCTTGCTGCTCCGGTTGACAAAGAGCCCTTGTTATTGTACGTGGCTGCTAATGCCCGTGCTGTCAGTGTGGCAATTTTGGTGGATCGCAAGGAGGCTGGCAAGGAATATCTGGTTCAACAGCCGGTTTACTATATCAGTGAGGTTCTTATCGAGTCAAAGCAGCGATATCCGCATTGGCAGAAGCTGGTATATGGAGTTTTTATGGCATGTCGGAAGCTCAAACAATACTTTCAAGGCCATCCCATTACAGTTGTCAGTTCAGCTCCTTTGGGTGATATAATTCAGAATAGGGAGGCAACTGGACGGGTTGCAAAGTGGGCGATTGAGCTTGGTCCATATGGTTTGAAATATGTGCCTCGAACAGCCATCAAATCTCAGGCACTTGTTGACTTTATCAATTATTGGACCGAGTTACAGGCACCAGAGGACAAACCGGATAATACATACTGGACTATTCGCTTTGATGGATCCAGGCAATTGGAGGGCTCGGGGGCTGGAGTTGTTCTTACTTTCCCTCAAGGTGATAAAATTCGTTATGTCCTCCGTTTAATGTTCCCCTGAACTAACAATGCAGCTGAGTACGAGGCTTTACTCCACGGGCTCCGTGTGGCCAAGGAAATGAACTTAATCCGGGTACGATGCTTTGGAGACTCTGATCTGGTGGCCCAGCAAGTTTCTGGTACTTGGGATTCTAAGGACCCACTCATGGCGGCTTAGATACGTGAGGTGGATATTGTGGCGGGTCACTTCAAAGGGTATCAGGTTGAACATATCGGTAGGCGCAAAAACGAAGCAGGAGACGCTTTAAGCCGGCTGGGATCTCAGCGTAAACCAGTACCTCCCAATACTTTTTTAGATATCTTGCATAACCCGTCTGTTAAGTTGCCTATAGAGGAGGATTTAGCTATTCCTGATCCGGAGGCTCAATTGGTGGCCAATTTACATGTTGTGCCGGATTGGACGGTTCCGTATCTGGCGTATATGAACCGGGGCGAGTTACCAGATGATGAAGTCCTAGCCCGGCAGATAGTCCGGCGTTCCAAGTCCATGGTTATTCATAAGGGCGAGTTACACCGCTGCAGAGTTTCAGGCGTATTTCGGCGTTGTGTTTCTCTGGAAGAAGGCCAAGAGATCTTACGGGAAATTCATGAAGGGGATTGTGGTCATCATGCTGATTCAAAGTCCCTGGTTGCTAAAGCTTTTCGTCATGGGTTCTACTGGTTGACAGCTCATGCTGATGTGGAGGATCTGGTAAAGCGGTGTGACGCTTGTCAGAAGTTTTCACGTCGAGCTCATGTTCCGGCTCAAGAATTGAGGATGATTCCCATCACTTGGCCATTTGCCACTTGGGGGCTTGATATGGTGGGACCCTTTAAGCGTTCCAAGGATAAGAAGACCCACCTACTGGTGGAGGTTGACAAGTTCACCAAATGGGTTGAAGCGGAGCCTGTTAGCAAGTGTGATGCGGCTATGGCGGTTCAATTTCTCAAAAAGATTATCTTCCGCTTTGGCTTTCCACACAGCATCATCACGGATAATGGCAGAAACCTTTCTAAAGGTGAGATGGAGGATTTTTGTCAGAAAGAGCACATCTGGCTTGACTTAGCATCTATGGCGCACCCCCAGTCCAATTGTCAAGAGGAGAGAGCTAATCAAGAAATCTTGAAGGGTATCAAACCCCGGCTCATGATTACTATAAAGGGGACGCCGGGTTGTTGGGTGGAAGAATTGCCTTCTGTGTTATGGAGTATCAACACCACCCCCCAACAGATCGATGGATTACACACCTTTTTTCATGGTGTACGGGGCAGAGGCGGTCCTCCCAAGTGATATTCATCATGATTCGCCCCGGGTTGCCAATTATGTTGAAGCGGACAATGAGCAAGCAAGCCAGGAGGTGTTGGACCTGTTAGATGAAAAACGGGATATGGCTTTGGCCCATTCGGCGGTTTATTAGCAAGACCTGCGGCGTTATCACAGCCGCCGGGTTAAGACAAGAACCTTTCAAGAAGGCGACTTGGTGCTCCGGCTCATCCAGGATCAGACCGATATGCACAAGTTATCCCCACCTGGGAAGGACCCTTTGTGGTCATCAAGAATCTGCACAACGGATCATACTACCTCATTGACGTTCGAGACAACTCACGCAGATCTGAGGAGGAGACCCGGCGGCCGTGGAACATAGCTCTCCTACGGCCTTACTACACTTGAGCCATAGGCTTCTCTTATGTACATATTTCGACAATGTATATATTATAATCAATAAAATAAACCAGTACCCTTGCTATAAGCAGGGCCTCTGCTATTTTTTCTCAAATATCCTTTGGGTTACATGGGGGCTTCAGCTGACAAACCGGAGTACTACCTGTTAAGCCGGCTATCATGCCACAATACAGCTTGGGAGCTTCACACCCAAGGGGCCAAAGAGAGTCTAGATGCTATGCACAGCTCAAACATAGGCACCCAATGAGCACAGCTCATCAAGTTATTTGGGGGCTCTTTGTGTAAAGTAACAAAGAGTTTGAAAGGACCCTTGTAGCTAGGTATCGACCCACGGCTTGGAAGCCTGGTATATTTACCTAAAACCCCGGGTTAACCTGCCTTCATCAAGTAAGCCACTCCTATCTAGGTAATCCTGGCATGACCCGCCGAACGTTTGACAGTTACTCTCATTGAGACCCTGAACTTGTCAAAGTTAAAATGGTGATTGGTTAGTTGGAGGCCCATCTTAAAAGGCTTTGTCAAATGGTTTAACTCAGCGGCCTGGCAGCCCATGAAAAGCCTCGAATTTGGGCCTGGCAGCCCTCGAAAAGCCTCGACTACACGGTTTTATTAGCCTTTGTCAAATATTTATTTCCTTTTGACGAATTCTATGTTGAACCGGCATCTTTGATCCGGTATGGCTTTTCAGTCATCGTATTAACCCGGTGTTTGTTAACCCGGCTTGGTTTTCAACTACAAGTTGACACACCTTATTATCAAACCGGAGTTTGTTAACCCGGCCTGGCTTTGACTACATGTCACCAGTTTTGATCATCAGGTGTTAATCGTAACCCGGCATGGCTTATTATACACCATCAGTATATGGTGGAGTTATACAAATTCAAGATTTGGGTCTTCACCCTTATTACAATCAAAGTTGGTAAACCAACTAAGTGATATCACATCACAGGTATGAGTTATTTTATGTTTCTTAAGGTTTGTTATCAATCAGGCTTTATCTTGAGCATTATGACCCGTCCAGCGGTAAACTGCGAGGACAAATTTTCTATATGCAGGCTTCAGGATCGCATTATCAGAGTATAATCAAACATTGCATTTATCATGGCGGTTCAACAAAGTCGTGCATCAGCACAACAAATCAAAGAGTTTTAACTAGCCTATTACAAGGCGCTTTGAAGCCCAGAATGCTGATTGTTCTTACATAACAAAGTTTGTCAAAGAAACACAAATGATGGATTAAGACTCGTTGCCAGGACGATGTGAAGTTGAAGGATCTTCAGGCGTCGGTTCAACCTCCTCCTCTCCGCCCAGAGGCTGGAAGTCAAGGGTGGTCCAGTCAATCCGGGTTAGAGCCTGAAAGACAGCTTCTTCACTTATCAGATTGGACGGGTCAACATCAGGGGCGTAAGTGTGCTTACGAATTGGCAGGATAAGGTTTTGCGCTTCTGTCACAGTTGTATCAACCCGTTGATTACTCTCATCATAAAAAGACCGATGAACCGTTAGGTTAGCCTCTGCAGGAAGTTGACTTGATAGCGGACGCATCTCCTTCGTTTATTGTCAAATGTTGATCCATCTGCTTGCTCATCTAGAAATCCCTTGGGGATATCAACTGGATTCAAGTCAGATATCCATGCTTTGGCCCGAGTCAGTGCCAGTAAAGCGCATGCCCTAGCAGCCGATCGCTTCACCTCCTCTATCTGAGCAGGAGTCATTGAGAGCCGGGCCAAGGTATCCTTGATCAAGGTGGGTGCCGATCTATTATATGAAGCAGCAGAGATAACCCGTTGTGCACTAGTATACAGCTGCTCAATCAATGTGTAGGCTGCCTTTAATTTCATCTGCATATCCGCTCCAAGATGAGCAATGCGATTGCCTGCGACGGTTTAAGAATTCAATGTTAAACCGGCGGAGTTGATAGTACTGCAGAAGCAAGTTATTATCAAATACTTACCAAAAATTGTAGTTGTCATGGAATTCACTTGATGTTTCAGACCCGTCAGCTCTTCCTCCACCGATTTAAGAGCTCCTTCGGCGTCTTCAGCCCATTTCAACAAAGCAGCTCTTTCCGTTTCCCAATTGGCGCGTTCAGTTTTGAAACTCTCTTTCAGTTGTTCCATGTCAGTCAAAGCGCCCTTGAGATCCTCTTTGACTTTAGACGTCACTTCTTGCTGGGACTTAATGATTTCTTGAAGATCGGTGGTTTGGGACTCTTTGGTCTTTATATCAGCCTGCAAAGTCAGATGACACAACAGTTAAGAATCTCTTAAAGTCCCAAGCGCATAACAAGTTCTACACTTGGCACTTGGGGGCTAATGTGGATTGCTTTTTAAAAAGTGAGTATTTTTTAACTCCCAAGGCTCAATCCAGGTATTAAGCTTGGCACTTGGGGGCTAATGCACAATTGATCAGTCATAACGAAAGGCGATTAACAAAGCACAGACAGTCCCAGTTTGTCTTCAAGAAGACAAACCGGCCCTTGGGGGCTACTACGTTGAAATATTTTTTATATTGAAGTCCCGGTTTATCTTCAAGAGATAAACCGGCCCCTGGGGGCTACAATGGAAAAGATATACAGAAAGAGAAAAGTTTCAAAGGGTTCATGAAGAATACCTCATAACGCTCCTTCATCAGGTTCACCAAACCGGCTTTAAAGTCACGGCTGGTGTAAAGGCGGTTTAGAAAACCGGAATGAAGTTCCTCAGCGCTAAGGTTGACGAAGTTGGATAAATCCGTCTTCCCTTTCCCCTTGCCCATAGCAGTGAATTCCTCCTTGGCAGTATGTTTGGCCAAGACAACCGGATTACCAGGACTGGTGTGAGCTGTGCCAGTAATGATAACATCATCATCATCCCCTTTTCATGGACTTGGCGGATTGACGGTACCCCTGGCTGGGCTTGGCGGATTAGCAGCTGGGCTCGGCGGATCAGCAGTTGGGCTTGGAGGAGTAGCATGAGGGCTTGACGGATCAATATGAATGGCCGGGTCAGCTTCCGGCGGATTAGCTTCAGTGTTCTCACCTTGCGGGGTGGAATCATCCATAGCATCGGTATTTCTACCGGTCTCCTCAGTAGTCTTCTCCGGTTCAACTTCACCAATAGGGGTACTGGTTTTAGCCTTCTTGCTCAAGCAGGCTTTGGCACTGTGACATCAAAACAAAGATTAGCACGGTAAACCGACCTATGAAGGATAAACATGAAGGACATTATACTTACCCAGGGACGGTTTAAAGGGGAGGCAGCTGAGTGGTTAATGAATCGCCAGACGAATTGGAAGACGCCTAGTAATTTGGATCAGACGGATTAAGTGGGTATCTGAAGAAAACCTTCAAAGGATAAAGTTTTTCGGGAGAACAAGTAACCTCTGGACGATGTTTCCGGGTTGGTGTATCCGGTAAACCGAAAGAAGTGATTTGCTGGCCACTATGCCGGGTTGTGCGACGTTATTCAGCTTGCTGTGTCTTAAAAGAAAGTTTTGGATCCAGATAAGAAAGAGGGTGAGAGTATTTTACTTTCCGAACTGCACAACGAAATCTTTGAACCGGCACCAGATCTGAATCGGAGGAAGGAGAGATTACCTCAACATGGTCTGCACGACTGGCTGCCGCATCATCCTGGGAATAGTCATTGTCAATAAGGTGTATGAAAAAGGAACCAAGTGAATCAAGTTCTACCTTTGGATCTGATTCGTCAATATCTTCTGGCCGATCAGAAGATTCGGTGGTTTTCTTCTTGCCAGCTTTCTTGGTGACCCTGCTCTTTGCATGAGGAGCCCTAGCCGGTTTAGTCTGTTTCCAGAAGGAGCTGTTGGCCTGCAAAATTAAAATAAAGGAGCATTAGCGCATTGTTAAAGCGGAGGCGAATCAGTAAACATTAAGTTAAACTTTACTGCTGGTGGTTTGTTGGTGCCGCAAAAAGGTGGCAACTCGATTTGGCTGCATGCGGCGATCGGTTCGTCAAGCATCTTTTTCACAGATTCAGTAACTTCAATGTCTGTCATTACTATTTCATGATATCGTTGAGGATCTTTGACGTTGCCCGTATATTCATGCATCAATCCGTGGCGGCGACTTAAAGGCAGAATACCCCAAGAAACCCAGCAGCGGAGGAGATCAATACCAGTCAGACCGTTGGCCAGGAGAGCCTGGAGCTTGGCAATTTGAGGTGCATAAGTTTTTCGTTCTGAGGCAGTTAAGCGTAAAGGTAACGGGTGGCCATTGCTAAGCCGGTAAGGGTGATAACCCGGCAGAGGATTTTATCAAGCAGGGGCAGTATTCCAGCAATAAAACCAAGTTTGGTTCCAATCTTTAGGATGGCTGTGGTGTTTTGCATGAGGAAAGTCAACTTCTTTTCTCTTCTGGATTGATAGCCCACCAAGTTCCGTGTTGGGACCATCAGAGAACTCCGTGCGGCGATTTAAATAGAAAAAATCTCGGAACAGCTCCACAGATGGTTCTTCTTGAAGATAAACTTCACAGAACACTTGAAAATTGCATATATTGGACACGGAATTCGGTCCAATATCTTGTGGATGGAGTTGAAGGCTCGCAAGGACGTCTCAGAAATTTTTTGATTCGGGCGGGCTGAATCCCCGGTCCAAGTGTTGCATAAATACAATCACCTCTCCATCTTGAGGCTCAGGAGGTCACTCAGGGCCCGGGACTCGCCAATGAAGGACCCTTTTTGAAGCTAAAGCGCCAGTGGTAATGTATCCATTGATTTGTGTCTCCATGATCCGGGACGGAACCCAGTTGCAAGCAGAGAATTGTTTGGTCATCTTGGAAAGCAAACTGTAAAGGAAAAATGAAGGCCGGTTTACGAATTGACGGTTTAAGTATACTAATCAGTGTTAAACCGGAAATTTGCTGTTCAAATCAAGCTGCTGATTTAAGTGAGGGCTAATGGTGTATGGCGGATTGAGTACTACTGAAAATTAAACCGCCCTTAAATAAAATAGGCAGAGCTGAATATCTATTAAGTGTTTACAGAAATAGGTTTCACAATATGGCAGTACAATTTTGGATCTACCGTGGTTAAATAAAGAAAACTTTCCTGAGCCCTACAATGGTACTAAGAGGAACAGAGAAGATCCAGATGGAGTCTGTCCAGGAATAGGAAGGCGCTATGGTATGGTGAACTAACACTATGGATCTAGCCGCAGATCAAAACTATCAGATGCATATAAAACTCAGTAAAAAGGCGAAGAGAAGGGCGCAGAAGCACTGATGAACAACGATGAACACGGATGAACGGAAGACCCTAATGGAGATCTAGGGTTACAGGAAAGAGAACTTACCAGGACCACTCGGCGGTGGAGGAGTGTTGCAGAGTTTCTGGTACGAACAGGGTGATGCAGCGGCCTGGGTCGGTGCAGATTCAAAGGTCGACGGCGGTGCTCGGGCTCTTCGGGTCGCGAGGAGGAAGACGAGAAGAAAGGGGAGAAAATGGAAGGACCCGTCGAGTTTATTTATAACAGGGCAGAAGATAAGCCACAGGCATGAGAATCGAGGAGTCCAAAGTGGCAAGGGGCGCAGCTGTCACCTCGATTTCTGGGATGCCATTAAATGAAGGGAATCTTTTTAATCATTTTTTACAGGGATGACATCATGATGATCCATTGCTGTGTCCAACAGGATGACGTCATGGCGGTTTAACAAAGTTTATAAAAGAAGACATCGTGGCGGTTTACGAGAAATGAAGGAAGATACTCACAGAATTTTTCTAAGTATTGAAGATTGACATGAACACGTTCAAATCATCTGGGGCCTAATGTTGGGGATATATCTACTGAGTGTAAACCGCCCAGGAGGGGCCGGTTCACACTCAACTATATCGAAGCCCATGAAGACCCAGGATATGGCGCTTTACTATGAAGCTTAGAGGCCAGGAGCCCAAAGGCGGATTAGGGCCCATAATGGTAAACCGCCATAGTCATATAACTTGTATTGTAAGATAAGGAAGGTAGAGACCGAGCCGGACACTTCTATGAGTCGGCCTCGGGAATCAGTAAACTGGCCGGGCGTCAACCCGTCTATATAAAGGGACGACCTGGCGGCGGTTCAGGGACAAGAAACAACAACTCGAGAGCCAGGCATAGCTTGTTTAGCTCCCTGGATATCGAGACCCCAATAATCCCATCACAACTAGACGTAGGCCTTTGCCTTCCTCGAAGGGGCCGAACTAGTATAAAATCCCTCGTGTCCTTTGTCCGTTTTAACCCCTTTAAGCTAACCAGTCGCAATGGCTCCACGACTAAGTCCTTCCATGAGGACATCTGACATGATATTTCCACGACACAAACCGAACTGATAATTCAAAGAGACTTGCAAAGATAACCAATCATACATAGAAGAATTCAGAGGAGATTCAACTATTATTCATAGATAATCTTGATCATAAACCCACAATTCATTGGATCTCGACAAACACACCGCAAAAATAATTACATCGAATAGATCTCCAAGAAGATCGAGGAGAACTTTGTATTGAGATCCAAAGAGAGAGAAGAAGCCATCTAGCTAATAACTATGGACCCAAAGGTTTGTGGTAAACTACTCACACTTCATCGGAGAGGCTATGGTGTTGATGTAGAATCCCTCCATGATCGATTCCCCCTCCGGCGGAGCGCTGGAAAAGGCCCCAAGATGGGATCTCATGGGTACAGAAGGTTGTGGCGGTGGAAATAGGGTTTCGTGGTGCTCCTGGATGTTTTCAGGGTATATGAGTATATATAGGCGAAGGAAGTCGGTCAGGGGAGCCACGAGGGGCCCACGAGGGTGGGGGCGCGCCTCCCTGCCTCGTGGACGCCTCGTCTCTTTCTTGACACCCACTCCAAGTCTCCTGGATTGCGTTTGTTCCAAAAATAACTCTCCCAAAGGTTTCATTCCGTTTGGACTCCATTTGATATTCCTTTTCTACGAAACACTGAAATAGGAAAAAAAACAGCAATTTGGACTGGGCCTCCGGTTAATAGGTTAGTCTCAAAAATAATATAAAAGTGCATAGTAAATCCCATTAAATATCCAAAACGGGTAATATAATAGCATGGAACAATAAAAAATTATAGATACATTGGAGACGTATCAAGTCTCCAACAAGTTCTACAACTACAAAATGGAGGAGAGTAGTTCTGTCAGTGAACACATACTCAAAATGTCTGGGTATCATAATCACTTGACTCAGCTGGGAGTTGTTCTTCCAGTTGATTATGTCATTGACAGAGTTCTTGAATAACTGCCACCAAGCTATAAAGGCTTCGTGATGAACTATAATATGCAAGGGATGGACAAGACAATTCCCGAGCTCTTCGCGATGCTAAAGGCCGCGGAGGTAGAAATCAAAATGGAGCATCACGTGTTGATGGTCAATAAGACCACTAGTTTCAAGAAAAAGGGCAAAGGGAAGAAAGGGAACTTCAAGAAGAACGGCAAAAAGGTTGCTGCTAAAGAGAAGAAACCCAAGTCTAGACCTAAGCCTGAAGCTGAGTGCTTCTACTGCAAAGGGACTGGTCACTGGAAGCAGAACTGCCCCAAGTATTTGGCGGATAAGAAGGATGGCAATGTGAAAGGTATATTTGATATACATGTTATTGATGTGTACTTAACTAATGCTCGCAGTAGCACCTGGGTATTTGATACTGGTTCTGTTGCTCATATTTGCAACTCGAAACAGGGGCTACAAATTAAGCAAAGATTGGCTAAGGACGAGGTGATGATGCGCGTGGGAAATAGTTCCAAAGTCGATGTGATCGCGGTCGGCACACTACCTCTACATCTACCTTCGGGATTAGTTTTAGACCTTAATAATTGTTATTTAGTGCCAGCGTTGAGCATGAACATTATATCTAGATTTTGTTTGATGTGAGACGGTTATTCATTTAAATCAGAGAATAATGGTTGTTCTATTTATATGAGTAATTCTTTTATGGTCATGCACCCCTGCTGAGTGGTTTATTTTTGTTGAATCTTGATAGTGGTGATACACGTATTCATAGTGTTGAAGCCAAAAGATTGAAGTTTAATAATGATAGTGCAACTTACTTGTGGCAGTACTGTTTGGGTCATATCGGTATAAAGCGCATGAAGAAACTCCATGCTAATGGACTTTTGGAATCACTTGATTATGAATCAGCTGGTGCTTGCGAACCGTGCCTTATGGGCAAGATGACTAAAACTCCATTCTCCGGAACAATGGAACGAGCTACTAACTTATTGGAAATAATACATACCTATGTATGCGGTCCAATGAGTATTGATGCTCGTGGTGGGTATCGTTATTTTCTTACCTTCACAGATGCTTTGAGCAGATATGGTTATATCTACTTAACGAAGCATAAGTCTGAAACATTTGAAAAGTTCAAAGAATTTCAGAGTGAAGTGGAAAATCATCGTAACAAGAAAATAAAGTTTCTACGATCTAACCATGGAGGAGAATATTTGAGTTACGAGTTTCGTCTTCATTTGAAACAACATGGGATAGTTTCACAATTAACGCCACCTGGAACACCACAGTGAAATGGTGTGTCCGGACGTCGTAACCATACTTTATTAGATATGGTGCGATCTATGATGTCTCTTACTGATTTACCGCTATCGTTTTGGGGTCATGCTTTAGAGACGGACGCATTCACTTTAGATAGGGCACCATCAAAATCCGTTGAGACAACGCCTTATGAACTATGGTTTGGCAAGAAACCAAAGTTGTCATTTCTTAAAGTTTGGGGTTGCGATGCTTATGTGAAAAAGCTTCAACCTGATAAGCTCGAACCCAAATAAGAGAAGTGTGTCTTCATAGGATACCCAAAGGAAACTGTTGGGTACACCTTCTATCACAGATCCGAAGGCAAAATCTTTGTTGCTAAGAATGGATCCTTTCTAGAGAAGGAGTTCCTCTCGAAAGAAGTGAGTGGGAGGAAAGTAGAACTTGATGAGGTAATTGTACCTGCTCCCTTATTGGAAAGTAGTTCATCAGAGAAATCAGTTCATGTGATTCCTACACCAATTAGTGAGGAAGCTAATGATGATGATCATGAAGCTTCAGATCAAGTTACTACCGAACCTCGTAGGTCTTCTAGAGTAAGATCCGCACCAGAGTGGTACGGTAATCCTATTCTGGAAGTCATGTTACTGGACCATGATGAACCTACGAACTATGAGGAAGCGATGATGAGCCCAGATTCCGCGAAATGGCTTGAGGCCATGAAATCTGAGATGGGATCCATGTATGAGAACAAAGTGTGGACTTTGGTGGACTTGCCCGATGATCGGCAAGCCATAGAAAATAAATGGATCTTTAAGAAGAAGACCGACGCAGACGGTAATGTTACTGTTTACAAAGCTCGACTTGTTGCGAAAGGTTTTCGACAAGTTCAAGGAGTTGACTACGATGAGACTTTCTAACCCGTAGTGATGCTTAAGTCTGTCGAATCATGTTAGCAATTGCTGCATTTTATGATTATGAAATTTGGCAAATGGATGTCAAAACTGCATTCCTAAATGGATTTCTAGAAGAAGAGTTGTATATGATGCAACCAGAAGGTTTTGTCGATCCAAAGGGTGCTAGCAAAGTGTGCAAGCTCCAGCAATCCATTTATGGACTGGTGCGGGCCTCTCGGAGTTGGAATAAAATCTTTGATAGTGTGATCAAAGCATATGTTTTATAAAGACTTTTGGAGAAGCCTGTATTTACAAGAAAGTGAGTGGGAGCTTTGTAGCATTTCTGATCTTATATGTAGATGACATATTGTTGATTGGAAATGATATAGAATTTCTGGATAGCATAAAGGGATACCTGAATAAGAGTTTATCTATGAAAGACCTTGGAGAAGTTGCTTACATATTGGGCATCAAGATCTATAGAGATAGATCAAGACGCTTAATTGGACTTTCACAAAGCACATACCTTGATAAAGTTTTGAAGAAGTTCAAAATGGATCAGTCAAAGAAAGGGTTCTTGCATGTGTTACAAAGTGTGAACTTGAGTCAGACTCAAAGCCCGACCACCGCAGAAGATAGAGAGAAAATAGAAGTCATTACCTATGCTTCAGCCATAGGTTCTATCATGTATGCAATGATGTGTACCATACCTAATGTATGTCTTGCTATAAGCATAGCAGATAGGTACCAAAGTAATCCTGGAGTGGAACACTGGACAGCGGTCAAGAACATCCTGAAATACCTGAAAAGGACTAAGGATATGTTTATCGCTCATGGAGGTGGAAAAGAGCTCGTCGTAAATGGTTACGTCGATGCAAGCTTTGACACTAATCCGGATGACTCTAAGTCGCAAACCGGATATGTATTTTTATTTAATGGAGGAGCTGTCAGTTGGTGTAGTTCCAAGAAGAGCATCGTGGCGAGATCTATGTGTGAAGTGGAGTACATTGCTGCTTCGGAAGCAGCAAACAAAGGAGTTTGAATGAAGGAGTTCATATTTGATCTAGGTGTCATACCTAGTGCATCGGGTCCAATAAAAATCTTTTGTGACAATACTGGTGCAATTGCCTTGGCAAAGGAATCCAGATTTCACAAGAGAACCAAGCACATCAAGATACGCTTCAATTCCATCCGTCATCAAGTGTCTAAAGGGGACATAGAGATTTGCAAGATACACATGGATCTGAATGTTGCAAACCCATTGACTAAGCCTCTCTCACGAGCAAAACATGATCAACACCAAAGCTCCATGGGTGTTAGAATCATTACTATGTAATCTAGATTATTGACTCTAGTGCAAGTGGGAGACTGAAGGAAATATGCCCTAGAGGCAATAATAAAGTTATTATTTATTTCCTTAATTCATGATAAATGTTTATTATTCATGCTAGAATTGTATAAACCGGAAACTTAGTACATGTGTGAATACATAGACAAAACCTATAGTCCCTAGTATACCTATACTAGAATAGCTTGTTAATCAAAGATGGTTAAGATTCCTAACCATAGACATGTGTTGTCATTTGATGAACGGGATCACATCATTAGGAGAATGATGTGATGGACATGACCCATCCGTTTGCTTAGCATTATGATCGTGTTAGTTTCATTGCTACTGCTTTCTTCATGACTTATACAAGTTCCTCGGACCATGAGATTATGCAACTCCCAAATACCGAAGGAACACTTTGTGTGCTACCAAACGTCTCAACGTAAAAGGGTGGTTATAAAGGTGCTCTACAGGTATCTCCGAAGGTGTTTTTTGGGTTGGCATAGATCGAGATTAGGATTTGTCACTCCGTGTTTTAGAGAGGTATCTCTGGGCCCTCTCGGTAATACTCATCACTATAAGCCTTGAAAGCATTGTGACTAATGAGTTAGTTGCGGGATGAAGTATTACAGAACGAGTAAAGAGACTTGCCGATAACGATATTGAACTAGGTATTGAGATACCGATGATCGAATCTCGGGCAAGTAACATACCGATGACAAAGGGAACAACGTATGTTGTTATGCGGTTTGACCAATAAAGATCTTCGTAGAATATGTGGGAACCAATATGAGCATCCAGGTTCCGCTATTGCTTATTGACCAGAGATGAGTCTCGGTCATATCTACATAGTTCTTGAACCCGTAGGGTCCGCATGTTTAACATTCAAAGACGATTGTTATTATGAGTTTTGATGTACCAAAGATAGTTCAGAGTCCTGGATGTGATCACGGACATGACGAGGAGTCTCAAAATGGTCGAGACATAAATATTGATATATTGGACGGCTATATTCGAACACCCGAAGTGTTCTGGGTGATTTCGGAGAAAATCGGAGTGCCGGAGGGGTTACCGGAACCCCCCGGGGAAGTATTGGACCTTAGTGGGCCTTAGCGGAGAGAGACGACAGTAGCCCAGGAGGTGGCGCCCCCCAAGGGGAGTCCGAATTGGACTAGGGGAGGGGGCGCGGCCCCTGTTTCCCTCTCACTCTCCCTCTCCTTCCTTCCCCCTTACCCCTCCTAGTTGGACTAGGAAAGGAGGAGGACTCCTCCCCTCCTTGGCGCGCCCCAAGTGCCGGCCGGCCTCCCCCTTGATCCTTTATATAAGGGGGCAGGAGGGAATCCTAGGACACACAAGTTGACATTGTTTAGCCATGTGCGGTGCCCCCCTCCACAATTACAAACCTCGATCATATCGTCGTAGTGCTTAGGCGAATCCCTGCGTCGGCAACTTCATCATCACCGTCACCATGCCGTCGTGCTAACGAAACTGTCCCTCGGCCTCAACTGGATCAAGAGTATGAGAAACGTCCCCGAGCTGAACATGTGCTGATCGCGGAGGTGCCATATGTTCGGTGCTAAGACCGGTCGGATCGTGAAGGCGTACGACTACATCAACCGCGTTGCCATAATGCTTCCGCTTTCGGTCTACGAGGGTACGTGGACACACTCTCCCCTCTCGTTGCTATGCATCACCATGATCTTGCGAGTGCGTAGGAAAATTTTGAAATTACTACGTTCCCCAACAGAGGTGTCGTACGTTTAGTGCTTGGATCGGTTGGATCACGAAGACGTTTGACTACATCAACTGCTTTAACTAAACGCTTCCGCTTTCGGTCTACGAGGGTACGTGGACACACTCTCCCCTCTCGTTGCTATGCATCACCTAGATAGATCTTGCGTGATCGTAGGAATTTTTTTGAAATTACCGCGTTCCCCAACACCGCCAAGTTCGGCTCTCCACAGCAGCTCCCCGCAGCATGTCGCCGCGCCCAGGGAAGGTGGCGGCGGCGCGGTTTCGTTCCCCTTCCCTT